>NC_133649.1:188867619-189182443 GCF_009905375.1 Apium graveolens | reverse complement strand
CATCCCTTGGGTGCTTTGAGGGCGTTGGCTACCATCAGCCATCGGTTCTTTGCCAGCACATCTCCTTCTTGGGGCTACTTCATCATCCGAAGATTCGGAGTCTCTCTCAGTGTAAGGACCAGAAAATTCTTGATCCTCAGGGATAGGAGCCAAACCTCGTATGTATGGGGGCGAACGCCATCGTGCTTCACTTCGTCCAGCATGTCCACTTCCTCCAACCTAGGGGTAAAGAGCATCCCATAAGGGGGGTTAGTAGTAACAATAGTTGAATATTCGTACCCGATGGGTCGAGAATTCACAGGTGAATGTACTTGTTGAACTTGGGGATTCGTACCTTGAGTAGCCGAGGGAATCGTCCCTTGTGGCTGAGGTTTAGTTGCCCCTATCTGGGCTTCTCCTTGCGTGGTTGTATAGGTTGAATGAGGAGGTACCTCCACAGTTGAAGAAATCACTTGGGTTATCCCCGTTGGTGTTCCTTCTCCAAGGGCTCTAACTGTTCTCCGTGTTTTCGCCATGGTTATTGTTGTGCTTTCCCACAGACGGCACCAAATGTTATGGATTAAAAACTAGGGTATATGATTGATGTATTTATTACTAAGGAACGTGAGCTTCGAGGCTCGATTTGACTGCTCTTGTGTTTCGTGACTCAATCTGCCTTAACAAGATGCCTACGTACCTTGCTGATTGCCAAGGATCAAGTCAAACAACGTAGTTCTTGGTGATACTTGCCCTCGGGGCTATGGCGGCGAGGGCTCATCAAGGACGTAGTGACTTTCATGTCCTCCAAGGACTAAGTCTAAAACGTAGTTCTGATTGGTGGGGTGAGGCCCCTTCTATAGATGTTAGGAGTCCTTGAATTGGACTTGGGTTAGGAGACTTGGTGGGCAAGTCTCAGAATTAGAATGGACTTTGGAGTCCTAAGTGGTAGGAAACTGATTCCTTATCCTTTTAGGTCCCTTAGAGGCTAATCTACTAGGATTTATGTCCTTATTGGGACTCTTCTTAATAGCTGATTTTTCCCTTATTAATTAATTATGAAATTAATTAATAATCAGGGTCTTGGGCGTCTTCTAATAGGATTAACTGTTAGCCCAATGTCAATACAATTAATGCGATATTAATTACGCAATCAGGGTTTATTTTTATTCCCTATCACCTAATCATTACAAAATTTACTAAAAATCATATTTAAAATACAAATGACGTTATTCAAAATCGTCAAAACCATCATCATCTTCGTCATCATCATCATCCTCATTGTCACCTTCCCTTATTTCTTCTTCTCCTTCATTTTCATCTTCGTCATCCTTCAAATCATCTTCTTCGTCTTCTTCTTCGTCTTCTTCTTCTTCTTCACGCCGAATAAATGGTATTTGTCCATATTGTGCAAAATCGACAAAGAGCGAAAACGAGGTCGATGCATTAGATCTATCTTCCTGAAAAGCGTCCTCTATATTATTTTGCGCAACGATAGATTCATCAATTGGGCGACTTTTAGATTTGACCACCGTATATATTTTCATTTTTGGATCCAATACACTAGGAGCATAATATACTTGTGAGGCTTGACTAGCTAAAATAAAAATCTCATTTGACTTCAATCTTGAAGTCATATCAATTGTAATCACACGATTCTTATCAATCCTCACACCATTACCAACACTATCAAACCATATACATTTGAACAAATATACATGATTGGCATCCTTGATAAATAAAGTCTAATAATTTCTTATAGTTGACCATAATAATCAAGATTATTTCCGTGCAAATTTCCTTTAACAACAATACCAGAACCGGATGCAGATTTTGTTGAAAATTTATATCCATTAACTTGACAAGTCTCAAAAGTCATAACTTTTAATACCGGCCCTTCAAGTAAGTCCCTAAAACGAGGTCCTTCCACCTCATCTTTATCAACCTAAAAATAATTCAAATCAACGAGACGTTGTAATTATAAGAATTTAAAAAAAATCATGCAAATTAAAAATAGATAAATACCTTTTGTTTAAACCAAGTTTTAAATCGACTTTTGACAATACGATCTAAATATTGAGGTGTTGTTTCCGGGCGTTGTCGCATAACACGATCTTGGTACTTCCTAAAATATAAAGTAAGATCATGCATGTGTCATTAACAAAAATTATTACGCATATTTTTTAAAGTAAGATTTGGTACCTTAGATAAGGTTGAACTTCAGGAGAGTTTAAAAGAATTCCGCTAACTCTCGTTCATCATCACTCATGTATCGAGTTCCTTCCTTTCCAAGAGATTGAATTGGATATTTGAACACTTAATTTTTCACATCAAACAAAACCTCATTACGACGTACCTTATTATGGATCGTGTCAAAGGCAAAATAAAAATAACAAATATTAAGAATTCCCTCCTCCATATATCGTTCGGCAATTGACCCCTCAAACCTTGCTTTATTACCGAATTTTTGTTTTAATTTGCCCAACAAACGTTCAATCGGATACATCCAATGCCAATAAGCAGGTCCAGCAAGTCTAATTTCTTCGGCTAAATGTACAAACAAGTGTTCCATCGAATCAAACCAAATTTGAGGAAAAATCGTTTCCAACAAACACAATGATTTGATAACCGATTTTTCCATTATTTTCAAGTAGGTTTTTGTAACCATGGATGAACATAAATCTTTGAATAAGTTAGAAATTATCGTGATTTCATCAGCAATAGGCTCCGGTAGAAGTTCACGAATTGTGAGAGATAATAATTTTTGAAGAAAAATGTGACAATCGTGCGATTTGAATCCATAAAATGTACACTCCTCAACATTGCAACAACGTGATATATTTGAGGAATAACCATCCGGAAGTTTTAGTGAACTAATCCATTCACACAAAAGTTTACGTTGTTTTCTAGTAAGGGAATAAGGTGCTTTAGGTGACTTTCCTTTCTCATTGATCCACAAATGTGGTAACACCCCAAAATGCTTGCAATCCTCTCTTGCTTTTTTATGATCTTTTGACTTTGCCGCATTGACAATAGTAAAAAAAATGTTTTCAAAAACATTTTTTTCCGTATGCGTGATGTCAATTGAATATTGTAAACTATGTGATGACCAATAAGGGAGTTCGTAAAAGATTGGGACATGAGTCCAATGATGCTCTTCCCCGTATCCGACACTCCTTGCCTTCGAATTAATCTTTCCGGGTGGTGGAAAAACTAAACCATCAAGCAATTCCTTAACACCTTCACCGGACAAACGACCACGAAATAATCTTCTTTCTTTGTTATCAAACAAATTACTTTTTTGACGGAGTGGATCATTTGATTCAAGGAATATTTGGTTCGTGCCATGGAAACTATATTTTCCACAATATTTTAATTGAAACCCTTGCACGCTTCCAAGACACACTTGACATCCCATCTTTCCTTTGCCCGACCACCCACTTATCATACTCATAGTGGGATAGTCACTAATTGTCCACATAATAGCCGCTCTCATTGTAAAATTTTGTTTCAAAGATTGGTCGTATGTCTTCTCCCCGGTATTCCACAATATCTTCAATTCATCGATGAGAGGCCTTAGACAAATGTTAGTATCTTTTACAATACTATTTGGACCCGGAACTATATCGGTCATGAATATATAAGGCTTTTTCATACACATCGATGGTGGAAGATTGTAGACAAATATCACCACAGGCCACACACTATATGTTTTTTTCCCGGTAGGGCCAAAAGGGTTGAAACCATCGGTCGCAAGACCGAGCCTTATGTTACGAATCTCTTGAGCAAATGAATGATACCGACGATCAAAATTTTTCCACTCTTCTCCATCCGCTGGATGACTTATTTCTCCATCTTTCACATCTCTAATTTTGTACCATCTCATGTGATCAGATGTATGTCCCGACATATATAAGCATTCTAATCGAGGGATCAAAGGAAAGTGTCTTAAGATTTTTTTTGCTATTTTTTTACCATCTTTCCTAGAAACATCCCGATAACGATCTTCACCACATATATTACACACAACTTTACCCTTGTCATCTCCATAAAATAACATACAATCATTCTCACATAAATCAATTTTTTCATATTCAACCCTCAAATCCTTCATAATTTTTTTCATTGCATAATAACTTTCGGGTAATGTATGTTTTTTTGGTAACACATCCGTAAGAAGGTTAAGCAAACTATCAAAAGCTTTATTACTATAATGCGAGTTATTTTTGAATTCCAATAATTTGGTAGTAAAGCTTAATCTTGTGTACTTTGTATTGCCGGGATAAATAGGTGCTCCATTTTCAACAATAACCTCGTACAATTTTTTAGCACTATCATTTGGAGCTTCTTCTACATTCATAGTTCCCGTATCCGTAGTTTCATAAAATTGATAATTTTCACCGGCTAAATCATGTAATATCGCATTCAAATCTACCGGTTCTTCTACTCTCGAAGGTTCCCGAACATAATAACGGTGATGTGATGTTCGACTACATTTTCTTCCTATTTTTTCACCGTGCGACGTCCACACGGTATAACCCTCAAGCATCCCTTTAGCGAGCAAATGAAATCTAACATCATCAATCTTTAACCAATTCAAATTTTTACAACGTTTACACGGACACTTCATTGTACCATCTTCCATTCCATTTTCGCTAGCAAATTTTGAAAAAATTTCTACACCAATTCTATATTCCGCGGTCAATGAAATTTTATAGCTTTGCAATTGATTACCAATCCAACTTCGATCAATGGTTTACATCTACAATAATATTTTTTAAAATTAAAAAAAAATATATTTAACAAATAATTTATCATTAATCTCATATTTATTCAAGTATTTCATAAAACACACAAACACACACACTATAATTACAATAAATGAAACTAACTTACAAATTATCTACTACCAAACTTCAATTCTCACAACAAACATTATATAAAAAATAAAAACATTAAATACATACAACAACATTTAATACATCCACCACCAACATAAACACACACACACACATTATTACAAAATATGGAAATAACTTACAATTTTCTGAAACTCCTCCACTTCAATCCTCTGTTTTTTAATTTTTTGGCCAAAATCAAGAAATGAGGGATATAACAAAAAAATTAAAAAAAAAATAGGTTAAAACCGACCGTCAGCGGTCGGTTTTAGTCAGAAGAATAAAATGACACTGTTTTCTCTATAACGGGTACTTTTTTATACTTTAAATTAATTTTTTATTATTCTACAAAACCGACCACCATATATGGTCGGTTTTAACCTGCAGAATTTGCGGATATAACCGACCACATGTAGGTGGTCTATTTTAAAAGTGACACATCAGCAAAACGGTGTCGTTTTTTTCAATAAAACCGACCACCAGTGGATGGTCGGTTTTATGTGTGCCACGTCATCGATACGGTGTCGTTTAGTTTGCATATAACCGACCACTGACGTCGGTCGGTTTTAAGGTGACCAAATCGACGTCGGTCGGTTATGTCCGGTCGGTTTTACCCTATTTTCTTGTAGTGATATAAATTATTTTAATTTTTTTTAAGAACTAATTTGTCCTAGTTTGCTTAAAGATTGCATGATACCAATTAAAGTTGACATATTATATGTGCACTTAATATATGTGCACTTAATCTAAAATACACCGTGAATATAAATTGAAAATATGTTATTCATGTAAATTTTGATTACTAATTTTGATAATCGACATAGAGTTGGAAACTAATATATAAATTATTTCTAATTTTCTCTTAAGAATTTATTTGTTCTAGAATGGTTATGTATTTAGTGGATTAGAATAGCTAATCTAACACATGTGTAGTTTATGTAAAACATAATATTAATAAAAAAATATTCTAAAGTAAATTATTTTTTTGTGTAAATTGAATTTTAATTTTAATCATTATATTCTAGTTGTTTATGCAATACATATATTTTATTATTAAAAAGAGAAAGTTTTAAATTAATAATGATAACTCCAATTTATCCCGAGGTCTTCTCCATTTATGTTAGATATATTTGTGATATCATGTCTAATAATGATTTGTGTTTAGTTTTCAGATCTTGAATAACAGGAAAAATCAGGACTTAACTGGAAATCAGTACTTATACTGAAGTCAGAACTTAAGATATCAGAATTTAAGTTATCAGAAGTTAAGATATCAGAAGATATTTATCAGGAGATAATATCAGGACTTAAGAAGACATTCAGATAAGGAAGGCGGCTGATTGAAGGAAAGAATATTAAGGCAAACACAAGAAGAGATATGCATGGAGAAGAAATCTATGAAGAATAGAATACTTGGAGGAAAAGATAACTAGTTGATATATTTTAGGATGCAGACTTATATTCGATATTAATTAGAAGTTTATCTTGTAACTGTGTGTCTATATAAACACATCATAGGGTTTACAATAGAAGTGTTATCTTAATAGAGAATATTATTCATTGTAACCCTAGCAGCTCTCGTGATATTTGTTCATCACTGAGAGAGAACGGTTCCATTGTAATACTGTTTTATTAATAAGATTATTTTGTGTTTCATACTTGTGTTCTTAATTCGATTTGATTGTAGTATACACTGTATTCAACCCCCTTCTATAGTGTGTGTGACCTAACAAGTGGTATTAGAGCCAATCTGTTAACACATATACAGTAAAGATCCAAAACAATCATGTCTGAAGAAGAGAAAACTCCAACCAAGCCCACCAAAATTGAAGAAACTCCAAAGACTCAAATCCATAATCGATATGAGACTATTAGGGTTCCCATACTGAAACCTTCTTAGTATCCCATATGGAAAGTGAGGATGACTATGTTTCTGGAAGCTACAGATCCAGAATACCTTGACAGAATTAATGAAGGACCACATAAGCCAACCAAGCTCTCTGTTGTAGTTACAGATCAGCCAGCACAGACTGTACCAAAGGAGAAAAGTGAATATACAGCTGAAGATATCTCATCTATTGCCAAGGATGCAAAGGTAAGGCATTTGCTGCATAGTGCCATTAATAATGTCATGTCAAACATGGTAATTAACTGCAAGACTGCAAAGGAGATATAGGATGCCTTGGAGACAAGATGCCAGGGAACTGATGCAATTAAGAAGAACAAGAGGACTATACTCACTCAACAGTATGAGCACTTTGACTCAAAACCTGATGAGTCATTAACTGGTTTATATGACAGATTTGTCAAACTCTTGAATGATCTGGCACTGGTGGATAAGGAATATGATCTTGAAGATACAAATCTTAAATTCCTTTTAGCTCTTCCTGAAAGTTGGGATTTGAAGGCAACTACTATAAGAGACAACTATGCTCTTGATGAAACTACTCTTGATAAAATTTATGGTATGCTCAAAACTCATGAACTTGAGATGGATCAAAGAAGCAAGAGGCATGGGAGAAAGTCAAGAACAGTTGCTCTTAAGGCTGAGGAGGAATCCCCCAAAGTGGTTGTCTCAATGAAAGGTAAAGGAAAATCTCTCATCACAAAGTCTGATACTGAGTCATCAAGTTCTAATAGTGATGAGGATTTAGAAACTGAAAGTCTATCTGAGATGGATGCTGATGAAGAGATGATGAGATTGTGTGCTCTTATGGTGAAGCGCATCACAAAGATAGTCTACAGGAAATTCAGAAAGGGAAGGAAATTTTCCAGGAAAAGTGGAAGTTCTGATAAGAAGGGATTCAGAAAATCTGAAGGCAAAGCAGGAAAGTCTGACAAAGGAGATTACTCAAATGTTAAATGCTATAATTGTGGTGAGAAAGGCCACATATCTCCTGATTGCAAGAAAGGAAAAGGTGACAAAGTCAAGGCACTTGTCACAAAGAAGAAAAGGTGGACAGACACTTCAGATTCTGAAAATGAGGTAAACTATGCCTTGATGGCAAATGTTGATAGCAGTTATGATGCTGCTGAGTTAAAGGTACCTCAAATAACTCATGATTTTCATACTGATGATATTACTGAGTTGAGATCTTATCTTAAAACCATATTCATTAGCTATAGATATCAGACTTTAACATGTGATAGGTTAACTTCTGAAAATATGGCTTTTAAGAAAATGAATGACTATTTAGAAAAAGAGTTAGTTTTGTTCCATCAAACTCAGAATGAAAGAGATGATGCTTTTTGTGTTAGAGATGAAGTGTTAAAATTGAATAAATCTCTAAAAACTGAGTTAGAAAAAGAAAGAGAGATTATCAGGACTTGGACTAACTCTGGCTGAACAACTCAGAATTTACTAAGTAGTGGAAACTGGAAAGAGGGCTAAAAGTGAAACAGGAACTGAACAAATTAAGCCAATTATTGTTAAACAGACTACTAACCCAAAGGTAAATCCTGTTAAGTTTGTAGCTAAAACTGTAAAGTCTGATTCTGAAAAGATGAAAGATAGTGAAACATAAGTTAAGGCAGAGTCAACTTCTGATAAGTTAAAACAGGATAAACCAGCAGAAGTTAACATAGGCTTAATGACAAAGAAGCGGCTTAAGTATAAGCTGAAAGAGATTAAGAATGTAAACAAGGTAAAGCCACCAAGGAAAAATAGGAATGGAAAGGAAGGTGTGAATAAAAGCAATAATTATATGCCTATTCCTAATGCTCCTAGAAAGAAATGCTATAACTGTGGAAATTATAACCATCTGGCTTCTTTTCGTAGGAAGAATAAGAATATAAACTCCTTACCTTCTAAGTCATGATTTAAGAGTCAGTCTGTTAGGTTTAAGCCACAAAATCCTTATTTTTATTGTGGTAGTTTATGGCATTCCATTTATACTTGTAAGAAAAATCATAGTTTGTACTATGATTATTATCAAATAAAACATTCTTTAAAGAAAGTTAGCATTATTCCTTCTAGTGTAAGTTCTGATGCAAAGTCTAATACGGTAAATTCTGATAAGAAAAATGTTAACATAAACTCTGATGTTAAATCCGCTGCAAATGTTAACAAACTTAATAAGGCCAAAGGATCCAAGCAAGTCTGGGTCCTTAAAACTAATCATTATTGGTCTTTGTGATTGCAGGGCAACAGGAAGAACATCCTAGTTCTTGATAGTGGATGTTCAAGACATATGACTGGAAATAAAGCCCTGCTTTCAGACTTTATGGAGAAAGCTGGCCCATGAGTTTCTTATGGAGATGGCAACATGGGAAAAACTCTGGGATATGGCAATATCAATCTTGGGAATGTCATCATTGAAAAAGTAGCTCTAGTCACAAGACTCAAACACAATCTGCTGAGTGTTAGTCAAATCTGTGACAAAGGTTATTATGTGGATTTCTTTGAAGAACACTGTGAAGTTGTAAGCAAATCTACAGGAAATGTTGTTCTAAAGGGATTCAGGCATGGTAATATTTATGAATCCAAGTTGTTGTGTATATGTTGTAAACTTGATGATTTCATCAACAAAACACCTTGGTAGATTTTAATTAGGGAAAATGTAGCACTCGACGGATAAGGATTATAGTCCCGACGGATGACTCAATATAGTCCCGACGGATGATGATTTACTATCCATCGAGTTAGTAGCTTATGTAACAATAAGTCTGTAGCACATTTCTGTATAGACATTGTTTAGATTCTATAAGTAGTACTCAAGTCATGTTGACTTTAACTAGATATACAGAATAGGTTGATTAATTGTACATAAATGATGTCTTGTAATCCTGTATAAATGAAATGAAGTCAAGTGCCAGATTGCTACGCGACGGATGAACAACAATGCCATTCGATGGATGATCAACTAGACAACCCGACGGATGATCATGAACTCGACGGATGATCATGAACCTGACGGATAAAGAATTCAAACATCTGATGACGGTGACAACACAGTCACATGTGTCGAGTGTATGTAAATGGAATGTGGAAGCCTATTCAATTGGGTTTTAGAGAACAAAGAAGCATTGCCATTTCCATGCTACTATGAAGATATTCAAAGATGCTGGAATAGAGTAATGAAGTAACATAGTATTAGACTTGATAGTTTTTGTTTTATTATCTTGTCTTATTGCTTTGTAATCTAGGTGATATATAAACCAAGAAGCAGCAAATAAAATAACTAACAAAAAACTGAGATTTGAAGAGAGAAACATTTGTAAGCTGAATTCTTAGCATTTCTCTGTATTCTTAGTTGTTCAAAATTTGTAAGCAGATGTGAGCTTTTTGCTACACAGAGTTCTCTCGATATATATTATATATCTTTGGTGGATACATTCAAATCCACCAGAAAGTTTTTAAAGACTTGTGTTTTTAATTACTTGTGTTTTGATTCATTTGAAGTTATTATTCCGCACTCTGCAAATCAATTCATACTGATATATATATTTAAGTTAGAACAATTTTATTTAAGAAAAAGTTTCAAGAATTCCATTCAACCCCCCTTCTGTAATTCTTGTTGAATTGTAAGGGACTAACAATTGGTATCAGAGCAAGCTCTTGAAGAATAAAGAGTTTAAAGATCACAATAACACAACAAGATGAACAAGAAGGATGTTGGAGTCAAGATTCCTTTTATGGATAAAGATAATTACCATCATTGGAAGGTAAAGATGCATCTTCATTTACTTTCTCAAGATGAGGCCTATGTAGATTGCATAGAAAGAGGTCCTCATGTACCAATGGAAGTTGCAACTGGAAATGAGCCATCTGTCCCCAAGCCAAGGCATGAATGGTCTGATCTTGATATTGAACAAGTCAGGAAAGATAAGAAGGCCATGAATATCATGTTCAATGGAGTTGATGGTGATATGTTTGACAACATCATCAATTACAAAACTGCCAAGGATGTTTGGGACACTATACAGATTATTTGTGATGGCACTGAGCAAGTTAGAGAAAACAAGATGCATCTACTGATTCAGCAATATGAGCATTTTCATAGTGAAGAAAGTGAGTCTCTCACTAACATCTTTAGTAGGTTTCAAAAACTGCTAAATGCTCTGAAGCTACATGGAAGGGTCTATCAGACAAAAGACTCCAATCTGAAATTCCTTAGATCTCTTCCAAAGGAATGGAAACCAATGATAGTCTCATTAAGAAACTCTCAAGATTATAAGGAGTTTATTTTGGAGAGACTGTATGGAATCCTGAAGACTTATGAGCTTGAAATAGAGCAAGATGAGATGATGGAGAGAGGAAAGGAGAAAGGAGGATCCATTGCACTAGTTGCTGAGTTAGAAAAAGAGAAGGAGATGAAGATGGAAGCTGTTGAATCAACTTCAAAGGTATATGAAAATAAGGGCAAGGAGCTGGTAGCAGAAAATGAAGATTCTTTGAGCCAAGATAACATGGAAGATATTGATGAACATCTAGCATTTCTTTCCAGAATATTTTCCAAGCTCAAGTTCAAGAAGAACTTTGGAGCAGCCAAGCCAAACAGAAACATGGTGGATAAATCAAAATTCAAATGTTTCAGATGTGGCTTGGTAGGGCACTTTGCCAGTGAGTGTAGAAAGTCAGATTCCAACAAAAAGAAGTTTGAGCCTGTGGATTATAAACGGAAATACTTTGAGTTGCTCAAACAAAAGGAAAGGGCTTTCATTACACAAGAAAATGACTGGGCTGCAGATGGTCTGGATGAAGATGAAGATGTTAGCTATGTCAATCTAGCCCTAATGGCCAAGTCTGAGGAAATAGAGACAAGTTCTTCAAGTAATCAGGTAATTACTACAAACCTTGCACATTTATCTAAAGCTGAGTGTAATGATGCTATAAATGACATGTCTACAGAGTTATATCATTTTCGTGTTACACTTAAGTCTCTTACTAAAGAAAATGCTAAAATCAAATAAAACAATTTGTTTTTAAGTGAGAGGAATAATGTGCTAGAGTCCAAGTTCATTGATTTTGAAAAATTAAGAATTGATTGTAAGATTGCCAAGGAGGAATTAACTGAGTCTTTGAAGAATGAAGAAATTTTGAAGAAGCAGCTTGAACGTGAACATGAGGTGATTAAGGCATGGAAAACATCTAGAGATGTTCAAGCTCTAATCACCAAAGTTCAAGGGATCGAGTCTTTTTGTGATGCAGCCTGGAAGAAGAAAAAGGAGAAGCTAGAACCAAATTTGGTGGAAGGAGTGGTAACAGATGTAGACTCGACGGATGATGAGGGTCATCCGTCGGATAACAAAAAGGGTTATCCGTCGAGTGATGTAAATCCTCATCCGTCGACTGTGAGCAAGCCTATCAGTAAAGCCAAACTTGTTAAGTTAAATGAGAGATATGGATCATTTTCCAAGAATTTTGTTCCAGGAGAATCTAGTCAAGTGAAGAAGGAAAAGAAGGCTAATGTTGGCCATATGACTGTCAAACAATTGAGTGACAGACTTGAAAAGATTGAGGTTAAAATAGAGGCTAAAAAGAAAAATAATAGAAATGGTAAAGTAGGGATTAACAAACACAACAACTACATAACTGATAAATATGCTCCTAGAAAAATCTGTATCAAGTGTGGTAGTGTAAATCATTTGTCTGTTAATTGCAAATCTTCCATGCCTACTTCCATATTTGTGCCACCTCACTTTCCCAACATAAATGCCATGCCTCCTATGCCTATGAATGTTATGTCTACACAGAATATGAATGCACAGTTTGCTAATATGCCATTTGCACCTAATCGTTATTATGCTGCATTTAGTATGCCACAAATGCCATTTAGCATGCCTTACTGGAATAACATGTTCACTAGTAGCATGCCATTCCCTGTTAATCAAAGTATGCATGATAATTCTGTTATGATGAATGGTTTCAAAGGCCCAACTCAAATGACTAAGGATGAATCTGATATCCCCAAGTCAAATGAGATAAAGCCTAAGAAACAGAAAAAGAAAGCTAACAAGGCAGGACCCAAGGAAACTTGGGTACCAAAATCAACTTGATTTGATTTTGATGTGTGCAGGGAAACAGAAAGAATCTATGGTACTTGGATAGTGGTTGTTCAAGACACATGACTGGTGATTCTACCCTGCTCACAGAGTTCAAGGAGAAAGCTGGCCCTAGTATTAGTTTTGTAGATGACAGCAAGGGTTATACTGTGGGATATGGCTTGATTTCAAAAGACAATGTCATCATTGAGGAAGTTGCCTTAGTGGATGGTCTCAAGCATAATTTGTTGAGTATCATCCAGCTTTGTGATAAAGGCAATTTAGTAACCTTTAACTCAGAAGCCTGTGTTGTGACTAACAAGAGGAGCAACAAAGTGGTTCTCACTGGTGTGAGAAAAGGAAATGTGTACCTAGCTGATTTCAACTCATCTAATGCAGAATCTGTTACTTGTCTTCTCAGCAAAGCAAGTCAGGATGAAAGTTGGTTATGGCACAAAAAGCTATCCCATCTAAACTTCAAGACATGAATGAGCTAGTAAAGAAAGAACTGGTTAGAGGCATTTCTCTAGTAGAGTTTTCTAAGGATGGATTGTGTGATGCCTGCCAAAAGGGAAAGCAGATTAAAGCATCATTCAGAAAGAAACTTGATTCAACAATTGAAAAACCTTTGCAATTGCTTCACATGGATTTGTTTGGACCAGTCAATGTATTGTCCATTTCAAGGAAAAGATATTTCCTAGTAATTATAGATGATTTCTCAAAGTTCTCTTGGACATATTTCCTAAAGTCTAAAGATGAGGCTAGTGAAATCATCATCAATCACATAAGGCAAGTCAATAATCATCCTGATTTCAAAGTAAGAAGAATCAGGAGTGACAATGGAACTAAGTTCAAGAATTCTGTCATGAAAGCATTTTTTGAAGAAAATGGTATTTTGCATGAATTTTCAGCAGCAAGAACTCCACAACAGAAAGAAGTAGTGGAAAGGAAGAACATATCACTTATTGAAACTGCCAGAACAATGCTTGAAGAATCTAAATTGCCAACATATTTCTGGGCTGAAGCTGTAAACACTGCATGTTACACTCAGAATATTTCCCTGGTTAATCAGGCAAGATGCATGACTCCTTACCAATTGTTCAAGAACAATAAACCAACTCTAAATTTTCTTCATGTCTTTGGCTGTAAATGCTATATATTGAGAAATCAAACTGATCAAAATGGGAAGTTTGATGCTAAAGCAGATGAGGAATTTTTTGTCGGATATGTTGTTGGTAAAGCATATAGAGTCTACAATCTAAGGACCAACATTGTTGTGGAATCAATACATGTTGTGTTTGATCATAAAAAGATTGAAGGACTACAAGATGGAGATTACCATGAGAGCCTCAAATTTGACAATGTGGAGATGGTTAGTGATGACAGTGATGATGAAAGTGATCAATAAATAGTTTAAAGGATAATGCAGAAAAATCCACTACCAATGAAGCCTAAAATTCAACATTTGTCGAATTGCATAATGCTTCATCCGTCGGGAGGTAATCTGCATTATCCATCGGTAGACAACCAGCTTCATCCATCGGAACTCAAAATTCACCATCCGTCGGGTTATCAAAAGAAGCTGGAAATCAGAATAGATCACCTATAGAAAGTTCCCCTTTCTAAAATCAAAGATCCATAAACTCAGGGGGAGTTTCTAATAATTAAAACTCAATCACACATCAAGACAACAATGAGGCCTCTTCATCTGGAGCTAATCTACCTCAACAAAGGAAATGGACAAAGGATCACCCCTTTGAGCTCATCATTGGTGATGTTTCTTCTAGAGTTCAAACCAGGAGAGCAACTAAAGAAGAATGTCTATACAGCAGCTTTCTTTCCAAGGAAGAACCAAAGAAGGTAGAAGAAGCTTTGTTGGATCCTGATTGGATTTTAGCTATGCAGGAGGAGCTAAACCAATTTGAGAGGAATAATGTATGGAAGCTGGTGCCCAAGCCTAAAGGAAAGAATCCAATAGACACCAAATGGGTATTCAGAAACAAGATGGACGAAAATGGCATAGTAGTCAGGAACAAAGCTAGATTGGTTGCTAAGGGCTATTGTCAACAAGAAGGAATAGATTTTGATGAAACATTTGCTCCTGTTGCAAGACTTGAAGCCATCAGAATTTTCTTAGCCTATGCAGCCCATGCCAATTTCAAGGTCTATCAAATGGATGTTAAAAGTGCCTTTCTGAATGGAGATTTGGAGGAGGAAGTATATGTCAGTCAACCTCCTGGTTTTGAAGATCCAAATTTTCCAGAACATGTCTATTATATTTTGAAAGCACTTTATGGACTAAAGCAAGCACCTAGAGCCTGGTATGCCACTTTATCAAAGTTCCTTTTGGAAAATCACTTCACAAGAGGTACTGTAGTTAAAACTTTATTCTTTAGAAATGTTAATGGCTCTAGCATACTTGTTCAAATTTATGTAGATGATATTATTTTTGGCTCTATAGATGAGAAACTTTGCAAAAAGTTTGCCAAATTGATGCAAAGTAAGTGTGAAATGAGTATGATGGGAGAACTAACTTACTTTCTTGGTTTGCAAGTTAAGCAAGTTAGTGATGGAATATTCATTAGTCAAAATAAATACATTTTTGATCTTTTAAAGAAGTTTGATCTAATGGATTGCACATCTGCAAAAACTCCCATGGCTACTGCAACTAAGCTTGAATTAAACACTACTGAAAAGTCTGTGGATATTTCAAGTTATAGGGTCATGGTTGGCTCACTTCTGTACTTAACATCAAGTAGGCTAGATATAATGTTTGTTACATGTTTGTGTGCTAGATTTCAGGCTGACCTTAGAGAATCTCACATAGTAGCTATTAAGAGAATTTTCAGATATCTCAAGGGAACACCAAAACTTGGCATTTGGTACCCTAGAGATTCTGGTTTTGATCTAACTGGTTACTCAGATGCAAACTATGCAGGTTGTAGAATTGATAGAAAAAGTACAACAGGAACCTGTCAATTTCTAGGAAACAAGCTTGTGTCCTAGTTCAGTAAAAAGCAAAATTCCATTTTTACTTCTACAGCTGAAGCTGAATATATTGTTACTGGCAGTTGCTGTGCACAGATTTTGTGGATGAAAAATCAATTGCTAGACTATGGTTTGCAAGTTGAAAGGATTCCTATTTTCTGTGGTAACACAAGTGCAATTTCCATCACTAAAAATCCAGTACAACATTCAAGGACAAAGCACATAGACATCAAGTACCACTTCATAAGGGAACATGTAATGAATGGTACTGTGGAACTACATTTTGTTCCAAGTGAGAAGCAGCTTGTAGATATTTTTACCAAGCCACTGGATGAATCCACCTTCTCAAGGTTGGTAAGTGACTTAGGTATACTTAATTATTCTTAAATCCTTACGAGATAATTTTCAAGTTGTAATTGAGCCAGAAATTTAAATTGATTTTTTCAGTCATGGATGAAATTTTAGTTAAGTCAAAATTTACATCTCGACGGATGATCCTTATCCATCGAGTTTGATCATCCGTTGGAAAACTATTTGCTAATAAAAATCAATTATTTTTCTGGAATATTTTATAACTCGACGGATAACAGTTTATCCTCATCCATCGAATTGTCTTAATCTTAGCCGTTAATTTCCTGAATATTATCCATCGAGTATACTTACAGTTTGTAAACATAACACGGCGGATATTTGATGGAATTTTTACAGTTTATTTTTAAACGGCTATTTTAGGCAATTTTAATTGGCCACTTTATTTTACTTTATTATTTTTTGCAGTTATTTTTGAGATAGTATAAAAGCCTATTTTATTTCCATTGCTTTTCTTTTATCATTCTCAAATTATCTGCTCTAATTTTTTTCTCTTTCAAGGCACTTACTCTCTCTCTCTGCAAGCTCTTATTCTCTAACAATGGCGCCTGTTGTCAAGATTATGTCTCAAACTGGGTTCATTTATGAGAATAATAACTTCACAGCCTTAGTGAACAAGGGGATTCAGCATTCTGGTGACTACCACAAAATGATGGATTTTGTGAAGAACTGCAAGCTTAACTATGCCATGCTGGAATCACCCACCATCTTTTGTGAAGTTGTTGAAGAGATGTGGACCACTGCTACATACAACTCAACTAATAAGACTATCACACTCATTATCAAAGGTAATGAATTATGTATTAATAGTGATGTTATTAAAGCATGTTTCAAGATTCCTGATAATAATGTGACCTCACCACACACAGACACTGATATAGTTAATATGCTTAATTCCATGAACTATGCTCTTTCTACTTCTAAGTTGAGTGACATTATGAGATTGGGTCTTAGGAAGGAATGGAGTTTCATGTGTGATATAGTGACCAAGGACTTTTCTGGTAAAATCAGTAATTTTGATTCTGTTAATATTTCCATGCTTAACATGCTCTATATGCTAGTTATAGATAAGTACTTTAATTTTAGTTGGGTTTTAAATTAGGAGAGTTAAAAAAGAGGGGTAAAAGTGTTTATTATGCTAGATTTTTCATGATGTTAGCTAACCACCTCTCTGAGGAAATTGTGCTTGACAACCCAAATAACAAATTAGATTGTCGGGTTCAAGAGAGAAGGATTATTGCAGATTTGAACAGGGCAAATCATCACAAGGAGGTGCAACTCTTCTATTTCCCTATAATGGAAGCACCTCAGGTAAGTGAGGTAAGTTCATCTATCCCTACTATTCCAACCTCACAAATTTCTTTGCATACTAGTGTAGCAATGGCAACTGTGTCAATGACCCAACAGTTGCCTACCCTAGCTACCAAACCAACAAAAATTTCAAAATCCAAATCAAAGAAAGCCCCCTCTGGTATCTCTCAAAAGATGCCGGTTGCAAAATCCACCAAAACCAAATAGGGGAGTGTGAAGGTGGGAAAGGTAGGTGAGGGACAGGGTGAACATAAAAGAAACCCTAAGAATAAGGATGGAGAGTTGAGTGGTTCCCAGCCTAGCCACACTGTAGTTTCCCAACAAACTGCAGTGCTTAAAAAGTATAAAAGCTCATTTCTAGTTGCATCCTCCCAAAAGGATGTAACTATTGAACAAATCTCTCAACCAAGAGCACATGCCAAGAGGGTAAGGGACACTAGCTCACCCCAAACTTATGCCAGAAAGAAGAAATCCAAAACCCTTGGGGATGCACAGGGTACACACACTGTGCAAACTGGTGCTAAAGACACAGTCACTCCACCTTCATAAATTCAGCTTCATGTGGCTCCAATAAATGTGGAGTCACAGCCAAAATCTCTAGTGATAGAAGCACCTCAAACACCAAATTCTCCTACAAATTCTCTGGATGTGGATATGATCAACACATCAATTCCTGATTCTCCTTTGTTGGGGAAGCCAAAATCTAATGCAAGTGAGCATCATCTTTTAGATGATTTGTTGGCTCACTTGCCAATTATTTCAGGAACTGTTGAATCATCTGTGCCCAAAATATCATCAATCAGCACAGAGTCCACAATAGTTTCTATTCCAAGTTCATTCATTTCTACTCTCTCGATGGATATTGCTCATCCGTCGAGTAGTGATTGTATCCCGACGGATAAGCTTAACAATAGTTATCCGTCGGATAGCAAAACCACTAACCCGATGGATATTACTCATCCGTCGAGTGTCTCTGCACAACTTCAAACTTCATTTATTTCTAGTGCAGAAGAATTAGTGGTTGTACATTCAGTCTGAGGATTGAGGGCAGAGAGTGCTATGAGTAAGAGTCTGGGTTGCTCCCAGGGAAAAGGAGAGCAAAAGAGTGAAAATATGCAATCCATTTCTTCAGGATTGGCAAAAGTAAGTGAGAGGAGTCCCACCTTAGATGGTGAAGGTGAGGGTGTGATGGTGGGGAGCCAAGGTGAGACCCTGATGCAACAAAAGAGAGAACAAGAGAAAAATACAGGTACAGGAGCTATAAGGATGAATGTCATTTATAGTGAGTTAATGAATGTCCAAGATACAGACAGGGAGGGACTATCTCAGCAACCTCAAGCTGTTATAGATTCCACCTCCCTTGATGCTGAGGCATTTACTCACCCTGTTCCAGCTTATCAACTTTTTGCTGAACAGGGAAATGACAATGCAGAAAGGATGCTCAATCTGGTGCACACCATACAGTATATGCTAAGAGCTAAGGATGCTATCACAACTTTGCCCTCTACAGCTGGTGAGGTTGATTATGAGACTGGTGGATCAGCAGATTTCTTTGGAGATGAAGGTGAAGATAGTGAAGAAGAGGCATTGGG
Organism: Apium graveolens; assembly: GCF_009905375.1. Classification (NCBI taxonomy): domain Eukaryota; kingdom Viridiplantae; phylum Streptophyta; class Magnoliopsida; order Apiales; family Apiaceae; genus Apium; species Apium graveolens. The sequence goes on along the minus strand of NC_133649.1, from coordinate 189,163,326 downwards.
CATAGGGGAGAAGTAGGTTCAAGTTCAAGATCAGGCATGCCATCATGGGCATTTTCAAAGCACTGTAATGAGCACTACTTCAAGACAACCTTGATTCAACTAATCAATCAGACAAATTCGGCCCTTCAAACCACTACAAATGCCAACACCAAGAAGCTCCTTCAAGCACATCTTGCTTCTCTGCAACTACAATAAATTCAAGGCTTCCAACATGCTAGAGATGTTAACACCATCAAGGGTAATATTGATGAGATGAAGAAGGCCATTTCAGACAAAATGGATTCTAAGCTTCTAGAAGCTACAATGATTGACATCAAGAGGCAACTAAGGAAAAATTCTGATCTTGCAACAAAGATAGATGCTTTGGATACAAGAATGTCAGCTATGGAAGCATCTCTAACAGTTATTCATCTTCATCAAACCCAACAGATAGATTTACTTCAGAAACTGGTGGCTGCTCAAACCTCCTCCTCTACTCAACTTGATGATAACAAAAAGGGGGAGAAAGGACCAAGTGAGGGGGAGAAGCTTCAAATTCAAATCAGTAAAGTAATTGTACCCACAATTGCTTTCACCAAGCCACCAGTAACAAACTGTATAGATCTGATCAATGAAGCAGCAACCATTTTAAGAGAAGCTGAAAAGGAGCAGTTGATATAACGACTCGTGTATTTTCTTTTTATTTTAATATTTAAAAGTGTAATAAAGGTTGGGATAATTAAATAAAGGTACGTTAGTTTTGGCAGCAGTTACTGATTTTTATGTAATTATTTATGATTTGTTGATATATGGGATTGGAATTGTGTGATTTATTAGTGAGTATATATAATTTTATTTCGCTTATAAAAGTGATTTTTTTGTAGTTTTAATTCCATAAATATTTGTATTGTCTTTAAAATTGGTTTTATAATTTTATAATTTCACTAATTATTTTTAAGACTTTATAAAATTGAGAAATCAATATTCTACTAATTATTTATTTTTAAATTATTTTCTGAGTGTGTTTACTCGTAAAATCCATACCTAATTCAGGAATTCTTTAAAAATCATGGAACTTATATTTTATTAAGTTTGCATTATTCTGAGAATTTTAAAATTATTTTGGAAATTTTCAGGAATCGTTTCACCCCGCGTCGTTTCATTATTTGTTAAAAAGCAGGTACAAAGAGCACCTTAAAAATGTTTTAAAAATTTCGAAAATTATGTCCTTGTAAACATCGGGTTATTTATGATATTTTAATATTATTTTCATAATTTTCGGGTATTAAATTGCATGCACCTCAGTCCGTTAATTTTACGTTTCGGGACAAATTCGACTTTTAAATTCTCGTATCTATCCTAAAATGCAGCGTGGCAGTTTCTTATTAATCAGGGACGCGTGTCCCTTCCCTTGTGCAACACCTGTTAGCAGTTAAATAAAAAAACCCAATACCCCCACCCCTCTTCTCTCGGTTCACTCCTCTGTTCTCTCTCTCGTTTACTCGATTTTCTCTGTTCTTTTTCCTTTCGTTTCTTTCTCGTCGTGTTGCTTCTTGTCTCCCGGTAATTACTTTTGCCGCCTGCTTCTTCTGTTCTGTTGTTATTTCCATCTGTGGTGCCGCCGTTGCCGCCAGCTTCTGGTATGGTGGCGGTGGTGCGAGCTGTGTTGGTTATACATATATATATATATATATATCCGTGTGTGTGACTATGTGCATATTTGTGTGTGGGTGTAATTGTGTGTGTCTGTGATGTGGGTGTGTATGTTCGTGTTATGTGTGTGTGATGGAGGTGATGGCTGTGCAGTATGTGTGTAGTGTGTTCATCTCTGTTGGGCTCGGTTCTGTTGGTTTGATGTTGGGCCTTGCAGTTTGGGCCTGGTTGTTTGAGCCTCTGTCTGTTTGGGCCGAGGTTATGCAGTTTGGTTGATTATTACAAATTTGATTATTATTTCTTTTTTTGCAGGAAATAAATTGATTATTATTCGTGAAATAAAATGTTCATTGCGGGGAATAATAATATTAATCGGTATAATTTATTTGGGAACCCATAGTATATCGGGCGCCAATAAATTGTGCCGCCGTTGACGATGAACTTCGGTGAGTCAACGGTGGACGGTGATGACGATGTTCAGAGTCCTAAATTTTATAAATAATTAAAATGATTTATGAAAATTATTTTTGGACTTTAAATAATTAATTACGAGGAATATTGTAGTATATGTTGTATTAAATAATGGAGCAATATTGCGGATTGTTGTGATTGTTGACGTCGATTGTAATCGACGGGTGGTCTTATAAATAAAGAAGTTGCTGCCAAAATTTTCTAAAAATATATTTGTAAACGTACGCATTTATATTATACGTGTTACCCCTAATAGTGTTCTGAGTACATGATTACGTGATTATGTGTATAATGATTATACGAGTCGGGTTATCGGATTGGGCAATTAGGATTTGAGGATATCAAGCATGTCGGTATAACTAATTAGGGTACTATGTATTTGTAGATCTCAGCCGAGTTTTCCCAGGATCGAAGTCAGCGTGAAAGCTATTTAGGGTTTTTGTAAAGCATTGCAAGGCAAGTACCCCTAACCATTCTTTTATGGTTCAGTGCATATGAATAGCTAAATGCTTTATTTTCGTAATGGAACAAAAATGTTTTAAGTTACGTATCCCCGTAGTTATAAATCACTGTTTTCAAATTGTTTTGGGGGAAAAGTAACTTCGAAAGTACCTATCTCAAATGAAATGATTTTCGAAATGGATTTTTATATGTGTGCTAGTTAAATAAATGATTTTGAAAATGAGATAGGTACAAGTGTTTTGAAAACTGGATAAAACGGTCAGATATGGGATACATTGGGGCCAGAGTAGGCCTATTGAGGTGGCATAAAAGGCTAATTCGGTTGCGCGCACTATAAAACCGATTCGTCCAGCAGGTTAGAGACCTAGCTAGTCTCTTAGTTCCGGAACAGGTAAATGGGATGGCAGTTAGAGCCGTCTGGTGTTGATAGCCTGATCAGCTGTCTTCACATATCCGCTACATATCTGATTGGGATTTGTGATTTACATAAGAGCATAAGTAGTGTTACATCAGTTTTATAAAAGCGATTAACATGCTAAAATTGGACTCTGGTATTTACACAGCACACTACTATGTTGTTTCGATAAAGCATGCTAGTTAGTGATATCCAGTTATCTCTGATTTTCATTACATAATGTTGATTTCATGATTACAGCTCTGTTGCTATTCTCGTTACATTATTGCTTTTACTCTGTTATTCATATATTGGTACTGCTGAGCGATTATGGCTCATCCTTATAAACTGTTATATATATCTCGCCGATGCCTAGAAGACTAGTCAGACAGACCCATGTTCTCGCCCCTACTGGACCCGGCTCCTCTGAGGTAGTTTGTATCAGGCCATGAGGTCTGATGAGTTGCTGAATAAAGTTAGTGTGTGTTAGATGTTGAATAGAGGGTTTGTAATAATGAGAATCTGAATAATACTTGAACCTGGATCGGATCTTGGTTTGAGGTCAAGTTAGTATATTTTAATAATAATCTTGTTATTTGTATTTTGGTTATTGTTGGTGACGTCAACTCCTGAGCCTGGGGTTGAGGCCGTCACAGTTGGTATCAGAGCTACAGGTTCAAGTCCCTGATTCAGGTTAGGGATTGTGTCGAGTAGGTGATAACGTGAGTCTATAGGTGTGAGTCAGCAACTTATATAGAGGAGAAAACCTTTAGAGTCAGTCGAGGGTTCCGACGGTGTTACCCTGGCATCTACTAAATGTTTTGATAGAATTGCCTTGACCTGGTTGTGTCTTGTCTATATATTTATTATGTTGTCAGTGGCCTATTGCGATTTTGAGTTCTCCATCTCGGAAGAATCCCTCCGATTCGAATAGTTCAGATTCTGAGAGACCCCCGGATGTTGCTACTGAGGAGACCTCTATGCCACCTCCACCCGTTCCTTCCTTTGTGCCGAGAGACATCCCTGGATCTAGTCCTCGTCCCCGTTGGGTACGTAGGTCTGTGTCTGCGGTCAGGGATTTCCCTCCCGGCTGCGGTCCCAGTTTTTCCATAATGAGTCCTCCAGTACCTCATGTGACCCCTAGTGGTACTTCTTCACCGATCCCTTACCATGTTCACCGAGCGGTTAACACTTCCTTTATCAGAGATCAGAGTCCGGAGTTTGCTGCTCAGTTTGACCAGGTACCTATTGCACCATTCCAGGATATTTCTGCCCCTTCCCCTGAGGTGCGAGCCCGTGTGAGAGCATTAACCCAGATGGCTGTAGAGAGGGCTAGATCTGTTGACCGTTTCATTAGCTCAGAGTTCAGAGCTGTGCAGTATCAGGATCTAGTGAACTGGTTAGTGTTTGAGCTAGGTTCCATTGGTGGCAGTGGTAGTGGTTAGACAGGGTTGCAGCAGAGGGATACAGAGCTTAGAGTTGACTTCTAGGAGTTCCGTAGTTGTTTACTTTGTATATGTACATTATGTTGTGATAGTTTGTAGTAGGCGAGACTGTTATGACAGCCAATTTTGGTGTGTATTCGGATGGTTTCTTTCCGTTGGATTTTCAGTTGTACTAGTTGGATTCTGTTGGTTATTCTATTTCAGCTGCTTTATCTTATTGTTCAGTTTTTATATATTGTGCGTTGCTAATATTGTTGTTATTATTATTGTTGTTTCTGTTGCTGGCATTTTTAGATTATAATCATTCACTCAGGACGGATCCAATTAAACTGGGGATGAGAATATTGTCTTAGTGGCAACGCTCTCCTGATGCATAAATATAAACTGCTGGAGCAATCTATTTTCTTATATATGACTATTATGTTTCAGGAGATGCCACCAAAGAGAAACTCTCAACCCAATAACGGATCTGTTGGGGATCCTTCTATGAGTGACTTGATGAACTTGTTGCGTCAGCAGACTATACAGCTGGCCCAACAGAAACAACAATTCCAGCAGCAGCAACAACAATTGCAACAACAACAACAACAACAACAGCTCATACAACAACAACAATAGAAAATCCAACAACAACAACTACAAATCCAATAGTAGCATGAGATGAGAGGGGAAAATCAGGGTGTTAGTTTTAAGTCTTTTCAAGCAGTGAAGCCCCCAGAGTTTAAAGGAGAAGTAGATCCTGTTGCTGCCAGGATATGGTTAAAGGAGATGGAAAAGGCGTTTGCGCTCACCAAGGTGAGTGAGGATTTAAAGACTGACTATGCTAGTTATTTTCTAAGGAATGATTCAAATTATTGGTGAGAATCTACGCGAGCTCTAGAAGGAGAAGGTCCAGTTCCATGGGCCAGATTCACGGAGTTATTCTTGGAGAAATACTTTCCGGACTGTCTCGAGAGTCAAATGGAGATGTAATTTTTAGAATTAAAACAAGGAGATAGGAGTGTTACGGAATATGAAGCGAAGTTTACGGAGTTGGCCCGTATAGCACCGGAATATGTGAGTTCAAAAGCTCAACGAGCGAAGCGGTTTCAACAAGGGTTAAAGCCAGAAATAAGGAGTGGAGTTGTAGCCTTACAACTCAAGACCTATACTTCGGTAGTTCAGGCCGCCCTAGTGCTAGAGAGTGATCAGAATTTAGCTGAAAGGAGCAGGGTGAGAAGAAGAGGAAATTTGAAAGTGGACCCGCTAGGTCAGAATCAGGAATAGCAAGTCGGAAGTTCCAGCGTTGGTTCGACAAGAATAAGAATAAGAAGTTCAAAAGGCAAAATTTTCCCCAGGCTAAACCCGGTACTACTTCAGTTAACTCTGCCCCGACGAGGATGAGTAATCCAGTGGTTGATTGTAAGACGTGTGGGAAGAAGCACAGTGGACAGTGCCGAGAGAATATGAATTATTTTAAGTGTGGACAGAAAGGTCACTATTCCACGGTGTGTAAGTCTAAGATTCAGGGAGTTACTTGCTTTAGTTGCGGCAAAGTGGGACACATAGCTAGGAATTGCAAGTCAGTGACCCAAGGTAATGTTGGAAGGAGTGTGTACCAAGGACTAGCAACCAGTACGGCGAGAGCTAGGACTTTTAAAATGACCCAGAAGTCTCCAGTTCATGACTCCGATGTGGTTGCAGGTACGCTTACTCTTAATTCCGTACCTGTTAACGTTTTGTTTGATTCGGGAGCGTCCAAATCTTTTATATCTGTGAATTGTGTGAATAAAATGCAATTGATGTTAGAAGACCTAGACAAACCTCTGACCAAAGAAGTGGCTAATAAAGATAAAGTACCTGTGAAACAATTTTGTCCTAGTTGTTCCCTAGAGATTTCAGGGTATATGTTCCCTGTTGACTTAATACCTTTCGAGTTGGGAGACTTTGATGTTATTTTAGGCATGGATTGGTTGTCTTTACATAAGGCGAATATAGACTGTAAGAAAAAGAGAGTTGTTATGTACACCCCAGATAATAAAAGAATCAGTTACCAAGGACAGAGACAAGATAGGAAGTTCCTTTCAGTGATGCAAGCAAAGAGATTGTTGCGGCAAGGATGTGAGACGTACTAGGCTCATGTGGTGGATACGAAGAAAGAGACCCCTATTTTGGATGAGATCCCTATAGTAAGAGAATTCCTTGATGTTTTCCCAGAAGAGTTACTAGGATTGCCACCTGATCGAGAGATAGAGTTTTCCATTGATTTGATACCTGGAGCTGAACCCGTTTCTAAGGCTCCATACAGGATGGTCCCGATGGAAATGAAAGAATTGGCTAAGCAACTTCAGGAGTTATTGGACAAGGGAGTCATTCGACCAGTGTTTCTCCGTGGGGTGCTCCAGTGCTATTTGTGAAGAAAAAGGATGGCAAAGAATAAGTATCCTCTGCCATGAATCGACGATTTGTTTGATCAACTTAAGGGAGCATGTTACTTCTCAAAGATTGACTTAAGATCTGGTTACGACCAACTGAAGATAAATCCTGAAGATATCCCCAAGACTACATTCAGAACAAGGTATAGCCATTACGAATTTCCAGTGATGTCGTTTGGATTGACGAATGTGCCAGTGGCTTTCATGGATCTGATGAATAGGGTATATAAAGAATATCTGGATAAGTTTTTTATTGTATTTATTGATGACATCCTCATATATTCGAAGAATCCGGAAGATCACGCAATGCATCTACAGATTGCCCTTCAGAAGTTAAGAGAAAAGCAATTGTACGTGAAGTTTTCTAAGTGTGAGTTTTGGCTGACGGAAGTACTGTTTCTTGGTCATGTAATAAATAAGGAAGGTATCAAAGTAGACCCAGTAAAGATTGAAGCCATATCAAAGTGGGAGCAACCGAAGACACCAACGGAAATAAGGAGTTTTCTTGGATTAGCAGGATATTATCGAAGGTTTGTGAAAGATTTCTCGAAGATTGCATCCCCATTAACCAAGTTGACTAGGAAGAATGAGAAGTTCGTTTGGACGGAAAAGTGTGAAGAAAGTTTTCAGGAATTGAAACGAAGACTAGTGACGGCTCCAGTGTTAGCATTGCCAGATGAGACGGGAAACTTTGTAATCTACAGTGATGCTTCTTTGAAAGGATTGGGTTGTGTGTTAATGCAGCATGACAAGGTGATTGCTTATGCCTCTAGACAGTTAAAGTCTCACGAGCAGAAATATCGAGTTCATGACCTTGAATTGGCGGCTATAGTGTTTGCTCTAAAGTTATGGCGTTACTATTTGTATGGAGAGAAATGCGATATTTATACAGACCATAAGAGCCCGAAGTACATATTCACGCAGAAGGATTTGAACATGAGACAGAGAAGGGTGTTGGAGCTGATTAAGGATTATGATTGTTTGATTAATTATCACCCCGGTAAGGCCAATGTGGTGGCTGATTCCTTGAGCAGAAAGGAAAGGCTGAATATGGTTAAGATTGCGGAAGAATTAGCACAAGACTTGGAAAGAATGGAGATTGAGGTCCGAGTACCTAGCGAAACTCAGGAGCAACTATATGATGTTACTTTCCAACCGGCATTGATGGAAAAGATCAAAAAGTGTCAAGAAGGAGTTATGGAACAGGAGTCGGATACTTTGACGGGAGAAGAGTTGTGTACTCAAAAAGATAGCCAAGGGTTGTATAGATTTTCATCCAGAGTTTGGATTCCTAATGTAACGGAATTGAAGAATGAGGTATTGCAGAAAGCGCATAACTCTAGGTTTTTTATCCACCCTGGTAGTACTAAGATGTATCAAGACTTGAAGAGAAACTTTTGGTGGCCAGGAATGAAGATGGATATTGCCAATTGGGTAAGTAAGTGTCATGTATGTCAAACGGTGAAAGTAGAGCATCAACGACCGAGTGGATTGTTACAACCTTTGGAGATTCCCCAATGGAAATGGGAAGAGATTGCTATGGATTTTGTAGTGGGATTGCCAAGGACGAGAGCAAATCATGATGCTATTAGGGTAATCATTGATAGGTTGACTAAGTCGGCGCATTTCCTTTCGATCGATGAAAGGTATTCGTTGGAAAGACTAGTTAAGTTATACTTGGATGAGATAGTTACCAAACATGAAGTGCCTGTGTCTATAGTGTCAGATCGAGACCCGAGATTTAATTCCAGATTCTGGACTAAATTCCAAGAGTGCCTAGAAACGAAGCTTAATATGAGCACCGCTTATCATCCTCAGACGGACGGCCAAAGTGAAAGAACGATTCAGACCATAGAGGATATGTTAAGGGTCTGTGTTTTGGATTTTAAAGGTAATTGGGATGAACACCTACCTTTGATTGAGTTCTCGTATAATAATAGTTACCATGCCAGTATTGGGATGCCGCCTTACGAAGCTTTGTATGGACGTAAGTGTAGATCACCGTTTTATTGGGATGAGGTAGGAGAAAAGAAAGTGTTAGGTCCTGAGTTGGTTCAGCAAACCATAGATGCCATAGTATTGATTCGGAAAAGGTTAGAAGTAGCCCAAGATAGACAAAGACAGTATGCAGATTTGCATAGGAAAGATATGGACTTCGAGATAGGAGCTCCGGTGTTACTAAAAGTGTCATCTTGGAAAGGGTTAGTACGATTTGGTCAAAAGGGTAAACTTAGCCCTAGATTTATAGGACCCTTTGAGGTTTTGAAGAAAGTAGGAAAGGTTGCCTATGAGATAGCGTTACCACCGCAGTGGCAGCACATTTATAATGTCTTCCACGTGTCTACGTTGAAACCCTATGTCCCTAATTCGAATCAAGTCATAGAATATGAACCGATTGAGCTTCAGCCAGATTTGTCCTATGTGGAACAACCGATTCAAATCCTAGACCGTAAGGAACGAGTCCTTAGGAATAAGTCGATTCATATAGTAAAAGTTTTTTGGAGAAATCCTCGAGTAGAAGAGTCTACTTGGGAATTACAGTCAGACATGCTTGATAAATATCCTCATTTGTTTAGTTGAGTCAGATTCTGGGGACAGAATCTTTTTAAGGGGGAAAGGATATAACGACTCGTATATTTTCTTTTTATTTTAATATTTAAAAGTGTAATAAAGGTTGGGATAATTAAATAAAGGTGTGTTGGTTTTGGCAGCAGTTACTGATTGTTATGTAATTATTTATGATTTGTTGATATATGGGATTGGAATTATGTGATTTATTAGTGAGTTATATAATTTTATTTCGCTTGTAAAAGTGATTTTTTGTAGTTTTAATTCCATAAATATTTAGGATGTCTTTAAAACTGGTTTCTAATTTTATAATTTCACTAATTATTTTTAGGACTTTATAAAATTGAGAAATCAATATTCCACTAATTATTTATTTTTAAATGATTTTCTGAGTGTGTTTACTTATAAAATCCATATTTAATTCAGGAGTTCTTTAAAAATCATGGAACTTATATTTTATTAATTTTGCATTATTCTGAGAATTTTAAAATTATTTTGGAAATTTTCGGGAATCGTTTCACCCGTGCGTCGTTTCGTTATTTGTTAAAAAGCGGGTACAAAGAGCACCTTCAAAAGTGTTTTAAAAATTTCAAAAATTATGTTTTTGTAAACTTCGGATTATTTATGACATTTTGATATTATTTTCATAATTTTCGGGTATTAATTTGCATGCACCTCAGTCCGTTAATTTTAAGTTTCGGGACATATTCGACTTTTAAATTCTCGTATCTATCCTAAAATGCAGCATGGCAGTTTCTTATTAATCAGGGACGCGTGTCCCTTCCCTTGTGCAACACCTGTTAGCAGTTAAATAAAAAAAACCCAATACCCCCACCCCTTCTCTCGGTTTACTCCTCTGTTCTCTCTCTCTCGTTTACTCGATTCTCTCTGTTCTTTTTCCTTTCATTTCTTTCTCGCCGTGTTGCTTCCTGTCTCCCGGTAATTACTTTTGCCGCCTGCTTCTTCTGTTCTGCTATTGTTTCCTTCTGTGGTGCCGCCGTTGCCGCCTGCTTCCGGTATGGTGGCGGTGGTGCGAACTGTGTTGGTTATATATATATATATACATGTGTGTGACTATGTGCATATTTTTATGTGTATGTAATTGTGTGTGTCTATGATGTGGGTGTGTGTGTTCGTGTTGTGTGTGTGCGATGGAGGTGATGGCTATGTAGTGTGTGTGCAGTGTGTTTATCTCTGTTGGGCTCGGTTCTGTTGGTTCTGTTGTTTTGATATTAGGCTTTGCAGTTTGGGCCTGGTTGTGGGCCTCTTTCTGTTTGGGCCGAGGTTATGCAGTTTGGGTGATTATTATAAATTTGATTATTATTTCTTTTTCTACAGGAAAAAAATTGATTATTATTCGTGAAATAAAATGTTCATTGCGGGGAATAATAATATTAATCAGTATAATTTATTTGGGAACTCGTAGTATATCGGGCGCCAATAAATTGTGTCGCCGTTGACGATGAACTTCGGTGAGTCAACGGTGGACGGTGATGACGATGTTCTGAGTCCTAAATTTTATAAATAAATAAACTGATTTATGAAAACTATTTTTGGACTTAAAATAATTAATTACGAGGTGTATTGTAGTATACGTTGTATTAAATAATGGAGCAATATTGCAGATTATTGTGATTGTTGACGTCGATTGTAATCGACGGGTGGTCTTATAAACAAAGAAGTTGCTGCCAAAATTTTCTAAAAATATATTTGTAAACGTACGCATTTATATTATACGTGTTACACCTAATAGTGTTCTGACTACGTGATTACGTGATTATGTGTATAATGATTATACGAGTCGGGTTATCGGATTGGGCAATTAGGATTTGAGGATATCAAGCATGTCGGTATAACTAATTAGGGTACTCTATATTTGTAGATCCCAGCCGAGTTTTCCCAGGATCGAAGTCAGCGTGAAAGCTATTTAGGGTTTTTGTAAAGTGTTGCAAGGCAAGTACCCCTGACCATTCTTTTATGGTTCAGTGCATATGAATAGCTAAATGCTTTATTTTCGTAATGGAACAGAAATGTTTTAAGTTACGTATCCCCGTAGTTATAAATCATTGTTTTCAAATTGTTTTGGGGGAAAAGTAACTTCGAAAGGTACCTATCTCGAATGAAATGATTTTCGAAATGGATTTTATATGTGTGCTGGTTAAATAAATGATTTTGAAAATGAGATAGGTACAAGTGTTTTCAAAACTGGATAAAACGGTCAGATATGGGATACATTGGGGCCAGAGTAGGCCTATTCAGGTGGTGTAAGAGGCTAATTTGATTGCGCGCACTATAAAACCGATTAGTCCAGCAGGTCAGAGACCTAGCTAGTCTCTGAGTTCCGGAACAGGTAAATGGGATGGCAGTTAGAGCTGTCTGGTGTTGATAGCCTGATCAGCTGTCTTCACATATCCGCTATGTATCTGATTGGGATTTGTGATTTACATAAGAGCATAAGTAGTGATACATCGGTATATAAAAGTTATTAGCATGCTAAAATTGGACTTTGGTATTTAGACAACACACTACTATGTTGTTTCGATAAAGCATGCTAGTTAGTGATATCCAGTTATCTCTTATTTTCATTACATAATGTTGATATCATGATTACAGCTCTGTTGCTATTCTCGTTACATTATTGCTTTTACTCCGTTATTCATATGTTGGTACTGCTGAGCGATTATGCTCATCTTTGCAAACTGTTATGTATATCTCGCAGATGCCTAGAAGACCAGTCAGACAGACCCATGTTCCCGCCCCTACTAGACCCGGCTCCTCTGAGGTAGTTTGTATCAGGCCATGAGGTATGATGATTTGCTGAATAAAGTTAGTGTGTGTTAGATGTTGAATAGAGGGTTTGTAATAATGAGAATCTGAATTATACTTGAACCTGGATCGGATCTTGGTTTGGGGTCAAGTTAGTATATTTTAATAATAATCTTATTATTTATATTTTGGTTATTGTGTTTGGTGACGTCAACTCCTAACCCCGGGGTTGAGGCCGTCAAAGTTGAAGCCAATCAATTGGGAGAAAATTGATGAGGACATACAAAGGAAGTTTGGGCTAGTAAAGGAGCCAGTAAAGTCGGCCATTCATCACTCTGAAGTTAAACAGATCTCTGTGAATGACATGAGCATGAACTATCTGGAAAGAGGACAACCATCCTGCATCAAATCTCCATAGGCTGAAATTATTCTGAAGCCAAGGTTGAACTATCCAAAATAATCATTAAAGAACCCTTTGGATACAATGTATGAGACACCTAAACCTGATGAGAAGAAGCTTCTATCAAGGTCAATATCCTTCTACAAGGATCTAGCTGATTCAGCTTTAAAGAGAAGAATTGCTAAAGTTTCAGGAATGGGAAAGAAATTTGTGTGATGACTGGACATCCTCAATTTGCTCAAGCAAAGAGAGAAGAAAAGGCAAGATTGAAGCAAGAAAAGAAGCAAGCTATTCTAAATGCCAAAAAGGCTAAGCAAAAGAAAGAGCAAGCTGCTATCTTGGCCAAGCTACAAGTTGTGAAACCAACATAACAGATTCCTTCTCAGCCATCTGGAATCACTGAATCTCAAGATCCAAAGAAGCAAGTTGAATCAGAACAGAAGAAATCTCCAAGATACAAGGAATTGGCCAAAAGAACCAAAAGGAAACTGGATTTTGTTGATAAGGAATTGGAGGATCAGTTTTCTAAGGAATCCACTTCAACTACAACTCAAGCATCAAAACCCTCTGTGGTATTTGAAGACATCAAGGTGGTGGATCCTTACAGGAACATTCATGGTGAACCTATTGTGCCTAAGGATGAACCCATAGAATGGGAGAGCCTACCAATTCCTAACTTCAATTTGCCAATCCTTAGCAAGCCAAAAAGAACAAAGTCAAGAGCAGTCAAGAAAGTGAAGTTGTCACTTCTCAAATTGAAATCTCTAGTCAAAGCTCAATCTAAAGTCAATAAAGGAGATTACATGTACTTATGTGACATCAAGGAATTCTCTGATCTAAATCTCTATCTAGATGAACTAGAAGAAGTGAGAGGGATTGATGCATACAGAAACCTACCTGAAAGGTTAGTTTTCAAGTACAATGGAGGAAAGGAGATTCAATGGCCACTTCACAGGATCCTTCAAGAAAGCCAAGCTGTACTGATAAAGGTTTATTCATCTTTCAAGAAGAACTTTGGGTTCAATGTAACTGCAAGAAGATTGGTTCTAAAGAAGATTGAAGAACTGAGGAGTTTTAGAGCTAAAGATGCACTCCCAAAGACTCTAATTAACCCTTACACAGGGAGAAGAGTGCATCTAAGGCCCTACTGGCTGATGGAGTTCATGGATGACAAAGGAGTGAGAAAATTTTTCAGATTAGAAGACCAATTGAGCATCTATAGCAATGAGACTCTCTTGGAGATGCAAGAAAAGCTAAATCTCTCAGAATCTGATGAACTAGAATTCCACAGACAACTCCAAAATTAGATAGAAGAAAACAACAGAAAGCTTGGAAAGAGATCCAGAACTTCAAGGAACTAGATAAATCTGCTTAGGCTAGAGGAGCACCTTGAAAATGACTGTGAGCTAAACTTTGTACATTCTGTTAATTGAAGCACTTTACAGTTTTATCTATCTACTTTCAAAGTTGTAATTTTAGGGTGTTTTGTTATCATCAAGTTTCTATTAATTTATGGCTATAATTCCAGTAGACATAAATTGGGGGAGATTGTTGTGTATATGTTGTGAACTTGATGATTTCATTAACAAAACACCTTGGTAGATTTTACTTAGTGAAAAATATAGCACTCGACGGATAACGATTATAGTCCCGACGGATGACTCAATATAGTCCCGACGGATGATGATTTACTATCCATCGAGTGAGTAGCTTATGTAACAATAAGTCTGTAGCACATTTTTGCATACACCTTGTTTAGATTCTGTGAGTAGTACTCAAGTCATGTTGACTTTAACTAGATATGCAGAATAGGTTGATTAATTGTACATAGATGATGTCTTGTAATCCTGTATAAATGAAATGAAGTCAAGTGTCAGATTGCTACCCGATGGATGAACAACAATGCCATTCGATGGATGATCAACTAGACAACCCGACTGATGATCATGAACTCGACGGATGATCATGAACCTGACGGATAAAGAATTCAAACATCTGTTGACAGTGACAACACAATAACATGCGTCGAGTGTATGTAAATGGAATGTGGAAGCCTATTCAACTGGGTTTTAGAGAACAAAGAAGCATTGCCATTTCCATGCTACTATGAAGATATTCAAAGATGCTGGAATAGAGTAATGAAGTAGCATAGTATTAGACTTGATAGTTTTTGTTTTATTATCTTGTCTTATTGCTTTGTAATCTAGGTGATATATTAACCAAGAAGCAGCAAATAGAATGACTAAAAAAGACTTAGATTCAAGGAGAGAAACATTTGTAAGCCGAATTCTTAGCATTTCTCTGTATTCTTAGTTGTTCAACATTTTGTAAGCAGCTGTGAGCTTTTTGCTACACAGAGTTCTCTCGATATATATTATATATCTCTGGTGGATACATTCAAATCCACCAGAAAGTTTTTAAAGACTTGTGTTTTTAATTACTTATGTTTTGATTCATTTGAAGTTATTATTCTGCACTCTGCAAATCAATTCACACTGATATTTATAATTAAGTTAGAACAATTTTATTTAAGAAAAAGTTTCAAGAATTCCAACAAGTTCTGATGGTTCTGCAACCTGCCTGTTAAGTAGAGCATCAATTGAAGAAAGCTGGGATTGGCACAAAAAACTCTCTCATTTAAATTTTAACAATATAAATAAACTAGTCAAGAAAGATCTTGTGAGAAGACTGCCAAAATCAGTATTTGTTCTTGATGGCCTTTGTGATACATATCAAAAGACAAAACAAAGAAATCTTCATTCAAGAGCAAGACTGAATCTTCAATTCTTGAGCCTTATCACCTACTACATGTTGATCTATTTGGTCCAGTGAATGTCATGTCTATTGCAAAGAAGAAATATGTTATGGTCAGAGTAGTTGAGTTTACCAGATAGACATGGGTGTATTTCTTGCACACAAAAAGTGAAACTGCATCTATCTTGATTAATCATGTCAAACAATTGGATAAGCTGGTCAAAGACTCTGTGAAAATCATAAAAAGTGATAATGGCACTGAGTTCAAGAATTTGATCATGGAAGAGTTCTGCAAAGACTATGGAATAAAGCAGGAATTTTCTGCTCCTGGAACTCCACAGCAAAATGGAGTTGTTGAAAGAAAGAATTGAACTCTTATTGAAGTTGCACGAACAATGCTTGATGAAGTAAAGTTACCAACCTACTTTTGGGCTGAAATTGTGCAGGCTGCTTGTTTTACTCAGAATGCAACACTTATCAACAAGCATGGAAAAACACCATATGAGATGGTGAAGAAAAAGAAGCCAAATCTGAAGTTCTTTCATGTATTTGGATGCAAGTGTTTTGTTCTTAAGACTCATCCTGAACAGCTATCCAAATTTGATCTAAAAGCTGATGAAGGAATTTTTGTTGGATATCCACTTTCACAAAAGCTTTCAGAGTCTATAATTTAAGAACAAGGGTTGTCATGGAATCTATCAATGTCTCTTTCGATGATAAGAAGATTACTAGACTTGAAGATTTCAATGATCGTGATCAGCTGAGATTTGAGAATGAAGCTTTAAATTCTGATTCTATAAATTCTGATAGTCTAAATCGTGATACTGGAAACTCTGATGGTTTAAACTCTGAAGTTATTGAAACTGTGGCGACTACGCCAAAGGAAAATGCACCTGTGCAGGGGGAGCATATTGAAGATCCAACCACATCTCAAGAAGCATAAGAACCTAGAACAGGCTCTTCAAGTTCTGATGGGCCAAGTTCTGATAATTCTGGAAACTCAAATTCTGATTCATCAATTTCTGATGGGCCAAGTTCTGATAATTCTGGAAACTCAAATTCTGAAGAATCCAACTCAGAGAGCATAATTTCAGGGGGAGCTGTAATAACCCCAAAATTTTCAACTTTTTGTAACCCTTGTGAATAGTGTTTTAGCTGAATGAAGAAACTTTTCATGCCACACTATGTAGGGGTTCTGTTATGGATATTCTGGGATATAATTAGTACTCTATGAAGTATATAAGTGTATGTAAAGATCGTCAGAATCCAATTCCGAACACTTTGGTTTTTCCCGGAAATCCACAAGATACGGAGAGAATTGAGTATAAGGTAACAGGATAAAAAGGATTTAAATTAAAGGATTATAATAGAGGATCATAAAAAGGAATATAATGTATTGAGAAAGGTTAAGGGAACCTAAGTAATAAGATCCCGGGTATGATCCTTCAAACGATAAACGAGAACGAAAGTTAAGCGAACCGTATAACAGATCAGCGGTCATTAGGCAAACGATTAGGAAGTTAATCAAAGGGATTAGTGGGAAAGATGTCATCCAACCAATAGAAAGAGGACAAGGAAGGGAGGATGACATCATGAGGATGACATAAGCATGACATGGGAAGGAAGGAGGTGTGGTAGCTTTGTAACCACACAAATCCAAGGGCAAGAAGGTAATTGACTAAAGCAAGCACAAAAACCAATCAACCAAGCCAAGTAAAATCATTTTCATCAAAAATCAAAAGCAACCAAGGCTTTGTTCTTCATTGCTCACGGCTTTTCACTATTCAAAAGGCAAGAGAAATTCAAAATCCAAGATCCAAGCTTCCTAAATTGGTAAGATAATTCCCTAATCATCTTCATGCTTAGTTAGGACTATATCATGAGTTTAAGCCATTAATTCTTTCTCAATCTTCTTCATTTAATCAAAGAAGAAGACAATGAATAGTGTTTTCAAGTTTTTAACTTGAACCTTTTCTTGTTTTTCTTGAAGATCCAAGCATTCTTAAGACTTCTCAAAGCTTCTTAAGGCTTCCTAGCTCCACCCACCACTTCAAGGAAGGTATACCATCTCCAAACCCTAGATTCCTATATATTATAAGATGATTTTGATTAGTGGGTTGATATTGTAGTTTGTTGTTATGATTTAGAGTTTGGGATTTGGAATGGTAGTGAAATGGAATGGTAATTGTTGTGGTTTTGATTTAAAGGAACTTAAGTATGATTAAAGTTAAGTTTAAGCATAAGTATGAATGATTAAATTGAATTGGTTGGGGTTGTTATGATGTGATAAGGATGGATGTTTGTTGTGTGTTGGATTTGAGGTTGGTTTGTGGTTGGTTTTGTATGGTTTAAAATTTGGAAATCGCGTAAACATAGCCGTCGTAACGTCCGATTTTCTTTGGACTGTTTTTGTGCATAGCATTAGGACCCGAGAACCCCCTGCTAGATTATGACCACTGCCATGTTTAGATAGCTCATGTTACGAGCTTCGTTTTGATATGTAGTTCGTTCGATTCCGATGCACGGTTTAGGAGAAACGACCGTTTCAAATAACGGCGTTTCGCGAACGAAACTTTTTCCCTCGCCTTACTTTGAAATGTAGGTTAAAGACCAAAAAGGGTTAATTAATGTATGAAACATTTATGGTAAGTGTGTTAGGCAGTTGGTAAGACATTCGCGAAGGAATCGCTTTAAAACTCGTAAAGGTTAAATTATTAAAAATGGTGGAGCCGAGGGTACCCGAGTGACTTAAGCGAATCGGTGAGCGCAAAACAAGCGTTAGAGTCTAAGTTAGTTAAAGTATAGATTTACAAGTGATTTTGGTTTAATTCCAACTTACTTGTTGTTTATAGGTTACCAGACTCGTCCCGAGCCTTTCTCACCCCCAAGTCGCTCAGGCAAGTATTCTATCCGTTATACTGTTGTTGTGATGTATACATTTGTATATGCATGATCTTGCGATAAATGCATATTGGTTATTTAGCAAATTCTTGCGATATATTGTAGCATGTGATATGGTATATATGCATGCCTGTTTCATATTCTTGAAATATATATCTGTTGGTTCAGTTGATAATACCTATGCTAGAGGATAGCGGTAACTTGCATATACCCTTAGTATAGGGACCCAAAGGTGAAAATATTTTCTAAAACCGGGAGTCGAGGATCCCGAGTAGATTTTTGTATATATGGATATGGATATATATATATATATTTATATATATATATGGTTATAGTTTTTCCAAACTATTAATCGAATAAGGTTTATTCGATAACTTTATTTTATTAATGAATATTATCTTGAATATTCATTCGAGGACTTATGACTCCTTTATATTATTTATTGAATATTACTTGGATATTCATTTGAGGATGTATGACTCCTTTATATTATTTATTGAATATTACTTGGATATTCATTTGAGGATGTATGACTCCTTTATTTTATTTAATGAATATTATTTATAATATTCATTCGAGGTATTATGACTCGGCTTATTATTTAATGAATATTATTTCGAATATTCATTTGAGGGCTTATTACTCAGCTTATTTTATTTATTGAATATTATTTGAATATTCATTTGAGGATCTATGACTCCGAGTATTTGCTGAGGTATATTCTTTATTTTATTAAAGAATAAGGTGTCAATAATCAAACTTATTTTCGATTATTCAACTAAAGATAATACTTTCATATAAGTATATCTTTGATTATTTAGTACTCGTTTCAAGTATAAGTTTTAATACTTCTACTTCAATTATTTTTATAAAGATTATTCTTTATGGGAATATTATTTAAATATTAATATTCAGTCATTTTCTAAATATTCTGGGGACTGATTTACTTCATTAAATCAGTTTTACTCCAAACACTCTTTAAAGTGTTTTCGAGTCTTTAAAATGATTTTCAAAAGTTAGAGCGGATCCCAAAACTATTTTATATTTAAGATCTTCCTTTTAAAAAGGGGATTTAAATACTCGCTCAAAACATGGGGGATCCGGCTCGGTGGTGTGTTTTATATTCGCAACAAGGTTGCTGTCTTGTTAAAAGAGTTTTTGATTACTTACCCAATATTCGGGAAGTAAAATTCTTGGAACAAGTTAATCCATTAACAGGCATCGCCTGGGAAATATCGGTGAGTTTTCCTTTCCAACTAGATACGACTTCTTGGTGGAGCCGTATCAACAAGTTTCTACTTGGGGAAAGGGGGAAACGAGCTTTACGTTTCAGAGTCATGGATTTCATCTGAACTAGGAGTGGCGTAAGTGGTCGAGTAGCGCCGGCCCAGCCTTATTATATTGGCCCAAATGGCCTGGAAGTTCCGCTAAGGCGGTCCATTCCTTAGGAGTTCAGTGTTCGGTTGACAAGTAAATCCGACAGGTTCTCCTCTACATGTAGAAAATGGTGGGGTTGTACTACTACGACTGATCATCGTAAGTGGTCTTCCTGGCGCGGTAAACTCCCGTAATGAGTTCATCATCCATTTGGATAATTCTGCAACACTACCCATAGCATTTCGATCGAAAGGCTACTAATGGGTGGTTGCCGAAGCATTGACAGGGTCAAACATTTTTATTGGTGTATCCATTGAATGAAGTATCTCGTAACTTCATCTCTTTTCAAAATATTTCAAAGATCAAATATTTTCAAGTTTTATTTGTGGTCTCATCTATGGGATGACCTCGTAAATCTTATAATACTTTGAACGGTGATAGTTCAAGTAGCTTTATAAATGATATAAGTGTGGGGAAGTATTGGTAACTTCATTCCTTGTTTTTACTTATATCTAGTAAGTAATTATCTTACACACGATAAAGATTCTAGTAAGTATCCATTTAGATACTTGTATTATTGTTATCACTACATATTATCTTGCGAGCTGTAAGGCTCACTCTTGCTTTATTTCTTCATCACACAACAACAGTTAGGAGAGATGGTCAGACTTCAGCAGACCCAGCGCAAGCGCGTGGGAAGCGTCCCGCGTCTTCCCGATGATGTTGTAGCTGCTATAGCTGCAGAGGTAGATCCATTGTAGTTCAGACCATCTACTTTTGAGAATCAAATTATGTATAATTATAACTTGTGGCAGATAATGGCAATTAACTGTAAATTATCAAGTAATCATTTTGGGTTGTAATAATTTTAAATTGTGGATTCAAAGACTTGTACTTATTTCAATTTCATCTCTGAGACTATAACGGGTTGTGGTGTGTGTTAGTGTGGGGTCACAGCATGAGGTTATTTATTATTAATTAAGTGAAGTGATATTGTGGAAAGAAAGACCGTGATAACCCGGATCCCCGACCCCGGATCTGGGGGTGTTACAGAAATGGTATCAGAGCCAAGCGTTATAAACCTCAGAGATGATGCGACGATATAATAATAAACTCACAAAGATAATAAGAACTTTTGCCAAGTTCATGGTCGGACTACTTAAAGTAGTGCTGACAGTTAAAACCCTTACGGGAACCCTTATAAGTATCATGATAGTAACTTAGCTCGTTTAATGTGTAGGCGCCTGAGATAGAGGACCCAGAGATGTTCGAGCGTGAGCATGATGAGGCATTGCTAGATGTTGAGGATCAGGAGGAGCCTGAGATGGAGGAGGATGAGGAGGACCCCTCAGAGGAGCCTGAGACGGAGGTCATTGCTGTTTCAGATGAGGAGGACCCCTCAGAGGAGTCAGAGACAGAGGTTATTGCTATTCCAGATGAGGAGGACCCGGATGAGGTCCCAGTAGCTGAGGAGCGTGTTGGACCTATGGTAGTATATGCTGGTATCCCTTTACCCACACTTCAGGTGGTCAGAGCCCCTACCCCTCCACCACTATCTTGGATTCCTGATGATGACAGCTCAGAGACCCATACTTCCGAGCCTAGGCAGACCGAGGAGGCACCCTCAGCGGCTCCGGATTCACCACCTCTTGACCCTGCCCATAGGCAGTCTTCGTTAGCTCATGGATATGTTCAGGATGTATTGAGGACCCGAGTGGCTGTTGCCGAGGGCCGACTAGATGAGGCCAGGAGGGAGTTGGATGCAGAGAGGGCGGGTAGGCGTACCCGAGCTTATGAGACCAGGGCTTCTATACCCCGATCCTTGAGGAGGGAGCTTACGGGGATAGAGCTCACATCCCGAGCGAGGCTCAGAGCGCTCCAGGGGGACAGGCATGGTAGGATCTCCAGGCGGCAGGCCGACTATATCTTCCGTCGTGCGATGGAAAGGGTTTGGGAGCTGACCCGCTCCGGTGTGTGATTCAGGATTGATGATGGAATAGTCTAGTTGTCTAGTTAGCCGAGGCCTTAGTAAGAGCCAATTTTCCGGGATAGTTGACTTGTATATAGCATCCCTTTTTCTGACTAGACAGATAGACTCTTGTGTATCACTTTTGGGATAGATGACTGTAGCACTGTTGTACTTTTGACCAGATCAAACTATGTATTTCTCGCATTATGTATATATTTGTTTCCTTTCGGTTCAGTTCCATAGTGACGGGATCACTGTTTTATCATTATTATTACTGCACTTCGTATTAGAACTTTCTTAAAATAATAGAATTGCGATATACGTTCTCCCCATTATAAGAGCTGTGCAAGGCACAATGTTGTATATGATTGTGAGCTAACGTTGAATTTTCCCAATAATTGTTTTTATTATTATCAGAATCATGCCGCCAAGAAAGATCGGAACTAGGGCGAACCCTGGATCTGAGGACCAGGGAAGCCATAATCAGGACAATAGAAACCAAGAACACAGTGAAGAGGAAGATGAGGATTATGTGGAACAGGATGACTCCCTGTATGAAGAGGAAGAGGAAACATATGATGTTGAGGGATTTGAGATAGAGGCTGAAGAAGGAGAAACCGAGGTTGAGCAACCAGTACCAAACCCAGGCATGGATCCCATGAGCCAGTTCATGCAACTCCTAAGGCAGAATTTGGAACGTCAACCCAACCCACCCCCTCAAGGAAGTAACAATGCTGTGGCAAACTCTTTCAGGGCTTTTAAGTCCCTTAAGCCCCCTGAGTTCCACGGATCAGCCGACCCAGTTGAGGCAAGGGCATGGTTAAAGGAGATGGAGAAATCTTTTGAGATTTTGAGTATCGATGAGGCACAGAAAACTGTATTTGCTACCTACCTTCTGAAAGGAGAAGCTAACTACTGGTGGGAGGCCAAGAAAAACATGGAGACAGATGCTATTATAACCTGGGAGAGATTTAGTCAGTTGTTTCTGGGAAAGTATTTCCCGAGGTTTATGGAAAACCAGATGGAGCTCAAGTTCTTGGAGCTAAAGCAGAATAACTTGTCTGTAGCAGAGTACGAAGCGAAATTTACTGAGTTATCAAGGTTTGTGCCGGAGTTTGTGAGCACCGAGGAAAAGAAAGCCAGGAGGTTTCAGCAGGGACTGAAACCATGGATTCAGAATAGGGTGGCAATCCTTGAGCTTACGGACTATGCCACTCTGGTGCAAAAGGCAACGATTGTAGAAGTCGGAAGTGAACAGATGCAGAAGGAAAGAGAGAAGAAAGGAATAAAGAGGAAAAGTATGAGCATGGGTGGAGGTTCCGCAGGAAGGAGCTTCCCAACTAGATTTAATCGAGGAGCAGTGTCCCTGCCAGGAAGGAACACTGGGTTTAAGCGACCAATGAGTGTGAGTGTGAGCCAGGGCGGCCAGAAGTCAAGAATGTCCTATTCCAACCAGTCTCGACCCCCATTGCCAGCCTGTAACATATGTGGAAGGAATCACACTGGGGAGTGTAAAGGAAAGCCAGTAACCTGCTTTAAGTGTGGGCAACTGGGCCACTATTCTCACAAATGCCCTTCGTCAGCCCCTGCCGTCATTCCAACCACCACTTGTCATCAGTGCGGACGCCCAGGTCATTGGAAGAGAGAATGCCCAATGAACAAACCAGCAGCTTCGGGAGCAAGCAGGGCTGCTTCTAATAAGCCACCTACTGCGAGGACTTTCAACATGACAGTCCAGGATGCTATGAAAGATTCAGATGTGATAGCAGGTACCCTTTCTCTAAATTCAGTCAGTGCAAATGTTTTATTTGATTCGGGAGCAACTAAATCTTTTATATCAAGGGACTTTGCGCGTAAGTTAAGACTTAAGGCTAAACCCTTGATAGAACCCTTACAAGTAGAAATAGCCAATCATGAGATTATTCCTGTTAACCAGATTCACCCCGCCTGTGAGATAGGCATAGGGGAGCAATCTTTCAGTGTTGATCTGATTCCTTTTAAATTAGGGGAGTTTGATGTGATTTTGGGAATGGACTGGCTATCTAGCAACGATGCTCAGATAGACTGTAAAGGGAAGAAAGTTAAGTTAAATGTCCCAGGGAAGAAAGAAGTTATATTTAGAGGAAAGAGGCAGACGCAGAAATTTTTGACTATGGCCCAGGCCAAAAGGATGCTACGAAAAGGAAGTGAGGCTTACCTAGCCTATGTGGTGGACACGCAGAAGGAGGTGCCCAACTTACAAGATATTCCAGTAGTCAACAAATTTGAAGATGTATTCCCCCAAGACCTTCCGGGATTACCACCCGATAGAGTGATTGAATTTGCTATTGAGTTGGCCCCAGGGACGGCGCCAGTTTCAAAAGCACCTTACCGGTTAGCCCCGTTAGAAATGAAGGAATTAGCTATCCAATTGCAGGAACTCTTGGATAAGGGTATGATAAGACCCAGTGTGTCTCCGTGGGGAGCACCAGTTTTATTTGTTAAGAAGAAAGATGGGAGCATGAGGTTGTGCATAGACTATCGAGAGTTGAACAAGCTAACCATAAAGAACAGGTACCCATTGCCTAGAATAGACGATCTGTTCGACCAGCTAAAGGATGCTGTTTATTTTTCCAAGATTGACCTGAGAACTGGATATCACCAACTAAAGATTAAACCCGAAGATATTTCCAAGACAGCGTTCCGTACCAGGTATGGGCATTATGAGTTCTTGGTAATGTCCTTTGGATTAACCAACGCCCCAGCGGCTTTCATGGATTTAATGAATAGAGTATTTAAGAAATACTTGGACAAGTGTGTGATAGTTTTTATCGATGATATTTTGATCTACTCAAGGACTGAGGCAGAACATGCAGAGCATTTGAGGATAGCTCTAGGAATACTCAGAGAGGAGCAGTTATATGCCAAATTCTCGAAGTGTGAATTCTGGCGGAATGAAGTACAGTTTTTAGGACATGTGATCAATAAAGAAGGAGTATTGGTCGACCCCTCCAAGATAGAGGCGGTCTCAAATTGGGAAAGGCCAACCACACCCACAGAGGTAAGGAGTTTCATAGGATTGGCCGGCTACTATCGTAGATTTGTACAGGACTTTGCGAAGATCGCAGCCCCTTTGACACGACTTACTCGTAAGACAGAGAAGTTTGAATGGACGGAGAAATGCGAGAACAGTTTTCAGGAATTAAAGAAAAGGTTGATAACGGCTCCGGTATTGGCATTGCCGGACGGAAAAGGAGATTTTGTGATATATAGTGACGCGTCGCACAAAGGATTAGGATGTGTGCTTATGCAGCACGGTAAAGTTATTGCGTATGCGTCGAGACAACTGAAGGAATACGAGGTTAGATATCCTACTCATGACCTTGAGCTCGCGGCAATAGTATTTGCTTTAAAAATTTGGAGGCACTACTTGTATGGAGAGAAGTGCGAGATTTTCACAGACCATAAGAGCCTCAAGTACATATTTACGCAGAAAGAGCTCAACATGCGCCAGAGGAGATGGTTAGAACTAATCAAGGACTATGATTGTGAGATTCTCTATCATCCAGGGAAAGCCAATGTGGTGGCTGATGCCCTTAGTAGAAAGGAAAGACTCAGAATGATAACGACTTCGGAAGAGTTGATAAGGGATTTTGAGAAAATGGAAATAGAAAGAAAAGGTAACCGGAACCGGAACTGAAAAGCTTTTTGAGATCTCAATGCAGCCAGAGTTATTGGAAAAGATCAGATTGTGCCAGGAGAAAATAATGAATGAAGGCAGAGAGTCAATGACTGGAGAGGAGATCCATACTGAGAAAGATGATAAAGGGATAATGAGGTACTCCTACCGAATTTGGGTTCCGAATGTTCAAGAACTTAAAGATGAGATTTTGGATGAAAGCCATAGTTCAAGGTATTCCATTCACCCGGGAAGTACCAAGATGTATCGGGATTTGAAGGAATATTACTGGTGGCCCAACATGAAGAGGGACGTAGCAGAATGGGTAAACAAGTGTTTGACTTGCCAAAGAGTAAAGGCAGAGCACCAGAGACCCAGTGGACTTTTGCGACCCCTGGAGATTCCCGAATGGAAATGGGAACATATAGCGATGGATTTTGTTGTAGGCTTGCCAAGGACGAAAGCCAATCACGACGCCATTTGGGTAATTATAGACCGACTGACAAAGTCCGCTCATTTCATTCCTATCAATGAGAGATACACAGTCGATAGACTGGTGGACATTTACCTTAAGGAAATAGTGACGCGACATGGAGTCCCAGCGTCCATTGTCTCAGACCGAGACCCCAGGTTCAACTCCAGATTTTGGAGGAGCTTTCAGGAATGTGCGGGGACCAAGTTAAATATGAGTACCGCGTACCATCCCCAAACGGATGGACAGAGTGAAAGGACCATCCAGACACTAGAGGATATGTTGAGAGTCTGTGCAATAGACTTTAAAGGAAGTTGGGATGATCACTTGCCGTTGATCGAGTTTTCTTATAATAATAGCTTTCATGCTAGCATCGGAATGCCGCCTTATGAGGCTCTGTACGGAAGAAGGTGTCGATCTCCCTTATACTGGGATGAAGTAGGAGAGAGGAAGATGCTCGGACCCGAAGTGGTCCAAAGGACCAAAGATATAGTGGATCTTATCAGAGGGCGACTTGTAGCAGCCCAAGACAGACAAAAGAAATACGCAGACCTAGCCCGAAAGGACAAGGAATATGAAGTAGGGGACTTAGTACTGTTGAAAGTATCCCCTTGGAAGGGATTAATGAGGTTCGGAAAGAAAGGAAAACTAAGCCCAAGATACATTGGACCTTGTGAGATATTAAGACGGATTGGAAAGTTAGCTTACGAGCTAGCCCTACCCCCTAATTTGCAACAAGTTCATAATGTGTTCCATGTGTCAATGCTAAGGAGGTATCATCGGGATGCCAGGCACATAGTGGAGTACGAGCAGGTGGATATGCAGCCAGATCTAACTTACGTGGAGAAGCCAGTAAGGATTATGGATAAGAAGGAGCAGGTGCTTCGGAACAAAGTGATCAAGCTAGTCAGAGTACTATGGCAGAATCATAATATGGAAGAATCAACTTGGGAACTAGAGAGCACAATGCTAGAAAAGTACCCCCATTTATTTTCTGTTTGATTCCGGGACGGAATCCTTTTAAGGAGGGGAGACTGTAATAACCCCAAAATTTTCAACTTTTTGTAACCCTTGTGAATAGTGTTTTAGCTGAATGAAGAAACTTTTCATGCCACACTATGTAGGGGTTCTGTTATGGATATTATGGGATATAATTAGTACTCTATGAAGTATATAAGTGTATGTAAAGATCGTCAGAATCCAATTCCGAACACTTTGGTTTTTCCCGGAAATCCACAAGATACGGAGAGAATTGAGTATAAGGTAACAGGATAAAAAGGATTTAAATTAAAGGATTATAATAGAGGATCATAAAAAGGAATATAATGTATTGAGAAAGGTTAAGGGAACCTAAGTAATAAGATCTCGGGTATGATCCTTCAAACGATAAACGAGAACAAAAGTTAAGCGAACCGTATAACAGATCAGCGGTCATTAGGCAAACGATTAGGAAGTTAATCAAAGGGATTAGTGGGAAAGATGTCATCCAACCAATAGAAAGAGGACAAGGAAGGGAGGATGACATCATGAGGATGACATAAGCATGACATGGGAAGGAAGGAGGTGTGGTAGCTTTGTAACCACACAAATCCAAGGGCAAGAAGGTAATTGACTAAAGCAAGCACAAAAACCAATCAACCAAGCCAAGTAAAATCATTTTCATCAAAAATCAAAAGCAACCAAGGCTTTGTTCTTCATTGCTCACGGCTTTTCACTATTCAAAAGGCAAGAGAAATTCAAAATCCAAGATCCAAGCTTCCTAAATTGGTAAGATAATTCCCTAATCATCTTCATGCTTAGTTAGGACTATATCATGAGTTTAAGCCATTAATTCTTTCTCAATCTTCTTCATTTAATCAAAGAAGAAGACAATGAATAGTGTTTTCAAGTTTTTAACTTGAACCTTTTCTTGTTTTTCTTGAAGATCCAAGCATTCTTAAGACTTCTCAAAGCTTCTTAAGGCTTCCTAGCTCCACCCACCACTTCAAGGAAGGTATACCATCTCCAAACCCTAGATTCCTATATATTATAAGATGATTTTGATTAGTGGGTTGATATTGTAGTTTGTTGTTATGATTTAGAGTTTGGGATTTGGAATGGTAGTGAAATGGAATGGTAATTGTTGTGGTTTTGATTTAAAGGAACTTAAGTATGATTAAAGTTAAGTTTAAGCATAAGTATGAATGATTAAATTGAATTGGTTGGGGTTGTTATGATGTGATAAGGATGGATGTTTGTTGTGTGTTGGATTTGAGGTTGGTTTGTGGTTGGTTTTGTATGGTTTAAAATTTGGAAATCGCGTAAACATAGCCTGTCGTAACGTCTGATTTTCTTTGGACTGTTTTTGTGCATAGCATTAGGACCCGAGAACCCCCTGCTAGATTATGACCACTGCCATGTTTAGATAGCTCATGTTACGAGCTTCGTTTTGATATGTAGTTCGTTCGATTCCGATGCACGGTTTAGGAGAAACGACCGTTTCAAGTAACGGCGTTTCGCGAACGAAACTTTTTCCCTCGCCTTACTTTGAAATGTAGGTTAAAGACCAAAAAGGTTTAATTAATGTATGAAACATTTATGGTAAGTGTGTTAGGCAGTTGGTAAGACATTCGCGAAGGAATCGCTTTAAAACTCGTAAAGGTTAAATTATTAAAAATGGTGGAGCCGAGGGTACCCGAGTGACTTAAGCGAATCGGTGAGCGCAAAACAAGCGTTAGAGTCTAAGTTAGTTAAAGTATAGATTTACAAGTGATTTTGGTTTAATTCCAACTTACTTGTTGTTTATAGGTTACCAGACTCGTCCCGAGCCTTTCTCACCCCCAAGTCGCTCAGGCAAGTATTCTATCCGTTATACTGTTGTTGTGATGTATACATTTGTATATGCATGATCTTGCGATAAATGCATATTGGTTATTTAACAAATTCTTGCGATATATTGTAGCATGTGATATGGTATATATGCATGCCTGTTTCATATTCTTGAAATATATATCTGTTGGTTCAGTTGATAATACCTATGCTAGAGGATAGCGGTAACTTGCATATACCCTTAGTATAGGGACCCAAAGGTGAAAATATTTTCTAAAACCGGGAGTCGAGGATCCCGAGTAGATTTTTGTATATATGGATATGGATATATATATATATATATATATTTATATATATATATGGTTATAGTTTTTCCAAACTATTAATCGAATAAGGTTTATTCGATAACTTTATTTTATTAATGAATATTATCTTGAATATTCATTCGAGGACTTATGACTCCTTTATATTATTTATTGAATATTACTTGGATATTCATTTGAGGATGTATGACTCCTTTATATTATTTATTGAATATTACTTGGATATTCATTTGAGGATGTATGACTCCTTTATTTTATTTAATGAATATTATTTATAATATTCATTCGAGGTATTATGACTCGGCTTATTATTTAATGAATATTATTTCGAATATTCATTTGAGGGCTTATTACTCAGCTTATTTTATTTATTGAATATTATTTGAATATTCATTTGAGGATCTATGACTCCGAGTATTTGCTGAGGTATATTCTTTATTTTATTAAAGAATAAGGTGTCAATAATCAAACTTATTTTCGATTATTCAACTAAAGATAATACTTTCATATAAGTATATCTTTGATTATTTAGTACTCGTTTCAAGTATAAGTTTTAATACTTCTACTTCAATTATTTTTATAAAGATTATTCTTTATGGGAATATTATTTAAATATTAATATTCAGTCATTTTCTAAATATTCTGGGGACTGATTTACTTCATTAAATCAGTTTTACTCCAAACACTCTTTAAAGTGTTTTCGAGTCTTTAAAATGATTTTCAAAAGTTAGAGCGGATCCCAAAACTATTTTATATTTAAGATCTTCCTTTTAAAAAGGGGATTTAAATACTCGCTCAAAACATGGGGGATCCGGCTCGGTGGTGTGTTTTATATTCGCAACAAGGTTGCTGTCTTGGTAAAAGAGTTTTTGATTACTTACCCAATATTCGGGAAGTAAAATTCTTGGAACAAGTTAATCCATTAACAGGCATCGCCTGGGAAATATCGGTGAGTTTTCCTTTCCAACTAGATACGACTTCTTGGTGGAGCCGTATCAACAAGTTTCTACTTGGGGAAAGGGGGAAACGAGCTTTACGTTTCAGAGTCATGGATTTCATCTGAACTAGGAGTGGCGTAAGTGGTCGAGTAGCGCCGGCCCAGCCTTATTATATTGGCCCAAATGGCCTGGAAGTTCCGCTAAGGCGGTCCATTCCTTAGGAGTTCAGTGTTCGGTTGACAAGTAAATCCGACAGGTTCTCCTCTACATGTAGAAAATGGTGGGGTTGTACTACTACGACTGATCATCGTAAGTGGTCTTCCTGGCGCGGTAAACTCCCGTAATGAGTTCATCATCCATTTGGATAATTCTGCAACACTACCCGTAGCATTTCGATCGAAAGGCTACTAATGGGTGGTTGCCGAAGCATTGACAGGGTCAAACATTTTTATTGGTGTATCCATTGAATGAAGTATCTTGTAACTTCATCTCTTTTCAAAATATTTCAAAGATCAAATATTTTCAAGTTTTATTTGTGGTCTCATCTATGGGATGACCTCGTAAATCTTATAATACTTTGAACGGTGATAGTTCAAGTAGCTTTATAAATGATATAAGTGTGGGGAAGTATTGGTAACTTCATTCCTTGTTTTTACTTATATCTAGTAAGTAATTATCTTACACACGATAAAGATTCTAGTAAGTATCCATTTAGATACTTGTATTATTGTTATCACTACATATTATCTTGCGAGCTGTAAGGCTCACTCTTACTTTATTTCTTCATCACACAACAACAGTTAGGAGAGATGGTCAGACTCCAGCAGACCCAGCGCAAGCGCGTGGGAAGCGTCCCGCGTCTTCCCGATGATGTTGTAGCTGCTATAGCTGCAGAGGTAGATCCATTGTAGTTCAGACCATCTACTTTTGAGAATCAAATTATGTATAATTATAACTTGTGGCAGATAATGGCAATTAACTGTAAATTATCAAGTAATCATTTTGGGTTGTAATAATTTTAAATTGTGGATTCAAAGACTTGTACTTATTTCAATTTCATCTCTGAGACTATAACGGGTTGTGGTGTGTGTTAGTGTGGGGTCACAGCATGAGGTTATTTATTATTAATTAAGTGAAGTGATATTGTGGAAAGAAAGACCGTGACAACCCGGATCCCCGACCCCGGATCTGGGGGTGTTACAGGAGCTTTAGAAAATATTGATGGAGACATCATGGATCATGGGGAGCATCCAGTTCTAGAGATAACCTTCTATTTTTAAGGAAGTGGTCTAAAGCACATACACCTGACTTGATTACTGGAGATCCTGAAGCAGGTATTAGAACTAGAAAAATAACATCAAATGAATGTCTCTATCATTCTTTTCTTTCTCAGTCTGAACCAAAGAAAGTGGAAGAAGCTCTTCAAGATGCTGATTGGGTGCAAGCAATGCAGGAAGAGTTAAATGAATTTGAAAGAAATAAAGTCTGGACCCTAGTGCCAAGACCAAAGAACAGATCAGTTGTTGGTACAAAATGGGTGTTCAGAAACAAAACTGATAGTGATGGCATAATTACAAGGAATAAAGCAAGATAGGTTGCAAAAGGATATTCTCAACATGAGGGAATTGATTATGATGAAACATTTACACCAGTTGCTAGATTGGAATCCATAAGGATATTTTTGGCTTATGCTGCTCACAAAAAGTTTACAGTCTTTCAAATGGATGTAAAAAGTGCTTTTCTTAATGGAGAATTGGAAGAAGAAGTATATGTTGAACAACCTCCAAGATTTATAGATTCAAAATTTCCTCATCATGTCTACAAACTTGATAAAGTACTTTATGGCCTTAAGCAAGCTCCAAGAGCATGGTATGAGACATTAGCTCAGTTTCTTCTGGAAAGTGGATTTAACAAAGGGACTATTGTTAAAACCTTATTCTATCTCAACCATGGAAAGGACTTACTTTTGGTGCAGTTATATGTTGATGATATCATTTTTGGTTCTACAAATGACAGACTTTGTAAGAGGTTTTCCACGCTAATGCAGTCAAGATATCAAATGAGTATGATGGGAGAACTTAGCTATTTTCTGGGCCTTCAAGTCAAGCAGAATGAAGAAGGAACTTTTATTTGTCAATCTAAGTACACCAGAAATTTGTTGAAGAAATTTGGAATGCAAGACTGTTCAAGTGCATCCACTCTTATGGCCACTACAACAAAATTGGATAAGGATACTGGTATATCAGTAGATATTACTCATTACAGAGGTATGATTGGCTCACTAATCTATCTAACTGCAAGTAGACCTGATATCATGTATGCTACCTGTCTTTGTGCAAGATTTCAAGCAAATCCAAGAGAACCTCACTTAATAGCTGTGAAAAGAATTTTCAAGTACCTTAAGGGTACAACTGATCTGGAATTGTGGTATCCTAGGGAATCAGACTTTAAGCTAATAGGTTACTCAGATGCAGATTTTGCAGGGTGCAAAATTGACAGGAAAAGTACAAGTGGAAGCTGCCAATTTCTTGGAGGCAGATTAGTTTCTTGGTTTAGCACGAAACAAAAGTCAATTTCCACATCAACTACAGAAGCAGAGTACATTGTTGTTGGAAGCTGTTGTGCACAGATTCTTTGGATGAAGAATCAGTTACTTGATTATGGGTTAGAATTTTCTAAAATCCCTATTTACTGTGATAATCAAAGTGCTATTGCTATGACAAGTAATCCAATTCAGCACTCTATGACAAGGCACATCAACATAAGGTACCATTTCATAAGTGAACATGTGATGGAAGGTACAGTAGAATTGCATTTTGTTCCAACAGATCAATAACTAGCAGATATCTTCACAAAACCACTGTGTGAAGCTACTTTTACAAGATTGGTAAATGAACTTGGAATGGTTTCAGGTTCTTTCTCTAAATCTGTTTAGTTTATGTTCTGATACATTAGAATTTATGATCAGTATTTACAGAAATTACTCTCTTTATGTAAACTGTGCTTAAATTGAAATTTACTTAAGTGTTGATTGTTGTTTGATGTGAATTTCTAAACTCTGCTAGTGATATGAATGTTTATGTGACTATTCAATCCAATGAGGATAATTGTGCTAGATGCTGACCTAGTAGTCTCTAATATACTAAAGATCCCATGTTTGAAGTAATTGTTTATGTGGAAATCTTTTAACACAAGAAAATTCTGATATTGAGCTTGGTTAGGTTTACTTTGTGTATCTTATTACTAAGTCAAAAACTAGAATGGTGCTTCTTATCTGTTAAGTTCTGATGTTTATAAATCTTATGGGTGTACTAAGTGCTGATAAGCCTCACTTATCAAAAGAAAAAGTAAAGTAATGAAATAAATATTAGGTACTCCTTTGAGATCTAGAAAAAAATATATATGGAAGGGAAGACCCAAGTGCATTGTGGTATTAAGTAATATGCATTAGAAAAGCAAAATAAAATTTTCTTGGTGACTTTTCACATTCTCTAATTACTGGAGAAATACTCTGATAATAGCATAAATTCTGATAAGAAGTTGTGACTCACTTACACTGAGAAGCCACTATAAAAAGGAATTTCAAAATATGCAAAAAATGAGCACAAAATAGTTGAGGTGGACTCATGCATGAACTCATTCTATAGTAGACTTCAGACTAATAACATATTTTAAGCAAAGTTCTTAGTTATGCCTTATTTCTAAGATATACTGAAGTGAATCAGACTTTACTCTTTGTCTCATATTTGGCTTAAAGCACACACTTACACTCTATATGAATGATGAAAATTACTGTGGTGATCAATGTTATTTTAGATGAACAGTTTAAGTGTCAGTTGCATAAATTCTGAGGACAAGTTCTGATGGAAGTTCTGATGATTAAATTCTGTTGAAACCATATCAGTATTTGTGTGAAGAATTACAGAAATAAACATTCACTTTTTGAGTGAAGAAGCCATATTCTGATGACTTTTAAATTCTTATAAACAATCAAGTTCTGATGCTGACGTGGCAGTATTTATTTCCTTGATTTTGTTAAGTCAATACTTGAATGGTTAAATTTTATCAGAATATTGGTTTATGTGAGATAAAGACAGTCATAATCATTTGTTTAGTGGGAACAGTTTCTTTTTGAAAAACTGCATGTGCATAGTAATCATTACTTATTTCCCGTGCCCATTAACTACTGTCTTAACTGCTGCATGCCTGACAGGTGTAACGTCTGTTCCACTTCTTAATAACTGTTGAAACGTGGGGTGGCTAAGTAAAAGAGATAAAAGATTTTCAAATCTTTTATTTACATTTCTATTCTATTTACTCTCTCTCTTTTTCTTATTCTCTCATATTTTCTGACGGTTTACTATACAGACATTTTATCAAACACTTTTCAGGCATTCTAACTTCTCACCTATTTTCAATGGCACCCAAGGATATTATCTTTAATGGAGCAAAGTCCGTGCCCAACAACTATGCTGCCATTCTCACTAAGAGTGAAGCTCCTTCAGAACTTCATTTTATTCATGATTTCTTATCTCATAGTGAAACTGGGTTCGCATTGACACAGCCAACCAGTATATCTGGAACTCAAATTCTGACATTCTGGCGTACTGGACATTATGATGATAGTGGTAAGCAGCTGAGGAAGTGTCTCCACAAAAAACAAAGGAAACTGGGAGTTCTAGGCCCCTCAAAAGGCTTAGAAAGATAAATTCTGATGACAAAGCTCCCACAGTCTCTCCACCCTTGAAGAGATGGAAGAAATAAAGAGCTAACGGGGACACAGATGAGTCAGATTCAGAGGATGTGGAAGCAGCAGCTAAGGAAGGGGATTAGGAATCTCTGATCTCAAAAAAGCCAATTGTGATTGAATCCCTTCCATCTACACAACCAGAATTTGCTGAAGCCACTAAATCTACACCTCCACTGTCTCCAATTCAAGCTGAAGAAACTGCTCAAGATAGAGTGCCTATACCTCCTATGTCTCCTATCATTGAACAAGTACATGCTGAAGACCCAGGTACAAGTGCTGAAATAGATATTCATAACTTGGTTGTGCCTGAGGTTCTGTACTTGGAAGCTCCAACCATTCTTCAACATACTCCACCAATAATACATGTTATGGATTAAAAACTAAGGTATATGATTGCTGTATTTATTACTAAGGAACATGAGCTTCGAGGCTTGATTTGACTGCTCTTGTGTTTCGTGACTCAATCTGACTTAACAAGATGCCTACGTACCTTACTGATTGCTAAGGATCAAGTCAAAAAATGTAGTCCTGATTGGTGGGGTGAGACACTTTATATAGGTGTTGGGAGTCCTCAAATTGGACTTGGTATAGGAGACTTGGTGGTCAAGTCTCTGAATTATAATGGACTTTGGAGTCCTGGGAAGTAGGAAGTTGATTCCTTATCCTCTGAGGTTCCTTGGAGGCCAATCCACAAGGATTTATATCCCCACTAGGACTTATCTTAATAGCTGTTTTTCTCCCTTATTAATTAATTATGAAATTAATTAATATTCAGGGTTTTGGGGCATCTTTGTTCCATCAGGCCTGATCTGGTCCATCAGGTCTGATGAATGTGTTAACCTTTTTGGTCTGAATATCATACATCTTCTTATTGGGCCTTGCAGCCCAAATCATGTGTAATTAATACATTATTAACTAAGTAATCAGGATTTATTTATTCCCTATCATTTGCCCCCCAACTTCTGGGAAACAGTGACTAGGTTTCGTAGAAGTTAAGTTCATTCGTTCCCTTGCAGGGTATCGTTTTGCATAAAGTGTGGAGCGACCTACACATTTACAACGATTTAATTTAATCCCTTTTATTTAGGATTTAACTTAATTTCCAGGAATTTTTCCCTTAATTCTGGGATTTTTCGTTAATTTTCAGGATTTTTTTCCTTTAATTCTGGGAATTTTCCTTAATTTTCTGGATTTTCCCCTTAATTCTGGGATTTTTCCTTAATTTTCTGGATTTTTCCCTTAATTATGGGATTTTTCCTTAATTTTCTGGAATTATTCCTTATTTTCTGAAAATATTTTTATTTTCAGGAAATATTTTAAGGAAATTCCTTTTATTCTTATTTTTTTCAGGATTTTTCTTCCTTTTTTCTTTTCTTCTTCTCTTTTTCTTTTTCCTTTTTTTATATACACCTGGTTCGACCAGGATCCTGGTCGAATTATCCTTCATTATGCCTTGGTCGACAGCATTTCGAGGAGGAACCATTCGACCTCAATTCCTGGTCGAATTTCTACTAGGATTTTATACCATATCATATTTCTTTTTTCGAGCAGGAAATTTTCGGTCAGGATTTTGGGTTAGAATTTCTTTCCTTGACCGAATTAGCCATCCTTTTAAGCCCTGATCGTAGCAATTTCGACCTCAAGAATTTCGATTAGGATTTCTTTACAGTTCCTGGTCGAATGGATCTTAATTCTGGTCGAATTAAGCCTTTTATTCAGCCCTAATCGACAGGATTTCGACCTCAGCTCATTCAATTAGGAACGTAATGTAAGTCATGATTGATTTGGGTCAGGATATCAACCTTTTATTCCTTTTTTCCTGGGCCTTTATCTTGGTATTTATTATTGGGCCAATCCCTTTTTTGGGCCTGTTTTTCTGGGCTTATCCGGGTTTTGTATTTGGGCCCTTATTCCCCAATTAATTAGGCCCTTTTTCTGGGCTTACCTCTTATTGGCCTGATCTTTGCCCTAAACCTGGGCTGGTTTTATTGAACCTTATATTGGACTTTTACTTTGGGCCCATTGCTTTTAACCGGGCTTCCCTTCCACCCCTCTTTCTTTTTCTATCTTCTCTTAAAAGTTTAAGCTTGGGCCCTGTGCTGGGCTTATTTTATCTCTAGGCCCAATAGGATTTGGGCTGGGCCTCCTTTTTCATCCTAAAATCAAGTTTTTTCTGGGGTTTTCCAGAATATTCTAGAGTCCCCTAAATTCTTTTATTTTATATATTTTTATATATATTCCCTCTCGAGAATTATCTAGATCTTCTGGAATATTCTAAATTTGGGCCTAATGGGCTTTTTTCAGGCCCATTTAAGGGATAATAGTGGCTATAAAAAGGGGAGGGAAAGTGAGGTGAAGTCTCATACTTCACTTTCACATTTCTCATCTCCTCTCTCCAAAAGTTTCCTCATTTCTACTCTTCTCTTTCCAACCTTCAAAAATCCTCCCTAGAGATTTTCCGGCCTTCTTCCCAAGTTTTCTAGGTCTTTCAAGTTCTATCAGTGGCTGATAAGAATTCCGAGGGAGCGGCCAAGATAGCCTCGGCTTCAAAATGAGGTAAGGATATCGAGATCCGATCTTCCTACATGTCTTTGATTGATATGATTAACACTAGGGGGACGAGTATCCCTCCACTGCACATCTCGACTCTTTTAATCATTGTAACACTTGACACAACATAGATTATGATAAATTAAATGCACGTTATAATGTTCTTCCTCCCCTTAGATTAGTTCCAGTTTCTGGTGGCGACCGTACTTGCCACTGGAAACCCGACACTCTTTTTATCTACACAGATGCCCTCGATGCCGGGCTTAGGTTCCCTTTTCATCCCTTCATTCCTCATCTTCTAGCTGATTTACAAATTAACCCATGTCAGCTTCCTCCAAATGCTTGGAGGAATATTTTATGTTTTATGGTTTGCTGCCTTAGGGAAGGTTTTCCCCTATCCGTAGCTATTTTTAGGAAGATTTTTCAGTGTTATAACAATTCTTCCAGTATTTTTGGTTGGATCTATGTTAAACAAAGGCCCTAGTGTAAGCATATCTTTAACAGCGTCTCCATTCCCGATAATAACCAAAATTGGAGGAATAGTTTTATCGGGTTACGGTGGGAGAGTGGCGACTGGGGCACACTCTTCAGATCTTCCTTCCGGAAGGTTAGTGATGGTAGCCTCAAATCCATTCACTTAACCCCCGAGAAAACTATTATTTATAATGAGCTTACTCGGGATGACGGCACTACTACCAGCTGGACTCTTTTAGAGGAGTTCTCCCTCATCCATGTGGGGCTATCCTCTGTTTCTCAACAGGGTATTTTTCTTCCCTTCTCAATTTTATTTCATTTCATGCATTATTGACACCACTTATTCTATTTTTTATCTTATTTTGTAGCTGCTAAGGAGATTAACGAGGATAATGTGCCCCTCGTCGAGGAAACTGCTAGAATGAAGAAGGCTCGTCTCGCAGGCCTAGATACTCGAGGAAAGGCTACGGAGCCTAGCTTCCTGTGAAAGCACAAGAAACCCATGGTGGAGGTTCCAGCTAAGGGAACCGAGGGCCACAGTGCTCCTATAACTGCTGCCACTCCTGCTTCTGCTGCTACAGGCGCCTTCCAGCCTCTTTAGGGATTCCGCCGAGGGGATACCGTGGTTGGATCCATGAAGCATGCTTAGGATTGGTCCTACCACGGCATGACTCCCAAAGATTTTACCGATGTGGTTGCCACCCCTGATCTTGAGAGGATAAAGCACATGGGAGCTCAGTCTCTGGCTTTGGTATGACCTTTTATTGAATTTATCTTTCTTACTTATAGCATTCACTTGCCTTACACCTTTGTTTATTGTTTCATTTCAGTCTAACGCCTATTTTCAAGGCACTGTGAGGCAAGCCGAATCATTGAAGAGGGCTTCTGACAAAGCCGACAATGCCCTCAAGAGGCAACAGAAGATGTATGTTGCTCTAGAGAAGAAGTTCAAGCGTAAGGAGGAAGAGCTCGGGGAGTCCAACGCTGAGCTGGTGGTGCTGCGGGCTGAGAAAGATAAAGCGATTGATAACTATCTGGACTCGGATGAGTTTACTCATTCCATGAGAGTGAGGGACGACTCAGTCTTCCCTGGGTTTTTTAGGACTGGCTTGGACACGGCCCTTAGGACCATGAACGAGGCTTGTCCTGATATTAACCCGGAGGACTATGTCTGCCCTGATGACGAGACTTTGCTGCAGAGGTTTCGTACCCGAGTAGTTGTCTCGGATCGAATCCCTCATGACCCGCTTCTTCCTCCTCCCGAGTCGTCTTCCAGGCCTGCTGAGGATGACAGCTCTTCCTCCTCCTCCGAGACGACAGAGACTTCTAGCGAGGTGGAGGGGACGACGATATGGATGTCGAAGGCACCTCAGCTCCTTAGAGCTTTTCCAGCCCTGCGTGGCTTATTTACTCTATCTTATTTTTGATACTTTGTTTATCAAACTTTTGTAATATTTATTTGATCCATTTCTATTTATCTGATTTTATGCTTGCATTTCATGCACTTAGCTTACTTGCCTTGCCATAGAGATTTCAAATATATTTCGAAAACTTTCCGAACTTCATAAATTATTGGGATTCATCCCTTACACAAGTCTTAATAAACCTCAAAATAAAGCTAAAACATGTAAATCCTAATCAAGCAAAGCTTCAAGGTGCTTTTCAACCTACTTGTCACCTTGACAAATGAGAATCATGTTCAATTGCTTCACACATTGTAAACCTTCAGGTTTTGTGCATGCCGCTGTGAGGCAAGCCGAATCATGGAAGAGGGCTTCTGACAAAGCCGAGAACACTCTTGACCTTGTATGGCCCTTCCCAATTTGGGGCAAGCTTCCCTTTTTGTCCTACACCAGAAGCTTCCACCATCCTCAAGACTAAGTCACCTTGTTTGAAGAACCTTTCTTTAACCCTTAGGTTGTAGTAGAACAAAGTCTTTTTCTGATACTCCATTATCTTTGCATGTGCCTCATCTCGTACTTCATCAATCAGATCCAGGGCTAACCTTTGCCCTTCCTCATTCTCCTCAACATTGAAAGCTTGAATCCTGGGAGAGGAATGTGATATCTCCACAGGAACAACTGCTTCTGCCCCATATGCTAACATGAAGGGAGTTGCTCCAGTCATGACTCTACAGGTAGTCCTATAGGCCCATAGTATTGGGAGTATTTCATCCACCCAGTTATTCCTCGACTTCTCGATCCTCTTCTTTAGTCCATCCAGGATTATTCGATTCGCCACTTCCGCTTGCCCATTGGCTTGCGGGTGAGCCACGGAGGTGAATCGTAATTCAATTTCATTCTCCTCACAATACTTCTTGAATTCCTTATTGTTGAACTGTGTTCCATTGTCAGTGACCAGGATGCGAGGAATTCCATACCGGCACATGATATTTTCCCACAGGAATTGTGCAACCTGCTTAGTTGTGATTTTAGCCAAAGGCTTGGCTTCAATCCACTTAATAAAATAATCAATGGCTACAATCAGGAACTTCCTTTATGTCGTGGCCATGGGGAAAGGCCCAAGTATATCCATTCCCCACTTAGCAAAGGGGATGTGTGAGTTGATGGAGGCCAGTGATAAGTGGCATTTTATACCACTTAGAATGTCTTAAAATGGCTTAAATTGGTGTCTTGAAATCAAGTATTTTGTGTATTTGATGTGTTTTTCTAGTGTTTATGCATTTCAGGGTATTAGTTGCATTTCGGAGGAGGAATCATCAAGAATAAGCCTTGGCATGTGTTCACCATTGCGAGAGGAAAAGAACGGGCAGATTATGGCGAAGAAACGGAGCAAACCTGGAATTTTTCCAGTAGGGTCCTGCGCGCCCGCGCAGCAATGCTGAGCGGCCGCGGAGCAGCCTTGCGCGCCCGCGCAGAAATGCTGAGCGGCCGCGCAGGGTCGGGGAAAAAGCTGAATTATTTTAGACTTCTACTTCTGTTTGGCTTCCAACTTCTATGTAATCTGAGTTTTATGGGACTATTATATAAGTAGATTTGAGACGTTTTCATAGAGAATATTAAGGAGATTGTGTTTTAGATTGTGTTTTGCGCAAGAAGCGAAGGAGATAAGGAAGAAGACCGATTTAGCACACTGCAGCGAATAGGAAGCATATATTCTTGTGATTCTTGTTTCGTTGTAACGTTGGATGCTAGTTTTCTTGCTTTGACTTATTTACTCTTATGACGTACTCTGTTTTAATATAATTAGTTTAGTTATTATTTTCTTGTGTTGTTTATCATGATTTCATATGAACCCATGATGGCGATAAGTTCTATTATGGGCTAATCGTGATCATGGGGTTGCAACGGATTTATTATGGAATTCTTTAGTTAATTGTTTAATACTTTAGTGTGTGATGATTGCATGATATCTAGTATTGGTTGTGCGTATTCATCTTATGTGTGTTGCGAACATATAAGATAGGGTGTTAATCTCTTGTGAAGCGACGGTGGATCTTGAGATTTAGAACTTGCCATGCTAGCATAGGTTCATGTACGTTGTGCATGATTAGTGGGTAATTCTAATAGTTTTATTTGCCCTATGTAATCAAAAGGAATAACTTGTGCTTAAATCGTTGTGTTGTCAATTTTTGTAGACATATAGGAACTCAACATAATTGATGACTATTCAACTTCTATCTTAATTGTGGATGCTTGGTAGAATGGTATTAGTACAATGAAAGTTGGCTTTTATCAGTTTCGTGTTATTCGATTAATGTCATCACTGTCACATGCTAAAGGTAATAACAATGGCTATAGAAGGAAGTAATAATGAAGTTGTGATCTCATGAGTGTTTTATTATTGATAAATTGAAGTGTTAGTTAAGTGGTTAATTAAGTAGTTAATTGTAGTTAATATTTAATCAACAATTTTAAGTGTTATTATCTTAACATTGAGAAGTAATCATACATTGGTGAGTGAGTTTAATTAGACAATAACTTAGTCTGAGTCTCTGAGGGAACGAACTAGAAAGTATTCTATATTACTTGCGAACGCGTATACTTGCGTGAATATTAGTGCATGTTTTCGCCCTAACAAGTTTTTGGCACCGCTGCCGGGGACTCGACGTATTTGTTTAGTTTATGTACTTACCATCATTGGTCATTAGGACTCAGTGATTAGGACGTAGTAGTTAATTACTCTTTTCGGTTGTGTTTCAGGTACTTTAGCAAGCGTTTATGCAAACTCGTTCTCGTGCTCGCAAGAGGACCTTAGATACAGCTGAGGAGAAAGACGAAGTTCTTGATACTCCGGAGAAGTTAGATTTTGAGGATTCGGATTCAGGAACTGAGCAGAAAGAACCAGTAAACATGGGAGATCGTATTGTTCAAGCTGATCCAGCTCTTATGGATTTTTCTCGGCCTAAAATTGATGACATTCAGTCAAGCATCCTTCATCCGGCTATTCAAGCTAACACCTTTGAAATCAAGCCGGGCACTATTCAGATGGTGCAGAATTCTGTTTCTTTTGGAGGAGCGGCAACTGAAGACCCCAACATGCACATAAGGAATTTTTTCGAGATCTGCAGCACTTTTAAGTATAATGGCGTGACTGATGAGGCTATCAAGTTGAGGCTTTTCCCATTCTCACTGAGGGATAAGGCTAAAGACTGGTTACATTCTGAACCAGCTGGGTCCATCACTACGTGGCAAGATCTTGCGCAAAAGTTTCTGGTGAAGTTTTATCCAATGGCAAAGACTGCTGCTATGAGGAGTGCTCTTACTCAGTTTGCGCAGCAACCTACAGAATCTATGTGCGAGGCTTGGGAACGCTACAAGGAAATGTTGAGAAAATGTCCACATCATGGAATGCCGGATTGGATGGTAATCACTGGTTTTTATAATGGTTTGGGGGCCCAATCTCGGCCCATGCTCGATGCAGCAGCTGGAGGAGCCTTATGGGCTAAAAGCTATACTGAGGCGTATAATCTTATAGAGACAATGGCTGCAAACGAGCATCAAAACCCAACTCAGAGGATGACGTCAGGCAAGGTAGCAGGTATTCTGGAAGTTGATGCAGCCACCGCTATTGCAGCTCAGCTCCAAGCGCTATCAATGAAGGTTGATTCTTTGGCTACGTATGGAGTTAATCAAATAGCTATGGTTTGTGAGCTTTGTGCAGGTTCTCATGCTACGGATCAGTGTTCTCTTGTCAACGAATCTGTTCAGTATGTGAATAATTATCAGCGACAACAGCAGCCTGTGCCAGCGACCTATCATCCTAACAACAGAAATCATCCAAATTTCAGCTGGGGGAATAATCAGAATGCTATTCAGCCAACATATCAGCAAGGAGTAAGTAAACAGTTTAACCCACCTGGATTCCAGCAACCACAGCAGTATGCTACAAGGCAATCATATCCTCAACAGGGAAGTGCAGCTGCACCTACTAGTGCTGATTTTGAGGAACTTAAGCTGTTGTGTAAGAGTCAGGCGGTTTCCATCAAGACCTTGGAAAATCAAATCGGTCAATTAGCCAATGCAGTGCTCAATCGTCAACCTGGCACTCTTCCCAGTGACACGGAAGTACCAGGCAGGAAGGAAGCTAAAGAGCAAGTCAAGGCTATTACCTTAAGGTCTGGAAAAGTAGCTGATGCTGAAAAGGCAAAAGAAGTCGAAGCTAAAGTTAGAGATGAAGAATCTAAGCAAAAGGAGAAAGTGGCGGAACCAAAGAAGACTACTGTTGAACACACTCTGCCTGAGGCTAATACAGGGGAGAAACAGCTCTATCCTCCACCACCTTTTCCTAAGAGATTGCA
This sequence comes from Apium graveolens, assembly GCF_009905375.1. Lineage (NCBI taxonomy): Eukaryota > Viridiplantae > Streptophyta > Magnoliopsida > Apiales > Apiaceae > Apium > Apium graveolens. Next base: position 189,120,039 of record NC_133649.1, on the reverse strand, counting down.
GCAACAAAAGCTGGATAGACAGTTCGGGAAGTTTCTGGAGGTGTTCAAGAAACTTCACATCAATATACCTTTCGCTGAGGCTCTGGAACAAATGCCTAGTTATGCGAAGTTTATGAAGACTATTCTTTCAAGGAAGGTGAAACTGGATGACCTTGAAACCGTTGCTCTCAGGGAAGAATGCAGCACTGTTCTGCAGCAAAAGTTACCACCAAAATTGAAAGATCCGGGAAGCTTCACCATTCCTTGCACCATTGGTAATCTAACTTTTGACAAGTGCCTTTGTGATTTGGGAGCAAGCATTAATCTGATGCCCTTGTCGATCTTTAAAAAGCTGGATCTGCCTGATCCAAAACCCACATACATGTCGCTATAATTGGTGGACCGTTCCATTACTTACCCAAGGGGCATAGTTGAGGATGTGCTCGTCAAGGTGGATAAGCTCTTCTTTCCTGTAGATTTTGTTGTTCTGGATTTTGAGGAAGATAAGAAGATTCCCATAATCTTGGGGAGGCCTTTCTTGATTACTGGCCGTACTTTGATAGATGTGCAAAAAGGGGAACTTACTATACGGGTCCAAGATCAAGATGTGACCTTCAACGTATTCAAGGCAATGAAATTCCCTACAGAAGATGAGGAGTGTTTAAAAGTGGATGTGATTGATTCCGCAGTTACTTCAGAACTCGATCACATGCTAATGTCTGATGCATTGGAAAAGGCCTTAGTGGGGGATTTTGACAGCGATGATGAAGATAGCAACGAGCAATTAGAATATCTGAACGCTTCTCCATGGAAGCGAAAGCTCGACATACCATTTGAATCTCTGGGTACTTCTGACCTTAAGAATGCTGAAGGGAAGCTCAAACCATCAATAGAGGAAGCACCTACCTTGGAGCTCAAACCATTACCTGAACACTTGAGGTATGCTTTTTTAGGTGATTCATCTACGTTACCTGTTATTATTTCAGCTGACCTTTCAGGTAGTGAGGAAGACAAGCTCTTAAGGATTCTGAGAGAATTCAAATCGGCTATAGGATGGACCATAGAAGACATCAAGGGGATAAGTCCTTCATATTGTATGCATAAAATTCTGTTAGAGGAAGGTAGTAAGCCAACTGTGGAACAGCAGCGAAGACTGAACCCGATTATGAAGGAGGTGGTGAAGAAAGAAATTCTGAAATGGCTAGATGCAGGCATCATTTATCCTATTTCTGACAGCTCGTGGGTGAGCCCCGTGCAATGTGTACCTAAGAAAGGAGGTATCACTGTGGTCGCAAATGAAAAGAATGAGCTCATCCCTACTCGAACAGTTACAGGATGGAGAGTATGCATGGATTATAGAAAATTGAACAAAGCCACAAGGAAGGATCACTTCCCTCTCCCATTCATTGATCAAATGCTTGACAGATTGGCGGGACATGAGTATTTTTGTCTTCTGGATGGTTATTCCGGGTATAATCAGATTTGTATTGCACCAGAGGATCAGGAAAAGACTACCTTCACTTATCCATTTGGCACATTTGCTTTTCGTAGAGTTTCGTTTGGGTTATGTGGCGCCCCGACCACCTTTCAGAGATGTATGATGGCTATATTCTCTGACATGATTGGAAATAACGTCGAAGTGTTCATGGATGACTTCTTCGTCTTTGGACACTCATATGATGAATGTTTGAATAATCTGTGCGCCGTACTCAAAAGATGCGTGGAAACTAATTTGGTGCTTAATTGGGAGAAATATCATTTTATGGTGCATGAAGGCATTATCCTTGGGCATAAGGTCTCTAGCAAAGGTCTGGAGGTGGACAAGGCCAAGGTGGGAGTCATTGAAAATCTTCCCCCACCTAATTCGGTGAAAGGAATCCGTAGTTTTCTCGGTCATGCGGGTTTTTATCGGCGATTCATCAAGGACTTTTCAAAGATATCTAAGCCGTTATGTAATTTACTTGAGAAAGATGTGCCTTTTAAATTTGATGATGAATGTTTGGCAGCATTCGAGACTCTCAAGGAGAGTTTGATCACGGCACCAGTTATTACAGCACCAGATTGGACAGAACCGTTTGAGATGATGTGTGATGCGAGTGACTATGCGGTAGGTGCAGTTCTGGGACAACGCAAGAAAAATCTCTTCCATGTGGTCTACTATGCGAGTAAGACTTTAAATGGGGCCCAATTGAACTACACCACTACTGAGAAGGAGCTTTTGGCTATAGTCTTTGGCTTTGAGAAATTTCAATCTTATCTGCTTGGTACGAAAGTAACAGTATTCACTGATCATGCAGCTATTCGCTATCTGGTTTCTAAGAAGGATTCGAAGCCGAGACTCATTCGTTGGGTGCTTTTACTTCAAGAATTTGAGTTAGAGATCAAAGATAGAAAAGGTACTGAGAATCAAGTAGCTGACCATCTCTCTAGGTTGGAGAATCCCGATTCTACCTCACAAGATATGACGTTAATCAATGAATCTTTTCCGGATGAGCAGTTGTTTGCAATTCAGGAGGAAGAACCATGGTTTGCAGATATTGTAAACTATCTTGTCAGCAATATAATGCCGCTTAATTTGACATCCGCTCAAAAGAAGAAGTTTCTGTATGAGGTGAAGTGGTATATGTGGGATGAACCATATTTGTTTAGACAGGGAGCTGATCAGATCATCAGGAGATGTATCCCGTTCTGTGAGACGGAGGGGATATTACGAGACTGCCATTCCACGATTTATGGTGGACACTATGGAGGTGAGAAGACGGCAGCTCATATTCTGCAAGCAGGTTTTTTCTGGCCTATTTTGTTCAAGGATGCTCATCAGTTTGTTTTAAGGTGTGATCGTTGCCAAAGAGTGGGAAATTTTTCAAGGAAGGATGAGATGCCATTAAATGTGATGCTTGAAGTCGAGGTCTTTGATGTATGGGGAATCGATTTCATGGGGCCTTTTATCTCGTCTTGCAATAATCAGTACATCTTGCTGGCAGTCGATTATGTCTCAAAATGGGTCGAAGTTAAAGCTTTACCGACAAATGATGTAAAGGCAGTGCTAAATTTTCTTCATAAGCAAATTTTCACAAGGTTTGGAACGCCTCGGGTAATCATAAGTGATGAAGGATCGCATTTTTGCAACCGTAAGTTCACTTCTATGATGCAGCGTTATAATGTGAATCATCGAGTAGCTACTGCCTATCATCCGTAAACAAATGGTCAAGCGGAAGTGTCTAACAGAGAGATAAAGCGCATTCTAGAGAAGGTTGTTTGTCCGTCAAGGAAGGATTGGTCTTTAAAGCTCGATGAAGCTGTTTGGGCTTACAGAACAGCATACAAAACTCCACTTGGGATGTCACCGTTTCAGTTGGTGTACGGTAAGGGATGTCATCTACCGGCGGAGCTTGAGCATAAGGCCTACTGGGCATTGAAGAAATTGAACCTGGATTTAGATGCAGCTGGTAAGAAAAGAATGCTTCAGCTTAATAAATTTGATGAATTTCGACTTCAAGCGCACGAGAAAAACAAAATGTATAAGGAAAAGGTGAAGAGGTGGCACGATAGGAAGCTACATCCTAAGTTATTTGTGCCAGGACAACAAGTTCTGTTATTCAACTCTCGGCTCCGACTTTTTCCTGGGAAGTTGAAATCAAGGTGGTCTGGACCTTTTATTGTCAAAACTGTGTTTCCACATGGAGCGGTGGAAATTTTTGAGAATGATTCGGACCAAGCATTCAAGGTTAACGGTCAGCGGTTGAAGCACTACTATGGGGACATGGCAAACCGAGAGGTGGTTAGTGCCATTTTTTTGACTACTTGAGAAAGGTACGGAACGTCAAGCTAATGACGAAAAAGAAGCGCTGCGTGGGAGGCAACCCATGAATTGTTGTTAAAGGGACCCTTAGAAGTTAATAACCTATCCAAAAACACAAAAAAATCAGAAAACAGGGGCTGAAAAAAAAATTCCAGAGACCCTCTGCACGCCCGCGTAGCTATGCTGAGCGGCCGTGCAGGGGTCGAGTTCCAGAAAATTTTTTACAGTTCAGAAAAAAAAAACACAAAAAACCCATCACAGCCCATAAACCCACGAATTCTTTTCCCATTACCCCATGATTTTATCCCTCAACCCCACTCCTAATCTAATTTAACCTACTCCACACCCTATATATACATACACCTATCCCACATATCTCCCACAAACTTCCTACACTTAAACCCTCTCATAAACATCAAAAATCAGTTCTTACACACTTTTATTCACAAATCAATGGCACCCAAGAGAGCACGCACTATTGACAGCAGCAGCACAGTTCCTACTGCTGATTCATCAAGGGGTACTGCTGCAAGGCCTCGGTTAACTGACAGAGCTGCGGAGGAGGAATACACTAGGCTGTTGGGGAAGCCGATTCTGAAGGAGAGGGGGTTTTTACCATCAGGGAGGGATGGTGAGTTGTTGCCCATGATTGCAGAGAAGGGGTGGATAGCTTTTTGTGAGTCACCCGAAGCAGTACCGATGAGTGTTGTTCGCGAGTTCTACGCGAACGCGAAGGCTGAAAAGAATGGGTTTTCTGTAGTTCGTGGGCTGACGGTTGATTATCATCCTACGGCGATTCGCCGTGTGATTGGACAGCGAGAGAGGAAGCCCGAGGAGGAGAACTGGAATGAAAAGACTGCTGAGGATTTTGACTTGGATTTGATTTGTGCGACTCTCTGTCGACCGGGCACAGTTTGGAACCGCAGTCCAGCCAATAATGAGTATCGTCACTTTCCGGCGATCGCCATGAACAGGTATGCCCGTGCATGGAATGCATTTATATGTGCTAATATTTTGCCTTCTTCACATGCACACGAGGTCACAGTTGAGAGAGCACAGTTGTTGTGGGGAATTCTGAATGAAGAATACTATGTGGACCTTGGTGAGTTTATCTACCAAGGAATTCTGAAGTTTTTGAGGGGAGCAAAGCATATGAACATCCCTTATGCATCCACGGTTACGAAGCTATGCCGAGCAGTAGGAGTGAACTGGCCGGCTCATGAGCAGTTGCAGTTGCCAGCAGCTCCGATAGATTCTGGCACTCTGAATGGGATGCAGGAGTGGACCGGTGGTGAGCCTGAGGAGCATGGGCTGGGTTATCGTCTTCCAGGAGGGCGTCCAGCACGAGGTGCTACTATGGCTAGGCCAGGGCGTGGTGAGGCTGGTTCTTCGAGAGCTCAGGAGGGTGCTGGGATGGGTGATGCCCAGTATAGGAGGCTTTCACGGCGGATGGATGCCATGTATGAGACGCAGAGCAGGTTTGCTCAGGAGCTTACTCTTGCGTTAGGGACTGCTTTTCGAGGCCTTGGAGCTGATATCCAGTGGCCAGTTTTTGGTGAGGACTCTGCATACCCGCCGCCTGATACTCCACCCACTGAGGGTGATGATGATGATGACTCCGAGTAGGTATACCCTGTGTTCCTTTCTACTACCTTCACTGGGGACAGTGAAGATTTTAAGTTTGGGGGTGGTAGTTAAGGAATATTTTGTGTGTGTCATATAGCTGCATATTCATGATAGTTAGTTCATATAGTTGCATAATTTTTGCCATATAGTTTTTTTATATAGCTTTATTTGTTTGTCATATCATATAGCTCATGCATATACCATGATCCCTTTTGCAATGATTTATCGACTGAATTGTGATATTGATGCGAGTGTAGTGATAGCATTAAAGTGATATTAAGTTGTGTAGGTTGATATGCATGCTAGAAGCACTTGTATTTTCACTAAGTCTTAGAGAATGCTTAAGGGCTAGATTGTTGTTATGATCTGATTATTTTCGAGGATAATCTATTTATTATGCTTAGAATTTGATAATAGGTTCTTAGTGGTAAAGGCATGAAAAAGAAAAAAAATGGAGTAAAAATGGAATTTGTTGCTAGTTGTGGCTAGGCGTCAAATGGCTAGTAGCCGGCTCGCATGTTATGCGAGTAGTCTAGGGTTGAGCAAGATGGAGCGAAACGCACTTGTTCAGAAAAGAAAAAAAAAAGAAAAAAGAAATTTTTTTTTTGCATAATTGATCAAGAGTGGGCTCTTTGGTATTCGAGTTATTAAGTTCTTAGGGGACTTTGTGCCTAGTGACCTAAGGATTTTAGAGTCTGGGATCCGCTAATCTAACGCTCGTTACATGGATACCATTGTATAAGTCTTTTGTGGACCTCATTCATTGCACGGTCAAATAAGCATTTGAGTTGTAAATAAAAAGCACAATTCCGTAGTAAGCTCCAGAGTTCTTGTAGTGTTGTATATCACTTTGTGCCCCTAGAATTTTTATTCTTTGTATAATCGTAGGATTGCCTTGAAGATAGTCTAGTCATAGTAATTGGTCTGTTCCGAAGCATATCTGTTAAGCGTTTGCACACACCACGTTTCTGGCTGTATGTCCGTTTGCATGAGTTTATTGATCTTTAGTTGTCTAACTGCATTCGTTGAGATGTGACAATTTGGTTGGTTAATTGTAGTAAGGGGGATCGTTGCATTTTCATTTAGATTGCATTCATGCATATTTTTATTTGTTTTTGGAGTCTGTGATGCTTGAGGACAAGCATCGATTTAAGTTTGGGGGTGTGATAAGTGGCATTTTATACCACTTAGAACGTCTTAAAATGGCTTAAATTGGTGTCTTGAAATCAAGTATTTTGTGTATTTGATGCATTTTTCTAGTGTTTATGCATTTCAGGGTATTAGTTGCATTTCGGAGGAGGAAACATCAAGAATAAGCCTTGGCATGTGTTCACCATTGCGAGAGGAAAAGAACGGGCAGATTACGGCGAAGAAACGGAGCAAACCTGGAATTTTTCCAGTAGGGTCCTGCGCGCCCGCGCAGCAATGCTGAGCGGCCGTGCAGCAGCCTTGCGCGCCCGCGCAGAAATGCTGAGCGGCCGCGCAGGGTCGGGGAAAAAGCTGAATTATTTTAGACTTCTACTTCTGTTTGGCTTCCAACTTCTATGTAATCTGAGTTTTATGGGACTATTATATAAGTAGATTTGAGACGTTTTCATAGAGAATATTAAGGAGATTGTGTTTTAGATTGTGTTTTGCGCAAGAAGCGAAGGAGATAAGGAAGAAGACCGATTTAGCACACTGCAGCGAAGAGGAAGCATATATTCTTGTGATTCTTGTTTCGTTGTAACGTTGGATGCTAGTTTTCTTGCTTTGACTTATTTACTCTTATGACGTACTCTGTTTTAATATAATTAGTTTAGTTATTATTTTCTTGTGTTGTTTATCATGATTTCATATGAACCCATGATGGCGATAAGTTCTATTATGGGCTAATCGTGATCATGGGGTTGCAACGGATTTATTATGGAATTCTTTAGTTAATTGTTTAATACTTTAGTGTGTGATGATTGCATGATATCTAGTATTGGTTGTGCGTATTCGTCTTATGTGCGTCGCGAACATATAAGATAGGGTGTTAATCTCTTGTGAAGCGACGGTGGATCTTGAGATTTAGAACTTGCCATGCTAGCATAGGTTCATGTACGTTGTGCATGATTAGTGGGTAATTCTAATAGTTTTATTTGCCCTATGTAATCAAAAGAAATAACTTGTGCTTAAATCATTGTGTTGTCAATTTCTGTAGACATATAGGAACTCAACATAATTGATGACTATTCAACTTCTATCTTAATTGTGGATGCTTGGTAGAATGGTATTAGTACAATGAAAGTTGGCTTTTATCAGTTTCGTGTTATTCGATTAATGTCATCACTGTCACATGCTAAAGGTAATAACAATGGCTATAGAAGGAAGTAATAATGAAGTTGTGATCTCATGAGTGTTTTATTATTGATAAATTGAAGTGTTAGTTAAGTGGTTAATTAAGTAGTTAATTGTAGTTAATATTTAATCAATAATTTTAAGTGTTATTATCTTAACATTGAGAAGTAATCATACATTTGTGAGTGAGTTTAATTAGACAATAACTTAGTCTGAGTCTCTGAGGGAACGAACTAGAAAGTATTCTATATTACTTGCGAACGCGTATACTTGCGTGAATATTAGTGCATGTTTTCGCCCTAACAGCCAGCATCTCGGGGGGCTGTCTAACGACAGGTGCATGCTTCTGATAGTGGTCACACTTTTTCACATATTCTTTGGCATCAGCCATCATTTCTGGCCAATAGTAGCCTAAACATGTTATCTTATGAGCTAAGGCCTTTCCCCCCAAGTGTTGCCCACAAATACCTTCATGTACTTCTTCAAGAGCCAAGCGTGCCTCATCGGGCCTGAGACATCTTAAGTAAGGAACCACGAAAGATCTTTTATACAGAATCCCATTTATCAAAGAGTACCTTAGTGCTCGAACAGCTAACTTCCGTGCTTCAGTAGCATCGTTTGGCAACCAACCAGTTTGAATATGGGCCTTAATGGGATCTATCCATGACGTCCCCAGGCCTATAGGAGCTACAAGCTTAATATGGATGCTCCGTTTCTTTAAAACGTGGAAGTATACACTTCCTGAACTTTCTTCTATCTCAGATGAAGCAAACTTTGATAATGCATCTGCCTTAGCATTTTCCTCCCTTGGAATGTGCTCAACATGGCATTCATCGAATTAGGTCATCACAGCCCTTACTAGGTGGACATACTTAGCCATCGTATCATCCCTTGCCTCAAACTCTCCCTTTACCTGGGATATGACCAGCTTTGAGTCTCCACGGACTTTTAAGTTCTTGACTCTAAGTGTCCCTGCTAGGCCAAGGCCAGGTATCAGAGCTTCATATTCTGCCTCATTGTTCGTGGTCAAGAAGTCTAACTTCATGGCATACTCAATCAAGAACCCATCAGGGCTTTGTAAGACCAAACCTGCTCCACTTGAATTTGTTTTTGATGCTCCATCAAAATAGAGAATCCAATATTCTTTCTCCTTATCATCCTTTTCTTTGTCCCCCTTATCAACTTCCTTGTCTTGAGGTATGGTATCTTCCTGCCCCCCGAGTTCTTGGTTGGGTATGGTACATTCCACCACAAAGTCAGCTAATGCCTGGGCTTTTATTTCCGTTCATGGCTTATACTTGATGTCGAATTCTCCAAGCTCTATTGCCCACTTGATCAACCTCCCACTAGCCTTGGGACTATGAATGATATTTCTCAGGGGCTGATTTGTTAGCACCTCAATTTGATGAGCCTGAAAGTAAGGACGTAACTTTCTTGAAGCCATCACCAAGGCTAAAGCAGACTTCTCAATAGTTGAATAATTCAACTCAGCTCCATGCAGAATTTTGCTGACATAATATATGGGTTTCTGGATTTTCAGTTCCTCCTTAACCAATACAGCGCTCAAGGCACTCTCTAAAATGGCAATGTACAAGTATAAAACTTCATTCAAAGTTGGCTTGGCCAACAACGGAGCATGGCCATATATTTCTTTAATTCCTCAAATGCCTTCTGGCTTTCCTCACTCCATACAAAATCCTTAACCTTTTTTAAGGACTTGAAGAACGACAAACACTTGTCCCCAGACTTTGAGATGAATCGTCCCAATGCAGCAACCCTTTCGGTGAGCTTTTGAACATCTTTGATAGTTTTTGGGGGTTCCATGTCCAGGATTGCTTTTATTTTATCGGGATTGGCCTCGATTCTTCTCTTGGTGACCATCAATCCCAAAAACTTTCCAGACCCTACTCCGAAAGCACACTTTGTAGGATTTAACAACATCTTATGATATCTCAGGACCTCAGAAGCTTCCCTCAAATGGGTTATATGGTCAGTCTTCACTAGACTCTTGACTAACATGTCATCAACATAAACTTCCATGGTCTTGCCAATAAGATCCTTAAAAAATTTATTTACCAACCTTTGATAGGTGGCTCCTGCATTCTTGAGACCAAATGCCATAACAAGATAACAATAAACACCAAAGTCAGTGATAAATGATACCTTTGGAATATTTCCCTTGTGCATCTTGATCTGATTGTATCCACTAAATTGATCCATGAAGCTCAGCATCTCATGCCCATTAGTGGCATCTATCAAAGTATCTATCCTTGGCAACAAGAAATAGTCCTTAGGGCATGCGTCATTCAGATCAGTGAAGTCTACACACTTCCTCCATTTTCATTTGGCCTTCTTCACCATTACAGGATTTGCTAACCATTCTGGAAATTGTATCTCCTCAATGAATCCAGCCTCTAAGAGTTTCTCTACTTCCTGTTTTATAGCTTCTTGCCTTTTTGGGGTAAAACTTCTTTTCTTTTGCTTCACCGTCTTCCAACTCGGATCCACATTCAACTTGTGAGTAATTAGTTATGGGTCTATGCCTGGCATATCAGCTGCCGACCATGCAAACACATCACTATTTTTATATAAAAATTTCACTAACGTCCCTCTAAGGGGCTCCTCTAGTGTGGCTCCAATGAAAGTAACTTTCTCAAGATCCTAAGGAGCTAAAGGAATCGAAACCAAGTCTTCAGCCGGCTTCCCTCTTTTCTCATCATTCTCTCGAATATCCAGATCTTCAATAGGCAGAACTTGCCCCCCAACTCCGTCTGTCCTCAAAGAGGCTACATAATAACTTCTAGCCATTTTTCGATCTCTTCTCTCTTCTCCAATCCCATTCTGTGTGGGAAACTTCATAACTGAATGTTAGGAAGAAGGGACTGCCTTGAATGCATGTATCCCTGTTCTCCCCATGATAGCATTATAAGTTGAACTAGCCTTTACCACCACAAAGTCCAACATCTGTGTTGCTTGCCTTGGTTCCTGACCTATGGTGGTTGGCAACTTGATTATCCCTTCAACGGGGCACTCTACTCCCGCAAATCCATATATCGGCATATCAGTCGGGGTTAGTTGAGAATCATTATAACTCATCCTTAAAAAGGTGTCATGGAGAAAGATATCCACCGAAGCACCATTATCCACTAGGACTCTCTTGACCGGGCTATTTCCTATTATCGGTGTTATGACCAGCGGGTCGTCATGAGGAAATTTCATACCCTCTAGGTCATAATCATCAAAAGCCAATGTTACTTCTATCCTGGCCCTCTTCGGGGCTTCTTCAATAATATGCATAACCTCTCTAGTATATGCTTTCCTGGAGTTCCTGGATAATCCAGCAGCAGTTGGTCCTCCAAAGATCGTGTTTATCACAGGCCCTCGAGGTCACGGCCCTCCAAAAATTGCATTTATAACCGGTCCTCTGGGCTGGGGATTTCGCTCCTGATCGTCTTGGTCCCTCCTACGATCTTTAAAGTTCTTCCTTCCATTGTTATTCATATCCCCTCCTTCTCCAGTGTATTTTTTTAATCTTCCTTTTCGAATGAGGAACTCAATTTCATCTTTCAGTTGTCTACACTCATCGGTGTCATGACCAACATCTTTGTGAAATCTGCAATACTTACTCTTATCTAGCTTGGCAGGATCAGCCTTCAAGGGTTTAGGCCAACGAATATCTCGATTTCCATCAAGATCTGGATTCTATGAGCATTCAGCTTAGCGTATTAAATGAACTTTTGCCCAGGTCCTCCCTTCTTGGGGGTTAAATCAGGGTTTTGCTCAGTTCTTGGATACTTGTCCTTAGCGATATATTCCAGGTTAGTTTTCTGCTTATTGCCTCCAGTGGGCTCATTACTCACTACGGTCTTCCTCATGCTCTCTTCCACCTTGATGTACTTCCCGGCCCTATCTTGGAGCTGCAACATGCTTTCAGGGGGGGCGCTTGGCCAAGGACATCTTGAAGAACTCATCCCTAGTTCCTTGTTGCAGTGCTATCATGGCTACCTTATCATCAATGTCCGGGACTTTTAAAGCCTTCTTTGTGAAACTATTCAGGTAGTCTCTCAAGGATTCCTTTGCTCCCTGCACAATGCTCATAAGAGATGCTGAACTTTTCTCATGCACTGTCCCGCTGATGAACTGCTTAATAAAATCCTGACTTAATTCTCTGAACGACAAAATAGAGTTTGGGGGCAAACGACTATACCACCTTTGAGCCATACCCGACAGGGTTTGAGGAAGGTCGGACACTTAATAGCATCATTCACGGGCTGCAACAGCAGTGCATTAGAGAATGTCCTAACATGATTAGCGAGATCTCTCGTACCATCATAAGCTTTGATAGCTGGCATCTTGAACTTCCTTGAGATATGGGCATTCATTATTTCTTCAGTGAAGGGCGGACTAGGATCATCAGGATCTCCAAGGGGAAGAAGATTGCTTGGATTAGCCTTTGGGACAACAACCCTTCTTTGTATTGGACCATCCAGGTCTATGATAGGAGGAGGGTTTCTCCCCCTAGGGGGTAGTGGGGGTCTGATGGTCTGGTGTGCCTCTAAATCATGCCTCATCCTTTGAATCTCAACCTCGTGAGCCCTTATCCTTTCCTGCACTTCTTGGGGATTCGTCCCTTGGGTGCTTCTAGGACATTGGCTACCATCATCCATCGGCTCTTTTCCAGAACTTCTCCTTCTTGGGGCTACTTCATCATCCGAAGATTCGGAGTCTCTCTCAGTGTAAGGACCAAAAAATTCCTGATCCTCAGGGATAAGAGCCAAACCTCGTATGTAGGGGGTGATCGCCCTCGTGCTTCACTCCATCCAGCATGTCCACTTCCTCCAACCTCGGGGTAAAGGGGCATCCCATAAGGGGGGTTAGTAGTCACAACAGTTGAATACTCGTACCCGATGGGTCGAGAATTCACAGGTGCATGTAGTTGTTGAACTTGGGGATTCGTATCTTGAACAGCCGAGGGAATCGTCCCTTGTGGCTGAGGTTCAGTTACCCCTATTTGGGCTTCTCCTTGGGTGACTGCATATGTTGAATGAGGAGGTACTTCCACGATTGACGAAATCACTTGGGTTGTCCCTGATGGTGTTCCTTCCTCAAGAGCTCTAATTGTTCTCCGTGTTCTCACCATGGTTGTTGTTGTGCTTTCCCACAGACGGTGCCAAATGTTATGGATTAAAAACTAAGGTATATGATTGCTGTATTTATTACTAAGGAACGTGAGCTTCGAGGCTCGATTTGACTCCTCTTGTGTTTCGTGACTCAGTCTGCCTTAACAAGATGCCTACGTACCTTGCTGATTGCCAAGGATCAAGTCAAAAAATGTATTTCTGATTGGTGGGGTGAGACCCTTTATATAGGTGTTGGGAGTCCTCGAATTGGACTTGGTATAGGAGACTTGGTGGTCAAGTCTCTGAATTATAATGGACTTTGGAGTCCTGGGAAGTAGGAAGCTGATTCCTTATCCTCTGAGGTTCCTTGGAGGCCAATCCACAAGGATTTATATCCCCACTAGGACTTATCTTAATAGCTGTTTTTCTCCCTTATTAATTAATTATGAAATTAATTAATATTCAGGGTTTTGGGGCTTCTTTGTTCCATCAGACCTGATCTGGTCCATCAGGCCTGATCAATGTGTTAACCTTTTTGGTCTGAATATCATACATCTTCTTATTGGGCCTTGCAGCCCAAATCATGTGTAATTAACACATTATTAACTATGTAATTAGGATTTATTTATTCCCTATCAACACCAATTTTAGATGCTGATTTCAATGCAGATATTCCAACAACACCTCTTCTGAATCTAGATGATGAAGATCAGATATTAGGTGAGCATCAGAATTTGGATGTTGATCAGAACTTAGAGCATGATTTTGAAACCTCTATAGCCTCACACACTATCATTTTATCAGAGGAAGCTGATTCTGCAGGCTCTGTAAGTTCTGATGCTGCAAATGTTGACAATACTGGTGAATCTGCTACAAATCAAAATGCTGATGCAGCTGGTCCTTCAGGATATGCACCTCAACAAGTTCTAGGAAAAGCTGATCTAATCAAGAACTTTTTTAGAGAGGATGCACCAGTACCTTGGAGTGAAACTCCAAGAGGAAAATAGTGGACCAAGGAATGGACCAAAGTTGATTTTGTTCCTACTGCCAATATTCTTGCTGAGCACTTGGCTAAAGCTGATGAGATGATGGTGAATGATGACTTCAAAGCACAGCTCAGAGTTACTGCATTGAGTACAAGGCACCTTCAAGGTCAACACTCAAGCCAAGGTAAACAAAATTCAAGAAACTCTGATTCAGCAAGACATGAATGTCAAATTGGAAAAGAACAGGTTTTTAAGCCAGCCTTTGACCGCATTGGGTAATAGAAAAGACTCAAGAAAAGCAGCAAGCTCAAATATCTAATATTTAAGAATCAAGCTGCTCAACAAGAACAACTCAATAAAATCGAAAACTCTGTGGAATTGCTTGTTTTGTCTCCTACTACCTGATGATGCCAAAAAGGGGGAAAAGTGATTAAGTCCAAATGCAAAACTGATCAACCACTGAAGGGTAAGGATGATGATAATGAAGACCAGGGAAACTCTGATAAGGGTAGAAGTCATGGTCAAGGAAAAGGCTCTTTATCTAGGAAAGCAGGAACTTCTACACAGAGATCAAGCTCTGATGCTGATAGAAGAATAAGTTCTGATAAACAAGTTCTGACTAAGCCTGATGTTTTGATACAGGGTAAAAGTCAAGAATCACAGAAGTTTATGCAGACACAGAAGCTTAAGGGGAAGGAAACAACAGTCTACTATCAAGACCCCAAGTTACAGAAGCTGGATGAAGAAATTTCAAAAATACTATTTCTCAAAGACAATCCAGGAATGGACTTTGAAAGTCTAAAGAAAGAAAAAGACAGACTTAAAGCAGAAAATGTCAAATCCAAGTCTAAAGCTTCTATTACTGCAAAGAAACCTCCAAAGCCTAAGGGCATTGCGATTAAAGAGAAGACAAACTCTAAGGCAACCAAATTTGAATCCAAAGACAAATCACAAGTAGAGGTAGATCCAAGATTCAAGGTCAAAGCTAAAGTTGATGAACCTGTAAAAATATTTATGCCAATCATGGATCTGGAAGCAAAATCTGATAAAGATACTAGTCTAATTTTGAAGAAGAAGAATATTCAAACAACCTCTGATAGAGTTCATGTTGTTCAAGATCAGGACTTAGTAAATTCTGATATTACAATAAAGCAAGCAACCTCTGACAGAGCTCAAGTTGGCTTGATATCAGAAGATAAAGAAAAGGAAACCTCTGACATTGCTCATGTTAAACCTTCAAAAATTCTACAACCTGGGTTTACTAAAGCTCAACAATCTACTCAACCTTTGAAGACTACATCAAGTGGTTTTGAAGCAAGAGTTATTCGAGGAAAGGAAGCTAGAGACAAATCAGGATTGGGTAGTTCTAAATAAAAGAGAGTAAATAATACTACCTCTGATCCAACTTCTTTGAGTGAACCAGGAGTAGGAACAACTCCTGAAAGATTGAATCAACTGGAGTCTGTACAAATGGTCTACCACTCTGTACTAAAAGAAGATATCATGCTATACTTCATGACAGATGGGAGGGTATTCCAGATTAGGAAGGATGCTATTCGTTTGAAGTACTTTGAAGAATGGCAACATGTTTTGCTTCTACAACAAGTGAAGAACAGGTTAACAGATGGTGCTGCCAGTTACCTAAAATCTGATATTCAAAGGCAGAAGAAACTTTACTCTGTAAAGTCTGACAGACTATATTATCCTAAGTACAGAGCTCACAATGGTGATATAGTTGAGATGAAGCCTAATACCGCCAAAATCATCACTACATTTCTTGGTATTAAAGGTCTTGAATTCAATCTAGAGTCTGATAAAGCCTATGTCATCAGACTGGATCAGGAGATAAGGAAAGCAAAAATAAATAATCTCAGGGCTGCTATCTTTCAGACAGGTGAAGATACAGTTGAACTTAAAGATGCAAAAAGGAGGATGCAGAATGAACTTGAATATGCTGAGAGAACTCTTTTGAAGAACTATCTCAGAACAACTCCTGACATTAAAGAGATCACACACTGAAGCCAAGTCAAGAACTACAGCTGATAAATTTTAAAGTATATACAGGTTGAAGCTGATATCAGACTTTAAGGATGGTAAAAGCTACAAGGACTTTGAGTTGTAGTTACTTAGTCAAATTCTCATATGCATTTGTACTTAATATTTTTGACATCATCAAATATCTTTTAAACTTGTATATTATGATAATTTACAAGTTGGGGGAGATTGTTAGATATATTTGTGATGTCATGTCTAATAATAATTTGTGTTTAGTTTTCAGATCTTGAATAACAGGACAAATCAGGACTTAACTGGAAATCAGTACTTATACTGAAGTCAGAACTTAAGATATCAGAACTTAAGTTATCAGAACTTAAGATATCAAAAGATTTATCAGGAGATAATATCAAGACTTAAGAAGACATTCTGATAAGGAAGGGGGTTGATTGATGGAAAGAAGATTAAGGCAAAAACAAGAAGAGATATGCATGGAGAAGAATTATATGAAGAATAGAATACTTGGAGGAAAAGATAACTAGTTGATATATTTTAGGATGCAGACTTATATTCGATATCAATTAGAAGTTTATCTTGTAACTGTATGTCTATATAAACACATCATAGGGTTTACACTAGAAGTGTTATCTTAATCGAGAATATTATTCATTGTAACCCTAGTAGCTCTCGTGATATTTATTCATCACTGAGAGAGAACAGTCCATTGTAATACTGTTTTATTAATAAGATTATTTTGTGTTTCATACATGTGTTCTTAATTCGAATTGAATATAGTATACACTGTATTCAACCCCCTTCTACAGTGTGTGTGACCTAACAATTTACTAACCGGATTCTGACTTCATCTGTGTAGAAACTAGGTTATTTGAGGTGTGAGTGTAAGTTGGGTTCCTGCAAAAAAGAACCGGATGGAGGGTGTGACGTGTCCGCAGCACCTCCGGCGTAAAATGAGATTTGGTTTTGGAGAAGAAGGGTAAAAATAGGAATTAATGATATATGTGGTGTGTGTATAGGCGTGTAGGTGAGTAAAGATTGTAACCCCCCAAAACATCTTTGTGAAAACCTTTTATAGGCTTCAAACTAGGTTTTGGGGTTGGTACCTCTAATCTGGACCGTTGGAAGGTTCTGGATGTTGAGCACTTGGACGCCCATGATGGGGACACTTGTCGAGGTGTCCTCTGGGGAAGTAGTGTGCAGGGGTGTGTTTGGCGTGTTCCATGTATGCGTGGGAGTGCGTGTCCTATAATTAAGGTATATTCCTTGTACTCACAAACTAATCATTGAGGAAATATACTGATATGACACGACCTCCTAGGGCACTACCACCTGGAGTTGTGTGCTTGTATTTGGAGCTTGGCTCCTTCCGTTTAGGCCTTTTATGGGTTTATTTGGACTAGTTATATTATGGCCTATCATTTGCCTTCTACTCCCTTATGCGGTTTTCCAGGATGGGGGAGTAGAGATGGATTGAAAAGTTTTGTTTTCCTTAATTTATATTGAAGAAAAAAATTAGGATTGTTGTCTTTGATTTATAACCCCTAACTTCGGGGTCATATGTATATAGGATGTTAGGAATATGTTGTAGGCTTGATGATAACTTAACAAAATACTCTAAGTGGATAAGTTAAATGAATTTTGTAACCATTATTAGATGGAGTAGCTTGTATTAAACAAGTTTGTAGCACATTTATGTATGCAATAAACAGCTTAGTAGTTTAGAAGTTGTAGTGAACTATGAGTCATGTTGACTACTATAAAGATATACAAAATAGGTTGGCTGATTGTAAATATAAGATGTGTTGTAATTTTGTATAAGTGAAAGAGTCTCAACCGCTAAAGAATTCATCATCAAAGGATAAACTTAAAGCTTTAACAAAAGACTCAAGACACTTTCAACGGATAATCCACTTGAGACTCAACGGATAACTCAAGAAGAAGTATGAACGGATAATGCTGGAGTCTCAAAGGATAACATATTCAAATAGCAGTTGAAAGGGACTTGACAGTCATATGGGTTGATTGTATATAAAAGGAATGTGGCATCCCGTTTCCAGGTTTTAAGGAACAAAAAAACATTTTCATTTCAATGCTTAATTGAAGATATTCAAAGATGCTGGATAGAGAAATGAGGCAACATGTGAATAAACCTAGATCCTTATTTTTACTGTTTTTCTTATTCATGTGTAACTTGGTAGTATATAAACCAAGGGTAGCAAGTGTTTATTATCGATCAAAACGAGTGAAAAATATGAGTTGAACAAAGAGATAGAAAAAGCTACATCTGATAGGAATTCTCTCTGCTCATCTTTGTAAAAATACTTGTAAGAAGTTGTGTGCATTCTTGCATCATAGAGTTCTCGAATCTATATATCTCTGGTGGAAAGATCAATCCACTAGAAAGTTTTTAAACCGTCTTGTTTAATTACTTTGTGTTTGAATACTAACAAACTTTTAATCCGCACTACTACTTAATCATTTACATCTATATACATATATTCAAAAGAAATTTTAAAATTTCCAAAAGAAACCAGAATTCCATACAACCCCCCTTTTGTAATTCTGTAGTTAGATTGTTGGGGAATAATAATTATTATCAGAGCAAGCTCTTGACATACTAAGAGTTTAAAGATCAAAACCAACTAACGACATGAGTAGAAAGGATGATGGAGTGAAGATCCCACTTCTGGATAAAGACAACTATCATCACTGGAAAGTGAAGACGCACCTTCATCTACTCTCTCAAGATGAAAGATATGTTGACTGCATGAAGAAAGGTCCTCATGTTCTTCGTAGAGCTGCAACAGATGTTGAAGGAGCTATTGACAATGAGCATACAGTCCCAAAGCCAAAGTCAGAATGGACAGATGAAGACATTGATCAAGTTCATAAAGATAAAAAGGTCATGAATATTCTGTTCAATGGTCTTGATGGAAATATGTTTGACAATGTTATCAACTGCAATACTGCCAAAGAAATTTGGGACCAAATTCAAGTACTATGTGAGGGAACTGAGCAAGTCGGAGAAAAAAGATGCGACTCCTCATATAACAATATGAACATTTTCATTTTGAGGATAGTGAGTCACTAAGTGACATTTTTAGTAGATTTCAAAAATTACTGAATGGTTAAAAGTTGTATGGGAGGATCTACCAAACTAAATATTCCAATCTAAAATTCATGAAATATCTACCAAAAGAATGGAAGCCAATGGCAGTCTCTCTCATAAATTCTCAAGAGTATAAAGAATTTACTCTAGAGAGACTGTATGGTATCTTGAAAACCTATGAGCTCGAAATGGAGCAGGATGATCTATTGGAGAAAGGAAGGAAAAAAGGTGGATTTGTTGCACTAGTAGATGAACAAGAGAGAGGAATAAAGTTAAAGGTTGAAATTGTGGAATCTGCACCAAACTCAAGGGTTAGTGAAGGCAAAGGAAAATGGCTAATGTCTGAGAATGAAGATTATCCTAGTCATGATGAAATGGAGGACATAGATGTACATCTGGCTTTCCTATCAAGAAAATTTACCAAGCTTAAATTCAAAAAGAATTTTGGAGCAACCAAGCCAAACAGAAACTTGGTAGACAAGTCAAAATTCAAATGTTTCAAGTATGGCTTGGGTAGTTATTTTTCCAATGAATGCAGAAAGCCTAATTCTGAGAAAACAAGGTTTGAGCCAGTGGATTACAAAAAGAAATACTTTGAATTGCTCAAACAAAAGGAAAATGCTTTCTTGTCTCAAGAAAAGGATTGGGCAGCTGATAGGGAAGATGAAGATGAAGAAACAAGCTATGTCAACATAGCCCTAATTGTAACGACCGAGAAATTATGCTTGTGTTATATCTTAATAAAGAAAATTTATGTGTATTATTATGTGATTAAGTGTGTTGAGTCGTAAAACCCTAATTGTTATATGCTACGTGTTGTCTGTTTTAATCGGAATGTGTTTTGAGTATTTATCAAATGTTTTATTATAAGTTATATATTTTATATCAAAATCCGTAAAGCTCAAACAGTGTTTTAAAAGCACATAATGCAAACAAAATCATTGGCCCTATTTTTCCAAGTATGGCCTATATCACATTGATATTCTGAACATCTAGATGTTTTACAAATTTACCTTTTTCGTGAAAAACGACTTTTCCGGGCCCCTTCGGGTGTCAAAAACCCCACAAAAATCACATTTTTATTTTTATATAATCATGAAATTATCAAACACCATTTTCTTTGCATTTTTGTATTATTCACAATTTTTGAGAATTTTTGGCATATATTTTGTATTTATTGGATTTTTAAAAATTCATAATTAAGACCCAAAAATTATAAAAATTGGGGCCAAATAATTTTATTAGATGTGTAATTGGACCCTTAATTTTATTTAGGGGTATTATTTTTGTAAATATAAATAGCTTAATTATTGTTAATTATTAGTTAATTAATTATTAAAAATCAGAAAAATAAGAAATAGAAGTGTTGGTGAAGAACAAGGTGAGAATTAATCTGCAGATTTCAAAGTGATTCTTTTGCTCAAATCTTTCATGTGAGTAACCAAAATGATCCTCTTGATCTCCTTTATCTATTCTTGTAATCAATTTCATGTTTGATTGCTTCAATTTTCAATTTATTTTTCAGGGTTTATGCTCGAATTTAGGGATTTCTAATCTAGGAATCGTTTGACTGTTTAGTTGATTCAAATAGCTTTATCTTGAGTTTAGGAGTGATTTTGTGTATTTAATTTGATTGTATAACCCCTGGAAGACTATGTCGAGTTCTTGGTTATTTTAGTTTTTTTAATTTATAGATGTTTTTGATTGATATGGACTGTAGGGATCGATTTTG
Source organism: Apium graveolens (assembly GCF_009905375.1). Classification (NCBI taxonomy): domain Eukaryota; kingdom Viridiplantae; phylum Streptophyta; class Magnoliopsida; order Apiales; family Apiaceae; genus Apium; species Apium graveolens. The sequence continues at coordinate 189,099,350 of NC_133649.1, read as the reverse complement.
GAACTTAATAGCTTCATTTTCGTATGTTAAACGTTGAGTTTTGTTAACATTTTGGTGAGGAGCGTTTTTCCGACGAAGCTCATCGGAAAAGCTTCGGTTTTAGCCGGAGATGGAGGAAGGAGGTTGGCAGCACGTTGTTGATGCCGTTGGGAGGTTGCTACAACTCAAGGAAATTGGACGGAATCGAAACCACGGAGAAACGATGATCTGGGAACGCGTATTGGACTCGCCGGAGAAGCCCCGCCGGCACCGGATTCTGGGCCGGCCGGCGGCTGTTCTTGATCAACCCGACTGTCGACCCGTTAACCCGAAGCCATAACCCGGTTTCAATCAAAAAATTCTCAAACCCGGTTCCTTATTTGTGTTTCCGTAATTTTATTATTTAAATATATTTTATAAAATTAGAAATTAGTTTTTGTAAATTCTAAAAATAAAAAAAAATCAGATTTAAAATCTGAATTTTTTTATAAATAATTTCTAATTTATTTTATTAATTTAGAAATTTGAAATTATTTATTTAATTATTTATTATTTAATAGTTAAGTAATTATTTAATAAATAAGATTAAATAATTAGATCGAATAATTCTATTAATGATTCGATAATTAATCAACTAATGTGAGTAACTTGTATTTATTCGAGTTGTGTTTCGATAATTTGGGAATTGATGTTCGAGCGTTGATTTATTTATGCGATCAGAGTTGTAATTATTATTCGTATCAGATAATTAATTATAAGTAATCAATTTAATCATATAATTCATAATAAATTGTAATTAATTTCAAAAATTAGGGAATAATTATTTTAAAATGTAATAATTCTTAAAATTATTTAAAAATATAATTAAGGTTTAATTAATTATGATTAATTAATTATAATTGATTTATAATTAATTAAATCTTATTTATTGCGCAGTAATTAAACCGTTAATCTGATTTGAGTGAAACGAAGACCCCTAGACTCAGAAAAATGACCCGATTCCATTAAAAATAATTATAAATCATAATTTCTTTCAAAAGCAAGTCAGCTTATGATAAATAATTGTTTATATACCCTATTGGTGATAAAATCGAGTCTAATAAATCCTGAAAAATTAGGATTCGAGCCAGATAGTGTTTGTAAATGCGAATATAAGTCTAGTATCAATTCTAAAAATAATTATAAGTATAAAATTAATTATGTGCCTTATGTGCTACGTGCTTTACGTGATTATGTGAACCTTATTTGTTATATAATTATATGCCAGTCAGATAGAATTGTATGGGTAGACGATTAGGACTTCATGGTACCAACCTAAGATTGCGTATGAAGTAAGTCACCAAAACGCATATCTTTCCTTGATAGATTCAGTACCAGTAAGGCGAATCAAGCAGAAGGCAGAAGGCCGTGAATCAAACGAGGTGAAGTGCGCGCCAGACAAGTTTTTCCCGTATTCTAAGTTTAGAATAATAAAATACATCCAACTTTCCATATCAATTACACCTTTATAATTCTTGTTCACATATACTGATACACAATTATTGATCTTTTTTTATTTTTCATTTCGATTCTTGATTTCTCCTAATTCATTGAATCCTCTATTCATATTCCAATACTTATACCCTTACTTACATATACTCTGATATATCGTGATGTTGGGATACATCTAAAGCATACTGATTGTTCCAGATGCTAAGCTATAGACTGGATGGTTATGATACGGGCCGTGTATTAACTGGACCCTTGATTATTAGGCCATAGTTGCCTGGGTACCCCATATATTGGTTGGGTCTATGAAGTTGGTTATAGATCTGCACTGAATCTTGACTGATCAGCATGTTATAGTGCATATGTTGGTTCTTGTTTCCAGTCTCGTTCATTTGGCACTCGCCAGCAATGGCAATTATTATTAATTACAGATACAGATGGTTGTTTAAACCAGCAGATTACCGGTTCTTTTATCCTTCTCTCTTTACACTATATATATTGTTAGAGGCTTGTTGAGCAATTTTGGCTCACCCTCTTTTATTGTTGTTCACCTTATTTTTCAGTTAAGGTTGAGTAGTAGTAGTTCGGGGTAATTATTTATTTATATTATGCTTGTACAGGTTTAGTAAGTAGTTAGTGTTAATAATGCCCCAAATCTATACCACCCTGGATTTAGAGGGTGTTATAGTTGGCATCAGAGCTTAGGTTTTGGCCCTTGAAAACAAGAGCATTAGTGTTAAGATAAGATAGGAAGTTCACATAAGATAGGAATAATGGTATTAGGGTTGTTAATTTCTTAGATTAAGAGATTGTGAGTTCTAGGAATGTGATTTGATTTTCGTTGTGTTATGGCTATTGTGTCAGATGGCATCTTCAGCATCGTCATCAGAGAGGACAGAGTCCGGACCCGCATTGCCACCAGGGTCTGAGCAGGCTTTTCCACCATTACCACCACCACAGGGACCAGTACCAGATCAGCTACTAGCACCAGAGGTACCGGATTTTATTGATTACTTTCCCTACTTTGAGCCAGAGATACCTGAGCTACCACCATTAGAGTTTCCAGTATTTGATATTCCTGATATAGATAATTTGCTTCAGTGGGAGGATTTAGATTCGCAGGTTCCAGTAGAGCAGCCCCAGATTCCAGAGCCGCAGCCGCAACCACAACCAGAGCCACAGATGTTCGCACCACCAGATCAGCCTATACTGTTTCCAGCACCATTAGATTTATATGCCCCTGTGTCTAAGGTATATCAGTTCCCTCATCATGAGTTTATGGATGAGATTATCGACCAGCCAGTGCCATTTCCTACCTGAGGTTCTCAGACAGATCTTCGCGATCCCCGTATGGTACCTTATTAGCAGTATTAGAGTGAGAGAGAGGACAGGCAAAGATGGCAGGATCAGTGCAGATAGATACTTAGATTATTTGAGACTCAGGAGTATGGACCAGTTAGGGCATTCCAGCCAGATTATATATGGAGGGAGAGACTCCGCCAGATACATAAGGCAGGTTCCCAGGAGATTGCCGATTTGAGACGGGAGGAGGTTCGCACCGATGTCGTTTACCGTAGAGCGATGAGGCTGACTGAACCCGTGTTAGAGGCACTACAGCAGGAGTTAGGCCGAGTGCCACCCGGATTTTTGAGTTTAGATGACAGTAGGATCTTGTTTTATATGTGATATATGTAGATAGATGCAATATAGTATAGTATGACTGGTTTGTATGTGTGTAACCGATAGTTTTGACTGGTAGTAGTAGCAAGATGACTGATCTGATGTAGACTCTTTTCGTATCAAACACTGACACCTGTAGCTGGTGTCATATCTATATATAAAATGAACCTTTCCACTTTTTTTCTTTTATTTTTCAGTCTTTCAAGCATTTACATTTATTTTACTATTTTACTGTTGTATATTTTAAAATATTGCTTTTATTCACAACCATGTTGTACTATTTATTTTTCCAAAAATTTTAATTATTTCTAAATTATTTACTTAAACATCAAATTGTTTTTTATTACTTGTTTTAGATACTTTGTAAACTGTTTTCTTTTCAATATCAACTGTTTAAATTTTGTTTTAATACCATATAAAATTATTTCTTTATTCATACCACCTGTTTAATAAACTGTTATTAAAAGAACCAATTGTTTCATTATCAGAACCATGGCACAAAAAAGAAAAACAAGAACCGAGTCGTCTAATGGCAATACCGAGGGTCAGAACAACAATAACCAAATGCACCAAATATTCCACCTTATGCAACAATAAATGATGATGATGCAGCAGCAGATGCAGTAACAACAACAGCAATTTCAGCAACAAATATTACAACAAGCACAACCAGCAGCACCGGTAGTTACTTTTAAGCAGTTCCAATCGGTGAAGCCTCCGGAATTCGAAGGATCGGCGGATCCTACTAAGGCAAGAGCCTGGTTAAAAAAATGAGAATGCCTTTGCGTTGGTTAAAGTTGAAAAAGACCAAAAGACGGATTTTGCTAGTTACTTTTTGAAGGGAGAGGCTAAATACTGGTGGGTATCTAAGAGAGCACTCAAAGGTGAGGGTATAGTGAATTGGGATAGATTTACCTAGGGGTGATCAAAACCGAACCGGAACCGAAAACCGAACCGAACCGTTCAATTTTGGTTCGGTTCAGTCCGAAATTTTTAAAAGTTTGGTTGGTTCGATTTTTTTTATCCAAACCAAAATTAAGTTTGGTTCGGTTCGGTTGCTCTTCAAAATAATTCGGGTAGAACCGAACCAACCGAATTAGACATATATATTATATAATATCTGAAAATATATAATAAATTAAGATTTAAGAATATTATTAAATTATTAAAAGTGATCGAAGTCACTGAACAGTCTCTATTCTCCAATCTATACATCAACATACCACAATTGAGTTTCAAGTCATATGCCACACTTCTTTTCTTTGTTGCCTTCTGTAATACATGCTAATATTTATTTCCTTTATATTTATATTTGTTTGTATTATTTTTTCAGAGTTTCCATCCAGACAAAGTAACATAGACGCGAAATGAAACATGGTGAATAACTTTGAAATCCTTAGAATTTTGGTCTTGGTCCTGGAAGTTGCAGAGAATATTATATATATTTTAAAATTCTATGTTCAATAGTTTTGCCAATAGTACTGCACTAAACTTTAATGGCTATGAAATTATGCTTGATTTAAACTTTTAAATTATTTTTTTCTTATGTTGTTTGTAAAATTACGGAAGTTTTAAAATTCGTGACTTAATAATGGATGCATATTTTTGTTTTTTTTTTAAATTTAACTTACATATTACATAATAAACCCAAGTGCCTTCCTATGGGAGAACAAGTTATCTTCCATGCGGGCGAGGCTTAGTCAAGCACAAATAATAAATTTTTACACAAATTCAGTTCTTAAGAACCGAACCGACCGACTTATTACGATTCGGTTCTAGTTCGGTCCATAATATAAATTTGGTTGGTTCGGTTCCAAAAAAAATAGAACTTCGGTTTTTGGTCTTTTCGGTTCTGTACGGCTTTGGACCAAACCACCCGAATGCTCAGCCCTAGATTTACCGATCTTTTTCTGGAGAAGTATTTTCTTCATTACATGAAGAATCAAATGGAAATCAAGTTTTTGGAATTACAGCAGGGAAATTTGTCGGTCACGGACTATGAAGCCAAGTTCACTAAATTGGCTAGGTTTGTTCCTGAGCAGGTAGATACTGATGAAAAGTGAGCCAAGAGGTTTGAGCAGGGATTGAAGCCGTGGATCCGAAGCAGGGTAGCAGTGTTCAAACTGACAACCTATACAGTTATAGTTCAGAAGGCCATGATTACTGCAACGCCCCCAAATCTGGGGTCAGAGGATTTGGTCGTCACTATAAAACCTCAATCCAAATTAACCTGTTAAATCAATAAACAAATGCCAGTGGAAGATATTTATCATCTATGACCCCAACATAATCCAAGATCTTTTAAGGTTAGAGTTCTAGAAACAAGATATCCAAATTCCATAAATAATTTTTCACTTTCTTTTAAAACTCTTTTCAATAAATTCCAACTCAAAACTAAACCCACTAGTATAACTTCGAAATGAAGTATACTAGGCCCAAATAAAATAACACAAATATAAAATAATATAATATAAACAGCTTTACACAATAGAACTTACACTAGCCCGCAAACCCTGGACCAATCACCTTACAAAACCTTCTTCTTTGCTTCCTCGAATTACGCTGCTAAACAGCGCAAGTTAATCCTCACTGGAGGTTAAATTTGAAAATAGGCAAGTATGAGCGAAAGAAATGCTCAGCAAGTTAATTATAACATATATGGTCTTTTTGATATTAAATCGACCTCTACACTAGCGCAGAACATTTTAAAATCATAATTGCTGAAACAGAAATTTATTAAAGAATGGGATAATTGTTTCTCACTGTATTCAAAACTCTTTTTGATATTTTTGAGTGAAATTCTTCAGCAATAATTTGAATCTTGACGAGGATAAAACTCGTAAAATAGTGTTTACGGAAATATCGTAAACAATAATAACATGAAACAATGATTATGGATTGAGTCATAAACATTATTCAAAAATGAACTCTTGATATTAATACTCATTTTGTTGTCATATCAAATTAGATATCACTACGAACTTTGATGCTCACAACATCCCATACTGAAGTCAACACCAATCATCTGAACTAATACCATCTTTGATATTTAACAACAAACTAAGTATCCACAAAATCAGAAACTGAATCAAATCTGTATTTCATCTTTTATCCAAAAACAGAAACAGTTGATAAATCATTTCTTTATAAGATTATCAAAAGCAATATAATAATTTAGATTAGAATCCTCGAACGATGATGTGTTGCCGCCGGTGATCAGCTGCGGAGCAACATCGGTATGCTGAAGCATATACAACTAAACAAATGGGGCACCCAAGGCACATATCGGCCTAAAGGTATTATATCCTGTATAATACCTAAATCTCCTCTGGACCGCCACCACGGCCTCTTACGCAACCATCCAATCTTAAAACATTTTATTGAAAGGGGTCATAATACTCGACACTCTTATAAACTTTTATTCCCCCATTTACTTGGGCAGTAATACTCGCAAAACCAACTCATTTTTCTCAAAACCCTAAACATTTATAAATCCATTCATTTGATAAATAAAATCACTTAGCTATTCTGAACATAGAATAGCAGAAGAGTACTTGCATAAAAAGAATCATTTAATTCAGCGATATGTAAAACATTTATCTATTCCGAACTGAGAATAGAGAAAGCAATACTTGCATAAGAAGATTTAAAATAAATATCACTTGAACAATAAGTGATGATAGGGATACTTGCCTTTGGTTTTTAGCAGTTAGTCACACTCGTAGAAACGCAATTATCTCAGTCTGGTATCTCAAGGCATCACTGTCCTTTACCTCGCTAAATCTCTGATTTGCTGCTCATGCAATGCTGCAACCCAATATTCCATTATATTCAACTCTAGTCTTCATCCATACCATCTGGTCTTGATCTTCTTGAAAGACTCACATCTATAATTATAAAATAACCTTTTAATCCTCTAACCGATAATAACTCGACGAACTATGCGTCAAAATCCTATAGTCTACCCATACGATAGCCCACACATAAAGAAAACAGTCAAATACAAGCACGTATGCACGTAATTCACATAACATATAAACACATAATCCACATATCACATAATTCATATAACACATATCTTGGTTCGTCAAAAGGTTCGACTCAGTATGGTTAAAACTGAAATCGGGTCAAAATATGACTTTTAATCAATATGCGACTCAGAATTAACTTACAAAATAAGCGACCTTCCGAAACAAAAGGATTTATGTCTCGAAAGTATTTTTAATGAAAGCGGAATATTATTCTGAGTCTATACGCGTTCGTTTTGTATTAAACGGGCGAACGGTTTATTTATTATGAATAAAATACGAATAATTAAGAATAAATCAATTAATAATAATATTAATTTATTTTTAAATACCAAAATATAATTTTTAAAAGCTTAAAAACAATTTTTAGGATTTATTTGAATTAATTATAAGTAATTGTATTTTATTTAACTATTTATAAATAAAATTAATTGATTAAATAAATTAACTAATTAATTAAATCTATAAATAGTTAATTAAAACAAATTATAAATAATTAAAACAAATATGGATTTTTGAAAATAATAAAATAAAATAATTTTTAGAATTTAAAATAATTAAGTAAATAATTATTAGGATTTAAAAATATTAACTAAATGATTTTTAAAATCTAAAAGAAATTATTTTTAAAAACAAAATTGGAATTTTGAATTAAATTTTAAAAAGAATTCAAGAAACATTTCTAGAACTGAAATACTGATTTGGAAAGATCAAAACCGGGTGGGAAAATTAACTGAAATGGGCCACGAAGAACAGGCCGGATCCGGGTTGAAGCTCTGCTGGAATATGGGTTTGAGCCTAGAAACCAGCGACTTTGCCGGAGTCCGGCGAGTCCCAATCAGGGCCAAAATCGAACAGAATATGATCGATTTCTCCTGTAACAAGTTCCTTTCGATACCGGAACCCTAATCATCAATACTGCATCAACGTCAGCTCGCCAAAATCCAAACACCGGTCAAAAAAGCCATATATTTGGGAGAGCTCGAGCAAAATCCGATCATACTCCGTTTTTTGATCAGTTCAACACCAAATTCAATGATTTAAATCCCAAATTAAACATTAAACTATCTATAATCTATTCATGTGATCTATACACATCAAAAACACAAGAATAATCCTAAAATTCGATTAAAAAAACTGTTAAACTAATAAATTCGAATTCAACCAATTCTTGATCAAAATAAACAAAATGAAACACTAAATTATTCTTTATGATCTCAGGAACATTTATCAATCATCAAAAACAACAAACAAGTATCCAAGAATCAAACACGAATTCCAAGTTCAAGAACACAAAATCGATTTTTCACAATACTTACTCTCAGATCGTGATTTTGGTACCAATAGAACGGGCTCGAAACAGGGATCAATTTGGTATGTAGAACGTTTGATTTGGTTTCCTAGAACTCCCAGAATCATCAAATCTTTGTTCTTGAAGAAATTTTACCCCCAAAAATGTTCTTGATTTTTGTTTTCAATAAAAATAAAAATGAAATAAAAGGAATTAATAGGCTATTTATATTTTCTGAAATATTAATACCCAAAATCAATTTAGGGTGTTTTTATCTCCTAATTAAAATAATTAGGCCCTGAAATACTAATTTCAGGGGAATAATTTTAAAAGCGATAAAATATAAATTTTGTATCAAAATTTCCAAAAATTGCGAATAATTCTAAAATACAAGGATAATGGGTATTTAATATACGAATGATTTTATTAAAATAAAAACACGAATTTTGTGGGTTTTGACGTCCCGATGGGGTCCCGGTCCGTTTATTTTTGAAGAACAGAAACGATACCTGAATTAATAGAAAACCCAGAATACACCTAAAATACAATCAAACTCACATAAGACGAGTAACGCAAGTAAACTCGCGTCCAAATTACGGATCGATTCATTTAGATGCAATTTAAACAAATAACGAGTATCCCTTTGGATCATTCCGGATCCGAAAATACATTAGTTAGCCGCTAGGTAACTATAAAACGATACAATCTAATATCATAACTGGATAATTATCAAAACCGGGCTTCTTATCAAACACTTTGTACGATAATATTGTAATAATATTCCGCCTTTCGAGAATACGGGTTTTGTTGATTTATTAAAACGTTTATCGTATCGAGAATTTTGCGCCGGGACGCGTACGGGTCAAACCGTAATCCGGATTGAAAAATTTAAAACACGGAAAATGTCTGGAATTACCAAATTAGGTTAGGAAGGAGTTTTTGGAAGAGCTTCGGGTTGTAAAAATGCAAAACAGTTGAAGTTGGACGATTCCCGGCTTTATAAAATAGTTTTATAAATACTCAAAAAATAATTAATAAATCCATAAATTATTAAAAATCATATAACAGTCCATAAATTACCAGAAAAATATCATCTATATTTTATTCTAGACATATAAAAATTAAAATACTCAGAATTTATCACATATAAACATCCAAATATCAATTCTAATTATCATATAATTCCCTAAAATGTATATAAAAATCACATAAATAATTCCAAATAATAATAATAATAATATCTGAAATATGGGATATTACAATCTACCCCCTTATAAGGATTCCGTCCTCGGAATCAGCAGAAGAGAGCACTAAGGATTTTCTAACCAACTTCCCAATCTTGCATATGTAATTTTTCTCAAAATTTCAGAAGAACTTGAATTCCTGGTATAACATAATGATCACGGAGGCTTCACTCCGCACCACTGTTCCATCCACATCCTTTGACCAATTCCTCAAAAGAATCACTTTTTACTGATTGCGAGAAAGAATAATAGAGAGAAAGATAGAGAGAAATAAAAAGAAAGAGAGATAGAGATAAACAGAGAGAGAACTTTTTATACGCCACCAATATTTTCATCGCATTGCAATTCACTGCTGCTGTTGGTAATCCCATCACATAGCCTTACTTAGACTTGACAAAGATAACTCAGCTTATATAACACCCTCCAAATCCGGGGTATAGATTTGGGGCATTATTAATAACAACTACAAACTAAACCTACACAAGCGGAATATAAATATGATAATTACCCCGAACTACTGCTACTCAGGATCTTTTAAGGTTAAGAGTTGAAAACAAGAACCACACACTAACTTTATTACAAACCCAAATAAAAACAATATGTCTCAAGAACTCTCTTTGTTACAAAACTTTATTCTATATACATTCTCACCACACAACTTTTATTCAAACCACACAAAACTTTTATTCAACCCAACATTACTATTTATCCTGTTACACCTGATCTGGTAACTAAAAGCTCTCTCCGGGAATAGGAAGGAACACTCTTGGTATAAGAGGGTCCCGCTGCTTGACTCGCTTCTTGACTACGCGGGTCCTGATGGGTTTCATTCTCTACCTTAACTGTAAAACAATAGGAATAACAATAAAAAGGGATGAGCCAAAATTGCTCAGCAAGCCTGCAACAATATAAATATAGTATAAAGAGAGAGAAATAAGTGAACCAATAAGCTGCTGGTTTGAACAACCATCTGTATCTGTATAGGATAATAATTTGCCAACACTAGTGAGTGCCAAATAAACAAGACTGGAAACAAGAACCAACATATGCACTATAACCTGCTGATCAGTCAGGATACAGTGCGGATCTATACCCAACTGCATAGACCCAACCAACATAAGGAGTACTCAGGCAACTATGGCCTATTAATTAAAAGTCTGGGTAAAACTCAGTCCGCATCGTAACCATCCAGTCCAAAGCTTAGCATCCGGAACAATCAGAATGCTTTTGATATATCCCAATACCAAGATATATCAAAGTATATGTAACAAGGGTAAAAGTATAGGAATACGAATAAAGGATTCAATAAATTGGGAGGAATCAAGAATCAAAGTGAAATAGAAACAAGATTCAATAATTGTGTAACAGTGTATATGAACAAAAATTATCAAAGATAACTGATATGGGAAAATGAGATATAATTCACTATTCTGAATTTAGAATAGGGGAAAACTTGCCTTGCGCGTACTTAACCTGGTTCAACTCACCGCCTTCTGTCTCTAGCTTGCTCTGCCTTGCTGACACTGAACCAATCATAGAAAGATAGTCGTTTAGATAACTTACTATATACGTGTATCTCGAATTGATACCACGTAACCTTATCAGTCTACCCATCCGTTTCTATCTGACTCGCATATAGACACATATAATTATATAGCACGTAAGGTTTACATAACCACGTAAAGCACATAGCACATAAAGCACATAATTAATTTTTGGACTTATAAATATTTTTGGAATCGATTCTAAGCTCATATATGCATTAACTAGCCCTATCTGATTTTATTGCAATTATTTGGGATTTATTTGACTCGATTCTACCCCTAATAGGGCCTCTGAACAATTAATTATCACAAGACCACTCTCTTCCGGAAGAAATTATAACTTACAATTATTTTTATTGGATTCGTTTCATTTTTCTGAGTCTAGGGGTCTTCGTTTCGCTCAAATCGGACTAACGATTTAATTATTATGAATTAAACAAGATTTAATTAATTAATAATTAATTATAAATAATTAATCATAATTAAATAATCCTTAATTATATTTTTAAATAATTAACTAAAAATTATTGTATTTTAAAATAATTAATCCCTAATTATTAGGATTAATTACTATTTATTACAATTATTTACAAATTAATAATACTTACTCGATCCGATCGATTATTTACAAATAATCGATCGATACAATTAACCGATACGCTATTTATCGAATAAACACTAATTACATGAATTATAATCTAACTCAACGATTAACTACTCGTATAAATACGAGCTACTCACTATTCTCGAATACTATCGAACTATTATATTATTACTGTACCTATACGATTAATTAATCAATTGATTAATTGTATTTAATTATACGCTTCGAACAATTACTACGACATTCTTCGAATAATTATCGCTCGAATAATAATTCTCATTATCGAATCACTACTCGTATGAATACGAGTTACTCGTAATATTAACTAATTATCGGATTATTAATCATATTATTTAATCCTTATTTATTAATTACGTAATTATTAATTAATTACCTAATTATTAATTAATTAGATAACTAATAAATAATTAGATAAATAATTAAATAATTAATTAAATAATTAAATTCTAAATTCTAAATTAATAAAATAATTTAGAAATTAATTATACTATTTTTCAGAATTTAAAACTGATTTTTAATTAATTATTAGAATTATTAAAACTGATTTCTGATTTTAGAAAATAGAATAAATATTAAAAATATCAGAAACACATAACAGGTTTCAGGGTTAGGGTTTTCAGGATCAAACCCGGGTCGAAACCGGGTTGGAAACCGGGTCGACCCCGGGTCGCGAAGAACGAACCGGGTCGCCGGCCGGTTCTAAAATCCGGCGACGAACCCAGGTTCCGGCCACGATTCCAGATGCGAAACCACAATATTCCCGTCGTTTCTTCACGTTTCCAGTCAATAACAACACCACAACTGCTTCCCCCACTTTCCTCCTTCCTCAGCCTTCGTTCCCGGCCGTCCCCGTTACCTGAACCATCAACAACAGCGGCGATGGCGGCGCCATTTCCGGCGACGCAAAAATAGAACCCAACAACCACAAAACCGATGCCGTTCGAACGAGGATTCAACGAGCTACACAACTACAACATCAAAATCTTCTAACAACTAACCAAAATCAAAACCCGAATTCGAAGTTTAAAACCGAAAATACGAAATTAAAATCAAGGAATCCAACAACAAAAACGTTTACATAATCAGAAACTACGAATCAGAGGCTTCAATTTGACTACTTACACGTTCGATTTGGTTAACAGAATCACCTTCAAATCCTCGATTGAATTTCTGCCCTGTTCTTCACCAACAAACCCTAATTTCAGAGAATTGGGGAATTTTTTGATTTTTTTGAATTTTTTTTATTATTAACGGAATAATTAACAATAAACCTGGTATTTATATTTATGAAAATAATACCCCTAAATAAAATTAAGGGGCTAATTACACTCCTAATAAAAATATTTGGCCCCAATTTTTAAAATTTTTGGGTATTAATAATGAATTTTTAAATATCCAATAAATACAAAATTAATGCTAAAAATTCCCAAAAATTGTGAATATTACAAAAATGCAAAGAAAAATGATATATGATAATTTCATGATCATATAAAAATAAAAATGTGATTTTTGTGGGGTTTTTGGTACCCGAAGGGGTCCGGAAAAGTCATTTTTCGCGAAAAAGGTAAATTTGTAAAACGTCTAGGGGTTCAAAATAGCGATATGGTATAGGGCATTTTTGGAAAAATAGGGCCAATGATTTCGTTTAAAATACGAGCTTTTAAAACATGGTTTTGAGCTGTACGGGTTTTGATATAAAATATATATAACTTACGATAGAACACTCAATAAATATCCAAAACACGTTTGGATCAAAACAGACAACACGTAACACATAGCAGTTAGGGTTTAATGACTCAACACATTTAATCACATAATAATACACATAATTTATCTTTATTATGATATAATACAAGCATAATTTCTCGGTCGTTACATTCTCCCCCCTTAACAGGATTCTGTCCTCAGAATCACACTATGCAAACAACTGAGGATACTTTTCTAACATTTCATTCTCGAGCTCCCAGGTTGATTCTTCAACCACTGGGTTTCTCCACAAAACTTTCACTAATGACACAGACTTATTTCTTAATATCCTCTCTTGTCGATCTAGAATTCTTATCGGCTGTTCTACATACGACAAATCTGCCTGAAGTTCTATTGGTTCATACTCTATTACATGCCTTGTATCAGGGTTGTACTTCTTAAGCATAGATACATGAAATATGTTGTGAATATGCTGCATATGGGGTGGTAAAGCTAATTCGTACGCAACCTTCCCAATTTTCTTCAAAATTTCAAATGGTCCGATGTAGCGAGGTTTCAATTTGCCTTTGTTGCCAAACCTAGCTAATCCCTTCCATGGTGATACCTTTAGCAATACATGCTCTCCTTCTTGGTAGTCCATATCCTTTCTAGATATATCTGCATATTTACGATGTCGATTCTGCGCTGCTTCAAGTCGCTTGCGGATTAGTTCTACTTTTTCCTTGGTCTGCTGAATCAGTTCTCGACCTAGAATTTTACGTTCTCCCACTTCATCCCAACAGGTAGGTGATCTGCATTTTCTTCCATATAGAGCTTCATAAGGTGGCATCCCAATACTTGCTTGATAACTGTTATTATAAGAAAATTCCACTAGCGGTAAGTGCTCGTCCCAATTGCCTTCAAAGTCTATTGCGCATACACGTAGCATATCTTCGATTGTTTGAATTATCCTTTCGCTTTGCCCGTTCGTTTGTGGATGATAAGTTGTACTCATGTTCAACTTCGTTCCTAGACATTCTTGGAATTGTCTCCAAAATCTTAAATTGAAATGGGGATCTCGATCCGATACAATCGATACGGGTACTCCATGACGTATTACGATTTCCTTGAGATATAAGTGCACTAACTTGTCCAGTGAAAATCTTTCGTTAATCGGAAGAAAATGTGCTGATTTCGTCAATCGATCGATAATAACCCAAATTGCATCGTGATTTGCTTTCGTCCTTGGAAGTCCCACTACAAAATCCATAGCTAAGTGCTCCCATTTCCATTCGGGAATATCTAATGGTTGTAATAGTCCGCTCGGACGTTGATGTTCAGCTTTCACTCTTTGGCACGTATAACACTTACTGACCCATTCCGCTATTTCTTTCTTCATATTTGGCCACCAAAAATTTTCCTTCAGGTCTCTGTACATCTTTGTGCTTTCGGGATGAATTGAATATCTTGAACTATGAGCATCTTGCAAAATTTTTGCTTTCAGTTCCGGTACATTAGATATCCAGATCCTTGAAGCAACACAAAAAATTCCTTTAGCGTCCTTCTGACTGGTAATCTCTTCTCCTGTTAAATTTTCGATATCCTGGTCCATGATCTCTTCCTAACACCTTCTTATTTTCTCCAATAGTTCTGGCTGAAAAGTCATAGCGTGAATCATTTCGGTAGAACTTTCTGGTACACGAACTTCAATTTCCAATTTATCGAATTCCTTGATTAAGTCATCTGAAGACGTTAACAGGTTCAATCGTTCCTTTCGACTTAACGCATCTGCTACTACATTGGCCTTGCCTGGATGATAATTGATTGAAACGTCGTAATCCTTAATTAACTCTAGCCAACGTCGCTGTCGCATGTTAAGTTCCTTCTGGGTAAAAATGTACTTCAAACTTTTGTGATCTGTATAAATCTCACATCTTTCACCGTACAGATAATATCTCCAAAGCTTCAGTGCGAATAGAATTGCTGCTAGTTCAAAATCGTGCATCGGATATTTTTGTTCATGCGGCTTTAGCTGTCTAGAAGCATATGCGATCACGTTTCCATGTTGCATTAAAATGCATCCAAGTCCTCGATACGAAGCATCACTGTATATGACAAAGTTTCCTTGATCATCAGGTAAAACAAGCACAGGTGCGGTTACGAGTCGATTCTTCAATTCTTTGAAACTTGCTTCACATTTCTCGTTCCATTCGAACTTTTCATTCTTTCGCGTCAACTTCGTCAATGGTGTGGCTATCTTTGCAAAATCTTTAACGAATCTTTTGTAATAACCAGTTAATCCCAAGAAACTTCTGACTTCAGTTGGCGTCTTTGGTCTTTCCCAATTTAAAAAAGCTTCAATCTTTGCGGGATCCACTTGAATTCCTTCAATACTAATGATGTGTCCTTAAAACTGCACTTCCTTCAACCAAAATTCACATTTTGAAAATTTCGCATAAAGCTGCTCCTTTCGTAATATCTCCAGTATCGTTCTTAAGTGCGCTGCATGTTCTTCTTCCGTCTTTGAATAAATCAAGATGTCATCAATAAATATAATGATAAACTTATCCAGATACTTCTTGAATACTCGATTCATCAAATCCATAAACACTGCAGGTGCATTCGTCAGTCCAAAAGCCATTACAAGAAATTCGTAGTGTCCATATCTCGTTCTGAACGCAGTCTTTGAAATATCTTCTTCCTTGATCTTTAGCTGATGATAGCCTGATCGTAAGTCGATTTTTGAAAACCATGCTGCTCCTTTTAGTTGATCAAATAAGTCATCGATGCGAGGTAAAGGATATTTATTCTTGATAGTTAACTTGTTTAGCTCACGATAATCAATACACAGTCGCATACTACCGTCCTTCTTTTTCACGAACAATACTGGTGCACCCCATGGAGATACACTTGGCCTTATGATTCCTTTGTCGAGAAGTTCTTGCAACTGCTTTGCTAATTCTTTCATTTCAACAGGTGCCATTCGATATGGAGCTTTCGAAATTGGTTCAGTCTCTAGCGCCAAATCAATAATGAACTCGATTTCTCGATCCGGTGGAAGTCCTGGAAGTTCATCTGGAAAGACGTCGGGAAACTCACAAACTACAGGAACATCTTGAATCTTCGGACTTTCTTTGTTGGTATCCAATACATAGGCTAAATAGGCTTGACATCCTTGGTGTAACAATCGTCTCGTCTGCATCATTGTTAGGAATTTCTGCTTTTGCTTTTCACCTTTAAATGTTACCGTTTTATTTTCTTCAGTTTGCAATTTCACTTTCTTATTTGCGCAATCAATATAAGCATTATTACTAGCTAACCAATCCATTCCTAAAATAACATCAAACTCTCATAACCTAAAAGGTATCAAATCAACTGAGAAATGACATCTCCCTATTTCAATATCACAATCTGGGCATACTCGATCTATCGTAACCTGATCATCATTTGCTAATTTTATGACTAGCACTTCGTCTAACCACTGGGTTTCATAGTCTATCTTAGGAATAAAATCTTCAGAAATAAAAGATCTAGTAGCTCCTGAATCAATCAATACTAGTGCATTTACGGAATTCACAGGGAGCGTACCTACAACCACATTCGGACTCTGTACTGCTTCATTCATTGACATGTTGAAAGTCCTTGCCCTGGGCTGATTTTGTGGTGGTAGTGGAGGTGGAGGTAATGCAAAAACCCTTGGAATACTAGCGGCCATTGCAACTCCTCTGCAGTCTTTGGCAATATGTCCTTTTCTTCCACACTGGAAATAAGTGACCTCTGCTCTTCCCATCGGACATTCTCCAAAGTAGTGTCCCCTTTGCTTTCACTTGAAACACGTGACATTGGGCTTATTACAAATCCCCGTATGCTTTTTACCACATGTTCTGCAATCAGGTATAGGCGGTCGGATTAGTCTTTGCTGATTCGGAGCTGGAAGTCGATTACCCATCCTCTGGTTGCCCTGTTCTGGTCTCCTGGCATTTACCTTTCCCCGGGCTTGAAATCCCGGCCTTCTGTTGAAACGGTTCTGGGAATTTCCAGGTCCCTTTTCTTTCCGAGCTGCTTTACTTTCACCTTCAATGATCATGGCCTTCTGGACAACAACCGTATAAGTCGTCAACTCGAATACGCCTACTCTGCCATGAATCCATGGCTTCAGTCCCTATTGGAATCTGTTGGCCCACTTTTCATCCGTATCCACTTGCTCAGGAACAAATCTGGCCAATACAGCGAACTTGGTCTCATAATCCACGACCGATAAGTTATCTTGCTTCAATTCCAGGAACTTGATCTCCATCTGATTCTTCATGAAGCGAGGAAAATATTTCTCCAGGAAAAGATCAGTGAATCTATCCCAGGACACCGCACATTCTCCTTCCAAAGCTTTCTTTAATTCCCACCAGTAATTAGCTTCACCTTTCAGAAAGTAGCTGGCAAAATCCGTCTTCTGTCCTTCCTCAACTTTAACCAACGTAAAAGCCTTTTCTATCTCCTTCAGCCATGCTCTCGCTTTCGTAGGATTTGTGGAACCGGCAAATTCTGGAGGCTATACCGACTGAAATTGCTTGAAAGTAACTACAGGTGCTGCTGGTGGTACTTGATGTCCTGGATGAGCGGCTTGCTGTAGGATTTGTTGCTGAAACTGTTGTTTTTGCTGCTGCATCTGTTGCTGCATCATCAGCATCTGCTGTTGCATGAGATGAAACATCTGATCCATCTGATTATTATCATTTTGGCCCTCGGTATTTCATTAGACGAGTCGGGTTGTGCTTTTCTTTTGGGTGCCATATTTCTGATAATAAAACAATGGGTTCTCTTAATAACAATTTACTAAATAGGTGTTATGGAATAAAAACAGTTTTTATAATATTAAAACAGCGTTAAAACAGTTGATATGGGGAAGAAAACAATTTATTAAATGTCTAAATAAATGAGTAAAAACAGTGCAATGTTAAATAAATCCTTTAAAAATAATTTTAAAATTTTGAAAACATAAAGGGTACAATATGATTGTAAATAAAACAACATTTTAAAATGTGCAACAGTAAAACAGTAAAATAAATGTAAATGCTTAAATAACTAAAAAAATAAAATCAATAAAATGTGAAAAGGTTCATCTTATATATATGTAGGACACCAGCTGCAGGTGTCAATGCTTGATACAAAAGTCTATAATATGTCAGTCGTCCTGCTACTGCTATCAGTCAAAACTAATAACTACCCTCATACAAACTAGTCATATAATACTACACTGCCTCTATCTACAGATAATATACGAGATACAACACTCCACTGTCTGCTGAAATCAAAATCCCGGTGGCACACGGCTCAGCTCCTCCTGCAAAGCCTCTAACATTACCTCTGTAAGTCTCATCGCCCTGCGATATGCTGCCTCTGAACTAATATCCTGCTGCCTCAAGTCAGTAAGCTCCTGAGAACCAGCCATGTGGATCTGGCATAGTCTCTCTCTCAAGATGTAGTCTGGGTGAAGTGCTCGAACTGGATCGTCCTCCTGTGTCTCAAACAACCCAATGATATCTCTACACTGATCCTGTCATCTGACGCTCTCCTCTCTCTCTGACTGGTACCGGTAATATGTAACTGTGTGATGCTCACGAAGATCTGTGCGGGAACCTCGAGAAGGCAATGGTAATGGTTGATCCACCACTACCTCGTCCATAAACTCTGGCTGCGGGAACTGGTATACTCTGGGCACAGGGGCATAAACATCTAGCGGTGCATGAAACAAAACAGGCTGCTCCATGGTTGCATATACCGGTGGCTCTACCTCTGGCTCCATCTGTGGAATCTCTGGAATCTCAAACTGTGGCACAGGAACCTGTGGCTCTAAGTCCTCTCACTGTGGAATGTCAACCATATCAGGAACATCAAATATCGGAATCTCTAAAGGTGGAAATTCAGGTATCTCCGACTCAAAATAAGGGAAATAATCAACAAAGTCTGGTACCTCTGGTGGAGGGGGTACCTCTGGTGCTGGTCCAGGTGGCAATGGTGGAGGTGGTGGCAATGGAGGAAAGATCTGCTCTGACACTGGAGCCACTACCGGTGCAACCACTGGATCTATCTCGGTCCGCTCCGTAGACCATGATAAAGAAGCCATCTAATATACATAACAATAATAACACAAAAACAATCAAATCACAATCCTAAAACTCATAACTTCTAATCACATAAACAGACAATCCTAACACTCTTACTTATATCCTATTTGATCTTCCTATCTTATCTTAATCCTAATGTTCTTGTTTTCAAGGTTCAAAACCTAAGCTCTGATGCCAGCTATAACACCCTCCAAATCCGGGGTATAGATTTGGGGCATTATTAATAACAACTACAAATTAAACCTGCACAAGCGGAATATAAATATGATAATTACCCCGAACTACTGCTACTCAGGATCTTTTAAGGTTAAGATTTGAAAACAAGAACCACACACTAACTTTATTACAAACCCAAATAAAAACAATCTGTCTCAAGAACTCTCTTTGTTACAAAACTTTATTCTATCTACATTCTCACCACACAACTTTTATTCAAACCACACAAAACTTTTATTCAACCCAACATTACTACTTATCCTGTTACACCTGATCTGGTAACTCAAAGCTCTATTCGGGAATAGGAAGGAACACTCTTGGTATAAGAGGGTCCCGCTGCTTGACTCGCTTCTTGACTACGCGGGTCCTGATGGGTTTCATTCTCTACCTTAACTATAAAACAATAGGAATAACAATAAAAAGGGATGAGCCAAATTTGCTCAACAAGCCTGCAATAATATATATATAGTATAAAGAGAGAGAAATAAGTGAACCAATAAGCTGCTGGTTTGAACAACCATCTGTATCTGTATAGGATAATAATTTGCCAACACTGGCGAGTGCCAAATGAACAAGACTGGAAACAAGAACCAACATATGCACTATAACCTGCTGATTAGTCAGGATACAGTGCGGATCCATACCCAACTGCATAGACCCAACCAACATAAGGAGTACTCAGGCAACTATGGCCTATTAATTAAAAGTTTGGGTAAAACCCAGTCCGCATAGTAACCATCCAGTCCAAAGCTTAGCATCCGGAACAATCGGAATGCTTTTGATGTATCTCAATACCAGGATATATTAAAGTATATGTAACAAGGGTAAAAATATAGGAATATGAATAAAGGATTCAATAAATTGGGAGGAATCAAGAATCAAAGTGAAATAGAAACAAGATTCAATAATTGTGTAACAGTGTATATGAACAAAAATTATCAAAGATAACTGATATGGGAAAATGAGATATAATTCACTATTTTGAATTTAGAATAGGGGAAAACTTGCCTTGCGCGTACTTAACCAGGTTCAACTCACTGCCTTCTGTCTCTAGCTTGCTCTGCCTTGCTGACACTGAACCAATCATAAAAAGATAGTCGTTTAGATAACTTACTCTATACATGTATCTCGAATTGATACCACGTAACCTTATCAGTCTACCCATGCGTTTCTATCTGACTCGCATATAGACACATATAATTATATAGCACGTAAGGTTCACATAACCACGTAAAGCACATAGCACATAAAGCACATAATTAATTTTTGGACTTATAAATATTTTTGGAATCGATTCTAGACTCATATCTGCATTAACTAGCCCTATCTGATTTTATTACAATTTTTCGGGATTTATTTGACTCGATTCTACCCCTAATAGGGCCTATGAACAATTAATTATCACAAGACCACTCTCTTCCGGAAGAAATTATAACTTACAATTATTTTTATTGGATTCGTTTCATTTTTCTGAGTCTAGGGGTCTTCGTTTCGCTCAAATCGGACTAACGGTTTAATTATTATGAATTAAACAAGATTTAATTAATTAATAATTAATTATAAATAATTAATCATAATTAAATAATCCTTAATTATATTTTTAAATAATTAAGTAATAATTATTGTATTTTAAAATAACTAATCCCTAATTATTAGGATTAATTACTATTTATTACAATTATTTACAAATTAATAATACTTACTCGATCAGATCGATTATTTACAAATAATCAATCGATACAGTTAACTGATACGCTATTTATAGAATAAACACTAATTACACGAATTATAATCTAACTCAACGATTAACTACTCGTATAAATACGAGCTACTCACTATTCTCGAATACTATCGAACTATTATATTATTACTGTACCTATACGATTAATTAATCAATTGATTAATTGTATTTAATTATATGCTTCGAACAATTATTACGACATTCTTCGAATAATTATCGCTCGAATAATAATTCTCATTATCGAATCACTACTCGTATGAATACGAGTTACTCGTAATATTAATTAATTATCGGATTATTAATCATATTATTTAATCCTTTTTTATTAATTACCTAATTATTAATTAATTACCTAATTATTAATTATACCTAATTATTAATTAATTAGATAACTAATAAATAATTAGATAAATAATTAAACAATTAAATTCTAAATTCTAAATTAATAAAATAATTTAGAAATTAATTATACTATTTTTCAGAATTTAAAACTGATTTTTAATTAATAATTAGAATTATTAAAACTGATTTTCTGATTTTAGAAAATAGAATAAATATTAAAAATATCAGAAACACATAACAAGTTTCAAGGTTAGGGTTTTCAGGATCAAGCCCGGGTCGAAATCGGGTTAGAAACCGGGTCGACCCCGGGTCGCGAAGAACGAACTGGGTCGCCGGCCGGTTCTAAAATCCGGAGACGAACCCAGGTTCCGGCCACGATTCCAGATGTGAAACCACAATATTCCCGTCATTTCTTCACGTTTCCAGTCTATAGCAACACCACAACTGCTTCCCCCACCTTCCTCCTTCCTCAGCCTTCGTTCCCGGCCGTCCCCGTCACCTGAACCATCAACAACAGCGGCGATGGCGGCGCCATTTCCGGCGACGCGAAAACAGAACCCAACAACCACAAAACCGATGCCGTTCGAACGAGGATTCAACGAGCTACACAACTACAACATCAAAATCTTCTTACAACTAACCAAAATCAAAACCCGAATTCGAAGTTTAAAACCGAAAATACGAAATTAAAATCAAGGAATCCAACAACAAAAACGTTTACATAATCAGAAACTACGAATCACAGGCTTCAATTTGACTACTTACATGTTCGATTTGGTTAACAGAATCACCTTCAAATCCTCGATTAAATTTCTGCCCTGTTCTTCACCAACAAACCCTAATTTCAGAGAATTGGGGAATTTCTTAATTTTTCTGAATTTTTTTATTAATATTAACTGAATAATTAACAATAAACCTGATATTTATATTTATGAAAATAATACCCCTAAATAAAATTAAGGGGCTAATTACACTCCTAATGAAAATATTTGGCCCCAATTTTTAAAATTTTTGGGTATTAATAATGAATTTTTAAATACCCAATAAATACAAAATTAATGCTAAAAATTCCCAAAAATTGTGAATATTACAAAAATGCAAAGAAAAATGATACATGATAATTTCATGATCATATAAAAATAAAAATGTGATTTTTGTGGGGTTTTTGGTACCCGAAGGGGTCTGGAAAAGTCATTTTTCGCGAAAAAGGTAAATTTGTAAAACATCTAGGGGTTCAAAATAGCGATATGGTATAGGGTATTTTTGGCAAAATAGGGCCAATGATTTTGTTTGAAATACGAGCTTTTAAAACATGGTTTTGAGCTGTACGGATTTTGATATAAAATATATATAACTTACGATAGAACAATCAATAAATATCCAAAACACGTTTGGATCAAAACAGACAACACGTAACACATAGCAGTTAGGGTTTAATGACTCAACATATTTAATCACATAATAATACACATAATTTATCTTTATTATAATATAATACAAGCGTAATTTCTCGGACGTTACAGCTTAACTTGATTGGCATACCTTCGAATATTTGAGATGATAAAATCATGGAATTCCAAAAAGAAATGAATCCCATATCATAACAGGACCTAAATCTGAATTTGTGAAAAATTATTGTTGAAATAAAAGAATAACTGAGAGATCCATATGATCAAACGAACTTAGTGTTGCGTGCCCAAATTAAGACACTACTAAAGGTTGTTAACCTTCTTGTAGTCACAACACACACAAGTGATGGCGTCCCATCCAACTCCTATCACACAGACAGGTATACCTTATGTCCCCTATAGTTAGGGTTGTTCATCTCAGTCAGAATAAAAATAATATCAAAGGAATCCAAAATCAAATGAATAAAACTGGAAAGATTTCAAAGCTGATAATTCTGAAGGAAATGAAATCCAGAAAATAAAATTCTGGCACAAAATGAATAATTGGGTGTTGGGGAATCTGTCTTCTAACTGATATTTCTTTTTGAGAGAAGTCAAAAGAATTTATAGAAAGAGAAGGTATTGCCAAGGTCTTAATACTTATCTTCTATTTGAATTCTTCTGTTGTCGTCCGATTCTCGACACTTCTTCATATTCCAAGGATATCGATAATCTTCACCATCGTCGAAACATAGTCTCAGAAGATTCCACCGTATAATTTTGCAACTGCCAGGATTTTTGTCCAGCTCAACACAACCATCTCGAACGAATGCGCCTATCTTAACTTACTCGTTTGTACTATATCCAATAGTCCAACAGGAACTCGATATGAGCTCAAGCGTCCTCACATAGCTATACACACTCCTACACACTCTCGTTTCTAGTTTAATATAACCTCACCTTTGATACCAACCTGTAACGCCCCCAAATCTGGGGTCAGAGGATTTGGTCGTCACTATAAAACCTTAATTTAAATTAACCTGTTAAATTAATAAACAAATGCCAGCGGAAGATATTTATCATCTATGACCCCAACATAATCCAAGATCTTTTAAGGTTATCATCTAGAAACAAAATATCCAAATTCCATAAATAATTTTTCACTTTCTTTTAAAACTCTTTTCAATAAATTCCAACTCAAAACTAAACTTGTAACTCCCTCCAGACCCGGGGTATAAGTCTGGGGTTACTAGCTAATCACCAAACCTGTACAATCTGATTAACAAATAATAAAGAAATGAATCTAAACCCCTTCAACACTAACCAGGATCTTTTTTTAGGTTGAAGTATGAAAACAAGAACCACTAACTACTTTATTACAAACCAAATTCAAAATCTTACAAACTCTCTTTATTATAAACCATTATCTAACCAGTTTTAAACTGATTTCATCTTTTTATTCGAACACACACACTAACTATCTACACTCCACCTATTCGGGCAACTCAAAGCTTTCTTCCTGGATTGGGATCAACACCTTGGGTATGAGAGGATCCCGAGGCTTGACCCGCTTCTTTACCACTCGAGTCCTGATGGGTTTCATATTCCTTCTTAACTGAAAATAATAAGGTGAATAACAACAAAAAGGGGTGAGCCAAAAATTGCTCAACAAGTTCGCAAAATATAAACAGTGTTAAAGAAATTTAAATGAATCCGTAATCGGGGTATATCTGAAAAGATATAACCCCGCGAGAATAAAAATAAGGCCATTACTGGCGAATACAAATGAACTAAACTGGATACAAGTTTGCATCTATACCCTGCTGATCAGCCAGGATATAATGCAGATCTATATCCCACTATATAGATCCCGTCGGACACCCAGGCACTACGGCCCATCTCAAGGATCCGGTTATGTCCCGGTCCTTAGGATTAAGTAAACTTAATCCCCAAAGTATCATTATCCAGTCCATGGAATAGCAACCGGAACAATCGGTATGCTTTGACATATTCTAATCACCAGAATATATCAATAATTGTGAGTAATAGTAGGAGTATGGACAATGAATTCAAATGAAAAAGAGAAATCAAGAATCGAAATAAAATATGAACAATAATCAAAAGAGTGCGAGCGTAATAAGAATCTGAAGAAATGTCACTATTCTGAAAGTAGAATAGGGAAAAACTTGGCTTCTACGTGACTCACTGCAAATATGTCACCTTCATCTATCACCGACTCAACCTGCCTTGCTGGCTTAGCTTCTATTAGAGAAATAGACTGTTTATTCATTTCGTACTTCAATTATATCTTGAATTGACTTCACATCGTTCCTATCGTCTACCCATGCGCTTATGACTAACAAGTATGTTATATATTAGCAAGTAAGACTCGATTAACCACATAATACAGATAAGCACATAAGCACATAATCATTTTTATAATTAAAAAAAATTAGAATCAAAATCGACTCGTTGATCGCTCAACCGATCATTATCTCACTCGTTTCCTATTTTTTCGGAATTTTTCGGACTCGTCTCGGCAATCGATCCGACTGATAATCAAACAAATAACAAGGTCAACTAATTTCTAGAAGAAATTAGGCTTTAATATTGTTTTTAATGAAAAAATTCATTTTTCTAAGTAAAAAGGGCTTTCCTTTCGCTCGAATCGGACTAACGGTCTAATTAATATCGATTAAACACTGATAATTCAATTTATTATTCAATATAAATAATTATTAATAATTTTTAAATAATTATTTAAGAAAATCAGAATTTAAAAAGGATTTTTCTATAATTTTTGGAATTGAAATGAATTTATTATGATTTATTAAAAATTATTTGATTAATTATCAAAATAATTAATCATTTTTAAATAATTACTAAATAATAAATAAATAATAAATAATAAATAATTGAGAAAATAATTAAATCTGATTTTTAGAAAATATTTCAGAATATTTATAATATAAATCAATTAATTAAATAATTAATTAATAAATTTATACAATCTAACCCCTAACATATCAGGAACCAAATATTCACAGAATTCATCGCGTTGTAATTTTAAAATTCGGTATAAACTCTAATAATCGAACTTTGCTATGTATGTATCGTTTGATCAATTAAATACCATGAATCGACTGCAAATCACATCAGGAAACTATATCAATCATCAAAACATCATAATAACCCTAGAATCAAAAAGCCTTAATTCGAACATAAACCCTAGAAATCGAAAATCAAAAACTACGAATTAAAATATGAAATTGATGCTAGAAACAGAAAGAACAGATCGAAACCTTCAATTTGGGTACTTGAATCACTTGTTTTGGTGTTGTAATCTGCTCAAAATCACGGCTTGAATTCTCGACCCGACCCGATTCTTCCCGACCCGATTTGCAGAGAATTTTTTTATTTTTCTGATTTTTAGTAAATAATTAATAATAATTAAATAAAAATTAGGCTATTTATAGTAGTGAAATTAATAATCCTAATTAAAATTAAGGCTCTAATTCTACACTTTTTAAAATTAATAAGCCCCTAATTTTATACTTTTTGAGTATTAAAATTTAATTTATAAATATTTTATATATGCAATATATATGCCAAAATTTCCCAAAAATTGTGAATAATGCAAAAATACAAAGAAATGGTATAAATAAAGGTCCTATAATTTTATAAAAATAAAAATGTGATTTTTGTGGGGTTTTTAACACCCAATGGGGCCCGGAAAAGTCATTTTCCGCAAAACGAGAAAATTTATAAAATGCCTAGATGTGTAGAATAATGCGATGGTAAAAGCTGTTTGATGAAAAATAAGGCCCATTATTTTTATTTGAAATACCTGCTTTAAAATCATGGTTTGGGTCATAAAACGTTTGAAATAAAAGCTATAAATGAAAAATAAAACATCTGAAAAATACCTTAAAAATACCATAACAATACATTATACACATAACATATAGCAATTAGAGTTTGACAGATAATTACACATAAATGATATATTAATACACATAATTTATTATAAATATGATATAACACGGACGTAATTTTACCAGATGTTACATCCTTCCCCCCTTAATAGGATTCTGTCCTCAGAATCTTACGATGAAAACAAATGAGGATATTTCTCTGACATTTCACTCTCAAGTTCCCAGGTTGATTCTTCAACCTTGGTGTTTCTCCACAACACTCTCACTAAAAATATAGACTTATTTCTCAATATTTCTCTCGCCGATCTAAAAATTCTCATCGATTGTTCCACAAAAGACAAATCAGGTTGGATATCTATCGGTTCATACTCTATTACATGCCTAGAATCAGGATTATATCGTTTAAGCATCGACACGTGAAACACATTGTGAATATGTTGCATATGAGGCGGTAAAGCTAATTCGTATGCAACTTTTCCCACTTTCTTCAAAATTTCAAACGGTCCGACGTATCGTGGCTTCAATTTTCCCTTGTTGCTAAATCTGGTCAATCCTTTTCATGAAGATATTTTGAGTAACACGTGCTCTCCTTCTTGGTAGTCCATATCCTTCCTTGCTTGATCTGCATACTTGCGTTGCCTGTTTTGTGCTACATCTAGTCATTTTCGAATAAGTTCTATCTTTTCTTTAGTCTGTTGGATTAATTTTGGACCCAAAATCTTACGTTCTCCAACTTCATCCTAATATATTGGTGATCTGTATTTTCTTCCATATAATGCTTCGTACGGTGGCATTCCACTGCTTGCGTGATAGCTGTTGTTGTAAGAAAATTCAACCAAAGGTAAATGCTCATCCCAACTCCCCTCGAAATCAATTGCACAAACTCGTAGCATGTCTTCAATTGTTTGGATAGTTCTTTCACTTTGCCCATCGGTTTGTGGATGATAAGCGGTACTCATGTTTAATTTAGTTCCCAGACATTCTTGAAATTGTCTCCAAAATCTTGAGTTGAAACGGGGATCCCGATCAGACACGATAGATATTAGAACTCCATATCGCATCACAATTTCTTTGAGATACAAGTGCACTAGCTTGTCGAGTGAAAATCTTTCGTTAATCGGTAGAAAATGTGCCGACTTCGTTAGTCTGTCAATGATTACCCATATCGCATTATGATTTGCTTTAGTCCTTGGAAGTCCTACCACAAAATCCATCGCTAGATGTTCCCATTTACATTCTGGAATCTAATGGTTGCAGTAATCCGCTCGGACGTTGATGTTCCGCTTTAACTTGCTGGCATGTGTAGCATTTACTTACCCATTCTGCTATCTCCTTTTTCATATTTGGTCACCAAAAGTTTTCCTTCAGATCTCTGTACATTTTTGTACTCCCGGGATGAATGGAATACTTCGAACTGTGCGCATCTCGCAATATTTCTTCTTTTAATTCTGCCACATTAGGGATCCAGATTCTCGATGCAAAACGTAGGATCCCTTCATTATTCTTCTAAGTTGTAATTTCTTCTCCCGTTACGTTGTCATCATGACTCATCACCTTTTCTTGACAACGGAAAATCTTTTCTAATAACTCCGGTTGAAAAATCATAGCGTAGATAGCTTCAGTAGATTCATTGGGAATACGAATTTTGATTTCCAACTTGTCAAATTCCTTGGCTAATTCTTCACATGAAGTTAACAAATTCAATCTTTCTTTCCTGCTCAGCGCATCTACCACAACATTTTCTTTTTCTGGATGATAACTGATCGTAATATCGTAATCTTTAATCAATTCCAACCATCGACGTTGTCTCATGTTCAGTTCCTTCTGCGTAAAGATATACTTCAGACTTTTGTGATCCGTGTAGATTTCGTATTTCTCACCGTAGAGATAGTGTCTCCAAAGTTTCAATGCAAATACGATTGCTGCTAATTCCAGGTCATTCGTGTGATATTTCTGTTCATGAGGTTTGAGTTGTCTCGAAGCATATGGAATGACGTTACCGTGCTGTATCAGTACACATCCTAATTCGTGATATGAAGCATCGCTGTATATGATAAAATTTCCATGCTCATCTGGTAATACGAGTACCGGTGCGGTTACTAACTGATTCTTCAGCTCTTGGAAACTTTCTTCACATTTGTCATCCCATACGAACTTTTCACTTTTTCGAGTTAACTTGGTCAATGGCGTTGCTATTTTCACAAAATCTTTAACAAATCTTCTATAATATCCTGCCAATCCCAAGAAACTTCGAACTTCTGTCGGTGCCTTTGGTCTTTCCCAATTTAACATAGATTCAATCTTCGCTGGATCGACTTGGATGCCTTCTCTACTGATGATGTGCCCTAGAAATTGTACTTCCTTCAACCAAAATTCACATTTTGACAATTTCACGTACAGTTTCTCTTTCCTTAGATTTTCCAAAGCAATCCTCAAGTGCTCAGCATGCTCTTCTTCCGTCTTTGAGTAAATCAAGATATCATCAATAAATACGATCATGAATTTATCCAAGTATTTATTGAATACCATGTTCATCAGATCCATGAATGCTGTTGGCGCATTATTCAAACCGAATGCCATTACAAGAAACTCGTAATGTCCATGTCTCGTGCGAAATGCAGTCTTGGGAATATCTTCAGCTTTAATCTTTAATTGATGATATCCCGATCGCAAATCTATCTTCGAAAACCATGTGGCTCCTTTTAGCTGATCAAACAAATCGTCGATTCTCGGCAAATTATACTTATTCTTGATAGTGAGCTTGTTCAATTCCCGATAGTCAATGCATAGTCGCATGCTGCCATCTTTCTTCTTCACGAACAATACCGGTACACCCCATGGAGATATACTGAGTCTTATAATGCCACGGTCTAGAAGATCTTGCAGTTGCTTTGACAATTCCTTCATCTCGAATGGAGCCATTCGATATAGAGATTTCGAAACTGGTTCTATAACTGGTGCTAAATCAATCGTGAATTCAATTTCTCGATCTGGAGGTAACCCTGGAAGCTCGTCTGGAAAGACGTCCGGAAATTCATATACAACTGGAATGTCTTCTATTCTGAGACTTTCCTTCTCAGTATCTAACACGTAGGCTATATACATCTTACATCCTTGTCAAAGCAATCTTTTGGTCTGCACTGCTGTCAGAATTTTTTTTGCTGTTTTTCGCCCTTGAACATTACCGTTGCATTTTCTGTAGTTCGTAATTTGACTTTCTTATTCGCGCAATCAATCTGAGCATTATGACAAGCTAACCAATCAATTCCCAAAATGACGTCAAACTCTCCTAACTTAAAAGAAATCAAGTCTACGGAAAAATGATGTCCAGCCATTTCTATATCGCACGCAGGACATACTCGATCTACTGGAACTTGGTCGTCATTCGCTAATTTTATAATTAACATCTCGCCCAACCATTCGATTTCGCAATGTAACTTATCAAGGAATTCTTCAGAAATAAATAAACGAGTAGCTCCAGAATCAATTAATACTTTTGAATCTACGTAATTCACCAAAAGCGTACCTGCAATTACACTAGAACTCTGCACTGCTTCTTTCATTGTCATGTTGAAAGTTCTTGCTCTGGGTTGATTAGGCGGCGGTGGAGGAGGTAATGCCAACACTTTCAGATTACTAGCTATCATTGCTGGTCCTTTGCAATTCCTAGCGATATACCCTTTCTTTCCACACCGGTAGCAAGTAATTTCGACTATTTTTCCTGTTGGACATTCGTTAGAATAGTGCCCTTTCTGCTTGCATTTAAAACATGTCACATCTGCTTTGATACATACGCCGGTGTGCTTGCGTCCACAAGTTCTGCAGTACAGCACTGGGACTCCGAAAATTCTCTGATGTTTGGGGGCTTGGAAACGATTACCTATTTTCTGGGTACCTTGTCCTATCCTTTTAAAATTCAAATTTGTCCGGGCTTGAAATCCCGGCTTCCTGTTGGAGCGGTCTTGGAAACTTCCCTGTCCTCTATCCTTTTGAGATCTTTCGCTTTCCCCTTCAATGATCAAAGCTTTCTGGACTACGGCGGTATACGTCGTTAATTCAAAAACTGCAAATTGTCCACGGATCCACGGTCGTAACCTTTCTTAAAACCTTTGAACTCGTTTCTCTTCAGTATCCACTTGTTCTGGAACAAACCTAGCTAATTCAGTAAATTTGGTTTCATACTCTGTCACGGATATACTTCCCTGCTTCAGTTCCAAAAACTTTATCTGCATTTAATTTCACGTGTAACACCCCCAAATCCGGGGTCGGGGATCCGGGTTGTCACGAGTTCCATTTCCCTTAATAACACCCAATCTTAATAAACAATCAACTACTATGTACTGTGACCCCACAATAAACACACACACCACAAGTTATAGTCTCAGAGATGAATATCCAAAAAATAACACGAGTCATTTTATTCCAAAATTATATGCCATTACACCTTAAAAGGGTTTCGGAATAAATTTACATTTCTTTTCCATTATTACAATTGATAAAGATACATAAGTCTGGTACATCAAAAGTTGAAAGCCTAGCCTATTGGTAGTTCCTACCTCAGCTACAGCGACATCAACGCCTATAGAAAACTGCGGAACGTTTCCTATCCGCTCGCGAATTGGGAGCTTGGTCCTGTTCATCTTGTCTATCTGATGTTGTGTGATGAAAGAAGAAAGCAAGGGTGAGCAACAAGCCCACCAAAATAATATGTATACTGATTAACAATATATGAGCATTCTCATAGTACTCATGAAAGTCTTGGTCAAAAGAAATGAACCAAACTGATATCTTAACGCGACCAAGTCGCAAAATATTCAGTATATATATATACATATATATATACTTTTCACAATCTCTGAAATCCTCTAACATGTATAATATACACAAAGTTCCAGTTTATAACTGTATAAAAATATCATTGCAAGGTGATCTCATATATCTAACCTTGTCTCAACGTTTTTTTGAAACCTTTGTTATTCATAAGACAATCATTAACTAGATATAAGTTTAAAAGATGAAGTTACAAGATACTCCAATATACTTATATCTTTTCCGAATACTACTTGAACTACCACCGTTCAATGTATAAATAGTTCATCCCATAGATTAAGCTACCAGATAAAACTTGTATAGAATCAATATTTAAAATATCATCAAAATAAAATGAAGTTACGAGATACTTCATTTGATGCAAACATCATTTTGAAAACTCGACCCTGCCAACACTCAACAATCGCCCAACCGTAGCCTTTCTATCGAAGTACTCTGGGTAGTGTTGCAGAAATATCAAATTGGATGATGAACTCATTACGGGAGTTTGCCACGCCAGGAAGACCACTTATGATGATCAGTCGTAGTAGTGCAACCCCACCATTTTCTACATGTAGAGGAGAACCTGTCGGATTTACTTGTCAACCGAACACTGGACTCCAAAGGAATGGACCGTCTTAGCGGAACTTCCGGGCCATTTGGGCCAATATAATAAGGCTGGGCCGGCGCCACTCGACCACTTACGCCACTCCTAGTTCAGATGAAATCCATAACTCTGAAACGTAAAGCTCGTTCCCCCTTTCCCCAAGTAGAAACTTGTTGACACGGCTCCACCAAGAAGTCGTATCTAGTTGGAAAGGAGAACTCACCGATATTTCCCAGGCGATGCCTGTTAATGGATTAACTTGTTCCAAGAATTTTACTTCCCGAGTGTTGGGTAAGTAATCAAAAATTCTTTTATCAAAATAGCAACCTTGTTGCGAATATACAATACACCACAGAGCCGCATCCCTCAGGTTTTGAGCGAGTATTTAAGTCCCCTTCGAAAGGAGGATCTTAAATATAAAAATGAGTTTTGGGATCCGCTCTAACTTTTAAAATCATTTTGAAGACTCGCAAAACATTTTTAAGAATATTTGGAGTGATGTTGATTTAATAAAATAAATTAGTCCCAATATATTAAGAAATATCTGAATATTATTATTTAAATAATATTCCCATAAAGAATAATCTTTATAAAAATAATTGAAGTAGAAGTTGTAAAACTTATACTTGAAATGAATATTAAATAACCAAAGATATACTTATACGAAAGTAATATCTTTATTTGAATAATCGAAAACAAGTTTGATTATCGAAACATTATTCTTTAATAAAATAAAGAATATTAATTAGTAAATAATCGGAGTCATAAGTCCTCAAATGAATATTCAAATAATATTCAATAAATAGAATAAACAGAGTCATAAGTCCTCGAATGAATATTCAAATAATATTCAATAAATAGAATAAACGGGGTCATAAGCCCTCGAATGAATATTCAAAATAATATTCAATAATAAAATAAACGGGGTCATAAGCCCTCGAATGAATATTCAAAATAATATTCATTAATAAAATAAAGTTATCAAATAAACCTTATTCGATTCATAGTTTTGAAAACTATTCATATATATATATATATAAATATATATATATATTATACTCGGGAGCCTCGACTCCCGGTTTTAGAAAAATGTTCACCTTTGGGTCCCCTATACTAAGGGTATATGCAAATTACCGCTTTTCTCTAGCATATGTATTATCAACTGAATCAACAGATATATGTATCAAGAATACGAAATAGGCATACATATATACCATATCACATGCTACAATATATCGCAAGAATTTGCTAATTACCATCATGCATCTATTACAAGATAATGCATATACATATGTATACATCACAACAACAGTATAACGGGTAGAAAACTTGCCTGAGTGCTCCCGGATAGACTTAAGCTTAGAGTGGGTCTGATAACCTATGAACAACAACATAAGTCGGAATTAAACTCCGATCGCTTAAGAAACTAGACTTTAACCATTTAGAGTCCTAACGTTCGCTTTCGCGCTTAACGATTCACTTAAGTCGCTCGAGTACCCTCGGCTCCACCATTTTTAATAAATTAACCATTAAGGGTTTTAAGGTAATTCTTTCGCGAGTATCTTACCAACTGCCTAATACACTTTACATAAATGTTTCATACCCCAATTAGTCATTTAAGATCCTTAACCAAGGTTTCAAAGTAAGGCGAGGGGTAATAGTTCGGTCGCGAAACGCCGTTACTTAAAACGGTCGTTTCTCCTAAACCGTACATCGGATTCAAGCGTACCACATATCAAAACGAAGCTTGTAACATGAACTATCTAAACATGGCAATGGTGAAAACCTAACAGTGAGTTCAAGGGTTCTGATGTTAAGAACAAAACAGTCTAGGGTAAATCGGGCATTACGACGGCTACGTTTACGCGATTGCCAATTTTATTCTACTCCAAACCAACCCACAATCAACTCAAAATCAACATCCCAACCAAACTCCATCCAAAATTCACCATAACAGCCCTAACAACTTAAAATTATCAATTTATACTATTCTCAAACATGAATTTAAACTATACTTAAGTTCATTAATCAATACTCCAAGAATTACAACTCCAAAACATTACAACACCAACTATCCTCTACATTCACAACAAACAAGCCTCTCATGAACTATAATAACATAACTAAAACTAATACTCAAGTAAAGTTAGGGTTTGGAGGGGTTATACCTTCCTTGGAGAGTGGAGAATCAAGTAATTAGCTTGGAATCACCCTTAAAAGTCCTTATCCAAGCTTAATCTAAACAAAAACTCAAGAAC
Organism: Apium graveolens; assembly: GCF_009905375.1. Classification (NCBI taxonomy): domain Eukaryota; kingdom Viridiplantae; phylum Streptophyta; class Magnoliopsida; order Apiales; family Apiaceae; genus Apium; species Apium graveolens. Next base: position 189,064,367 of record NC_133649.1, on the reverse strand, counting down.
AAAAATTTTAGTTCTTGAAAAACACTATTCACCATCTTCTTCCATGATTTTTAGGAAGAGATTGTGAAGGAATTTGGAGCTTAGATTCATAGGATAACTATATCTAAGTACAAGGAACCTTGGATAATTACCTCACGATTTAACAATGCTTGGAGCTTGAATTTGGATTTTCTTATCCTTGAAAATGAAGGAAAGCCGAGAGCTTGTTGAAGAAATGAAATAATTTTATGTTTTGGTGAAATGATTTGTTGGTTGGTTGATTTGGATTTGTTTTGTTTTGTTTTCTTACCTTTTACCATGGTAACTTTTGTGTGGTTCTAAATCAACCAACAACACACTTGCTTTGGTCATGCTTATGTCAACATGTGATGTCACCCTCCCACCTTTGTCCTCTTCTCATTGGTTTGATGACATCATCCCCACTAATCTCTTTGATTAGCTTCTAATTACTTGGCTAATGACCGCTGATCTGTTATACGGTTCGCTTAACTTTCGTTTTCGTTTATCGTTTGAGGGATCATACCCGGGATCTTATTACTTGGGTTCCCTTAACCTTTCTCAATACATTATATTCCTTTTATGATCCTCTCTTACAATCCTTGAATTTAAATCCTTTTTATCCTGTTACCTTATATTCAATTCTTTCGGTATCTGGTGGATTTTCGGGAAAAATCAAAAGGTTCAAATTTGGATTTTGACGATCTTTACATACACTTATATATCATATAGAGTGCTAATAAGATCTCAGAATAACACTAAAAGAACCCCTACATAGTGTGGCATGGAAAGTTTTCTTATTCAGCATAATCAGCAAAATACTATTCATAAGGGTTTCAAAAATTCCAAAAATTGGGGTTATTACAGTCTCCCCTCCTTAAAAGGATTCCGTCCCGGAATCAGATGGAAAATGAATAGGGATACTTTCTTAGCATTGCACTTTCTAACTTTCAAGTAAATTTTCCCACATTGTGGTTCTACCACCAACTCTGACTAGTTTGATAACCCTACTCCTGAGCACTTGTTCCTTTTCAATCCATAACCCTTACTGGTTGCTCCATATAGGTTACATCTGGCTGCATGTCTATGCGCTCATATGCCCTTATTTATCTGGCATCTGAATTACACTTCCTTAACATTGATACGTGGAACATGTTATGACTTGCTACTTGTTCGGGGGTAGGGCTAGCTCATATGCTAACTTCCCAATACGTCTTAATATATCCAAGGGTCCAACAATTTGTGGACTTAGCTTTCCTTTCTTTCCGAACCTCATCAATCCTTTCCAAGGGATACCTATAACATTACTAGGTCCCCTATTTCATACTCTTTGTCCTTTCGAGTCAAATCAGCATACCTCTTATGTCCATCTTGGGTTACTACCAGCCGTCCTCTGATTAGATCTATTATATCCCTGGTCCTTTGGACTACTGCGGGTCCGAGCATCTTGCGCTCTACAACTTCATCCTAACATAAGGGAGATCGACATTATCTTCCCTCAAGGATCTCATAAGGCGATATCTCAATACTGACATATGATCTATTGTCGTAAGAAAACTCAATCCGTGTTAAGTGATCATTCCAAATTCTTTCAAGTCTATTGCACAGACTCTCATTATAGCTTTTAGCATTAGAGCTTTTGCTTCTTAATACCCATTCTTTTCCTGTTCGTAATCGCTACTACCTTCCGTTCCTACTATTATACTGGTTATACTTTTGCTTGTTAGCGTTCTATAACCTTTTAATAACCACGCCAACCTTAGTATAACGAATGTGTTTCCATTCCGAATACCACCATAACTTTACTACTCATTTTTCAGCTGTTTCTATTTTCCAAAATTTGATCAATCATATAGAAGTAAAGGAATTTTTTGAGAGATCACTATGATCATGAACACTTGTTCTATTGCATAGTTAGTACAGAAGGTGGCCAACCTTTAGTACTTGACAAGCAATTAAACAACATGTGGTATCCTACTAGGCTTCTATCACACAGATAGATAGTCATTCGGCAATACCTCCCCTTCTGGAAGGGCTGTTCTTCTCAGCTTATATGAAATGAAAAGGAGAGAAAAGAACGAATTGAAGAGAATTGTATATATATAAAATATACTGCCACAAAATATCTGGCTTGGAATCTACCCCTGAACTATAGAGGTTTGTCATAGGAGAACAAAACATATATGTACTTATATCACCATCAAGTATTATAGCATCGTATTTCACATGCCTAAATATTTTCGCTATTCTGTCCATCATTCTATGGACCCATGCTCTTCCTCGAGCTTATACATAATCACCTTTGAAACTCCCTCGATATCGAAAATCGAATTTGGGATCTCATTCTAGACATCATCGTTACTAGAATTCTATGCTTGCACTGTAACCTTCCTCGTATAGTAATATGACTCTCTATTGATAAGAAGGAATAAGTATTCAATAGGTAGATAATCTACTTAATTAGTCTATCAATGATAACTTATACACCACCACGACCCGATTGGTGGTACTCAATCTCAACATCCATTCCAATACAACTCTCATGGTTGTAATCGACTCATTACTCGCAGAATCATTGTTGCATTACTGTGGTCCATCGCTGACCTACTGTCGTAATTCACTTTCCATGAAATCTTAATATCTAACCATACGGAGTCCATAAATGTCATATAGAATTCTCCTAAGGAGGTAACATAATTACCATTCATGATTCATGAAGAACACTCTAGATCCTGATGTACCTACATGACATGAAGCAGATAAAATTGCAGAAGAGTTTCAATCAAAGCAACGATAGCAGGTTAATACCATTCTTAATCATATACCTTCAATAGAAGACTTAACTCAAAGGTTCGTTTAGTCCTTTTTGAAATAGGGTCCTCGATTATCCTCAGGATAGTTCCTTCTAAGATAGATAGCCCACTCATGGCGATTATACGAATTAAACCTTTACCAAACTACTATTATGGTTGGGTATTGCACAGTCATCAGAAGGAATGTCAATCTTCAAAACCATAGTACCACCTTCACGGCTTTAACCATTATTATTGTATTCCTCTGGCACGAGCGCCAATAATTGTCCTCTTACACTTAAAGTGTTGGCCACCTCTTTGGCCTTTCCTGATAGTAAAATTTCTTTACAATCAATGTCCTTTTAACCACCTCCAACTAATTTTTCTACCTCACTTCAATCACTGCTTATGTGAAAATGCTTTTCTTAAGTCCTTGTGATAAAAAAATCACCATCTTTCCATAAGTCACTGCCTTAGTCTTTAAATGTGAACATTATCACGGCTGACTCTCGATCATACTTAGGACGTCTTTTATCTTGGGTCCTTCTTTCTTTAACAATTCTGACCCCCCATTGGTTCAATCTATACTTCTCATAGTTTGACTCGTGCCCTACTTGGCATCATTATAATTATGTCATATTTTTTTATCAGGATTTCTATTCTTCAAAACTTTAAATATTACCTTTCTCCTTGTAAAACCTCTAAGGTTATCCTTAAATCGTTCCTCCTTTATTCCCTAGATACAGGGCATATCAAAATACCATTTACTAATACTAGAACCATTGTCTATGTACTTCTGAAAAATTTCTTTATCGATCTTTAAAGGTTGTTGTTACCTTGATCCTTTCCAATTCATACTGTCAAAACTCATGCTGTCCCTATTAAGGGTGGATGCCAACCTTTATGCATTCCCCTAGGATTCATCTCAAGTTATCGATGTTCTATCCTTAATTCCACCTTTAAAAGGTACATGCATCCTTCCATGGATAAATCAAGTCATATATCCCTGATAAGGGTGTCTTATTCAATCATTCCCACCTCGATAGTATATGCCTAATTTCACAATAACATCTGTATTCAAAATGAGGTCAATCAATATGGCCTTCAAAAGATAACAACGGTTATCCGCTTTTCTTGCCTAATTTGGTAACGATAACAAGGATGTTCTGGAAGATATTGGTCGTGTTCAACGTGAACATCTTCTTAATAAATACTCATTTTCTTTTGTTGTTTATCTCAACAGTCATCTCAATATTGGGATGTCTTTCATACATGGCGTCTCCCTTTCTGGGTATCATGCCACCGGTCTTACACTTCACATTCTTGAAGGTCACCTCCTTCATCCAATTTTCCTAATTTCCTACTTTCTTGTCTCCTCAGTCTATCTGCGTCTCATTATTTATCCTTCGAACTATCTCAAGGTTTCCTCGAATTCTCCCAACCTAAAGGGGGTACAGTATGTACATCTCTTATGCCTTTAACCATCAACTTTAGCTCATAGTGAATCATCCTCATCCTGACGATCACATACTTTTCTATTTCTATTACTATGATTCTTTAGGGTTTCCTCATACCCAACTTCCTTATCATTCCTCAAACTCTATTGCCTTTATATTCCTTTCCACTTCAGTTTCTTTTTATTTTCCTTTCTCTTATCATCATTTCATGAACCAACCCAACATAAACATTGATTTCAAACATCCCGTCATTCTGGATTCGTGTCCTCAGAACGAATCTTGACAACTTTTACCACTTAGATTCATAATTCATCATACTCTTCTGCCTTTGCTCTGGCTCTAAAGCTTTTACACTATCTCCCTAACCTTGGGAAGTACTATCCTGAAAACAATTGACTGAACTTAAATCAGTTTATTATAATCTCTTGCTCCGTGCCTTCCTTGGTCTTTCACCAGTGGGTGGTCTCTCTCTTAGGAGGGTAAGTGACAAAAACACTCTTTTGTGATTCGTCAATCATTTAGAATCTCAAATGATTCCTGCATTTCCTTTAGCCAGGCTCTTGCCTCGGCTGGGTCAGCTATTCCCTTGGAACTCTGAGAGCTTAACGACTTAAAGGTCCTGAAAGAATTTCACACCACATTGTTTCCTCAAGGTGGTGGTTAGGGGTAAAAGTATAAGTTTTGTTTTAGGCAGGTCCATGGATTGCCCAATAGGAGTACCATCCTGGTTCTTCCTATCTTGCTCGACTTTTATTTTCTCAGTCTAAATATTTTGTTCCTACTCCCCATAATTGGGGTCATCTTTTAATTTAAAATCTTCATCTTCCACTTCATTATATTCTGGGTTCCTTATATCTTAATTACGACCTCCCTGATTATCACATTCACGGTTTGCCCCTAAATCTTATTCCTCAAACTAGCTTTCATCTAAGATTTCATCTTTAAGCTCTTGAACATTTGGAACCCAAATTTTGTAGGAATACCTCATTATTCCCTTATCATCTTTCTCGGTATTAATCTTATATCTAATTGTTGGCTCTCTGCCTTCATTCGTCACTTTTTCTGGCACAATATGTTCTTTTCTGATAATTCGGACTGTATTACAATCTCAAACATCTTTTTGGTACCGGCTCCGGTTACCTTCACTTCTATTTTCTTTTTCTCAAAATCTCTCATAAACTCTCCCAAAGACATTATCATCTTGAGTTTCTCCCTTTTTACTAAGGGTATCAGCCACCACATTGGCTTTCCCCGAATGATAAAGAATCTCATAATTGTAATCCTTGATTAGCTCTAACCACCTCATTTGGCGCATGTTGAGCTCTTTCTGCGTGAAAATGTACTATAGCACTTATGGCTTAGGTAATTCTCGCACTTCTCTCCATACAAGTAGTGCCTCCAATCTTTAGGGCAAAACTATTGCCACGAGCCCAAGCTCATGGGTGGGGATATCAACTTTTATATTCCCTTAATTGTCTTGACGCATACGCGATTACCTTGTGCTGTATAAGAAGCACCCTAATTCCTTATGCGAAGAGTCACTACACATCACAAAATCTCCTTTTCCATCCGGCAACGCCATCATGGGGGTCGTCACCAATCTTTGCTTCAGTTCTTAAAAGCTGTTCTCGCATTTCTCTTTCCATTTGAACTTCTCAATCTTACGAGTAAGCCGCGTTAAAGGGGCTACTATCTTTACAAACTTGAACGAACCTCTGGTAGTGACCGGCCAATCCAACCTCTGGTAGTTGCCCTAACCATGGTCATCAATTCCTCAGTGGTCCTTTATTCATTCTTGTCAGGATCCTTCACAGGATCCTTCTCAGTGATAATCCCTTCTAGGATAACATCCTCAACCGCTACATCCTCAATATGAGCATCATCCGGTCCCGTGTTAGGACGCTCTATCGGATCCACAATCTGATCTCCAATAACTGATAAAACATCATCGCGTTGTTGCTCCTCAACCTCAGGGTTCGGAGTCCCGCTGCCATATACGATAACGAACTACGCTCCTATCACGATATTTATAAGGGTTCCCATAAGGGTTTTAACTGTCAGTACTACGTTAGGTAGCCCGACTATGAACTTGGCAAGAGTTCTTATTATCTTAATGAACTTATTATCTTAACGTCACATCATCTCTGAGGTTTATAACGCTTAGCTCTGATACCATTTCTGTAACACCCCCAAATTCGGGATCAGGGATCCGGGTTGTCACGAGTTCCATTTCCCTTAATAACACCCAATCTTAATAAACAATCAACTACTTTGTACTGTGACCCCAAAAATAAACACACACACCACAACTTATAGTCTCAGAGATGAATATCCAAAAAATAACACGAGTCATTTTATTCCAAAATTATATGCCATTACACCTTAAAAGGGTTTCGGAATAAATTTACATTTCTTTGCCATTATTATAATTGATAAAGATACATAAGTCTGGTACATCAGAAGTTGAAAGCCTAGCCTATTGGTAGTTCCTACCTCAGCTACAGCGACATCAACGCCTATAGGAAACTGCGGAATGTTTCCTATCCACTCGCGAATCGGGAGCTTGGTCCTGTTCATCTTGTCTATCTGATGTTGTGTGATGAAAGAAGAAAGCAAGGGTGAGCAACAAGCCCACCAAAATAATATGTATACTAATTAACAATATATGAGCATTCTCATAGTACTCATGAAAGTCTTGGTCAAAAGAAATGAACCAAGCTGATATCTTAACGCGACCAAGTCGCAAAATATTCAGTATATATATGCATATATATATATACTTTTCTCAATCTTTGAAATCCTCTGACATGTATAATATATACAGAGTTCCAGTTTATAACTGTATAAAAATATCATTGCAAGGTGATCTCATATATCTAACCTTGTCTCAACGTTTTTCTGAAACCTTTGTCATTCATAAGACAATCATTAACTAGATATAAGTTTAAAAGATGAAGTTACAAGATACTTCAATATACTTATATCTTTTCCGAATACTACTTGAACTACCACAGTTCAATGTATAAATAGTTCATCCCATAGATTAAGCTACCAGACAAAACTTGTATAGAATCAATCTTTAAAATATCATTAAAATAAAATGAAGTTACGAGATACTTCATTTGATGCAAACATCATTTTAAAAACTCGACCCTGCCAACACTCAATAATCGCCCAACCGTCGCCTTTCTATCGAAGTGCTCTGGGTAGTGTTGCAGAAATATCAAATTGGATGATGAACTCATTACGGGAGTTTACCGCGCCAGGAAGGCCACTTACGATGATCAGTCGTAGTAGTGCAACCCCACCATTTTCTACATGTAGAGGAGAACCTGTCGGATTTACTTGTCAACCGAACACTGGACTCCAAAGGAATGGACCGTCTTAGCGGAACTTCCGGGCCATTTGGGCCAATATAATAAAGCTGGGCCGGCGCCACTCGACCACTTACGCCACTCCTAGTTCAGATGAAATCCATGACTCTGAAACGTAAAGCTCGTTCCCCCTTTCCCCAAGTAGAAACATGTTGATACGGCTCCACCAAGAAGTCGTATCTAGTTGGAAAGGAGAACTCACCGATATTTCCTAGGCGATGCCTGTTAATGGATTAACTTGTTCCAAGAATTTTACTTCCCGAGTGTTGGGTAAGTAATCAAAAATTCTTTTATCAAAATAGCAACCTTGTTGCGAATATACAATACACCACAGAGCCGGATCCCTCAGATTTTGAGCGAGTATTTAAATCCCCTTCAAAAGGAGGATCTTAAATATAAAAATGAGTTTTGGGATCCAAAACTTATAAAATCATTTTGAAGACTCGCAAAACATTTTTAAGAATGTTTGGAGTGATGTTGATTTAATAAAATAAATTAGTCCCAATATATTAAGAAATATCTGAATATTATTATTTAAATAATATTCCCATAAAGAATAATCTTTATAAAAATAATTGAAGTAGAAGTTGTAAAACTTATACTTGAAATGAATATTAAATAACCAAAGATATACTTATACGAAAGTAATATCTTTATTTGAATAATCGAAAACAAGTTTGATTATCGAAACATTATTCTTTAATAAAATAAAGAATATTAATTAGTAAATAATCGGAGTCATAAGTCCTCAAATGAATATTCAAATAATATTCAATAAATAGAATAAACAGAGTCATAAGTCCTCGAATGAATATTCAAATAATATTCAATAAATAGAATAAACGGGGTCATAAGCCCTCGAATGAATATTCAAAATAATATTCAATAATAAAATAAACGGGGTCATAAGCCCTCGAATGAATATTCAAAATAATATTCATTAATAAAATAAAGTTATCGAATAAACCTTATTCGATTCATAGTTTTGAAAACTATTCATATATATATATAAATATATATATATATATTATACTCGGGAGCCTCGACTCCCAGTTTTAGAAAAATGTTCACCTTTGGGTCCCCTATACTAAGGGTATATGCAAATTACCGCTTATCTCTAGCATAGGTATTATCAACTGAATCAACAGATATATGTATCAAGAATACGAAACAGGCATACATATATACCATATCACATGCTACAATATATCGCAAGAATTTGCTAATTACCATCATGCATCTATCACAAGATAATGCATATACATTTGTATACATCACAACAACAGTATAACGGGTAGAAAACTTACCTGAGTGCTCCCGGATAGACTTAAGCTTAGAGTGGGTCCGATAACCTATGAACAACAACATAAGTCGGAATTAAACCCCGATCGATTAAGAAACTAGACTTTAACCATTTAGAGTCCTAACGTTCGCTTTCGCACTTAACGATTCACTTAAGTTGCTCGAGTACCCTCGGCTCCACCATTTTTAATAAATTAACCATTAAGGGTTTTAAGGCGATTCTTTTGCGAGTATCTTACCAACTGCCTAATCCACTTTACATAAATGTTTCATACCCCAATTAGTCATTTAAGGTCCTTAACCAAGGTTTCAAAGTAAGGCGAGGGGTAATGGTTCGGTCGCGAAATGCCGTTACTTAAAACGGTCGTTTCTCCTAAACCGTACATCGGATTCAAGCGTACCACATATCAAAACGAAGCTCGTAACATGAACTATCTAAACATGGCAATGGTCAAAACCTAACAGTGAGTTCAAGGGTTCTGATGTTAAGAACAAAACAGTCTACGGTAAATCGGGCATTACGACGGCTATGTTTACGCGATTGCCAATTTTATTCTACTCCAAACCAACCCACAATCAACTCACAATCAACATCCCAACCAAAATCCATCCAAAATTCACCATAACAGCCCCAACAACTCAAAATTATCAATTTATACTATTCTCAAACATAAATTTAAACTATACTTAAGTTCATTAATCAATACTCCAAGAATTACAACTCCAAAACATTACAACACCAACTATCCTCTACATTCACAACAAACAAGCCTCTCATGAACTATAATAACATAACTAAACCTAATACTCAAGTAAAGTTAGGGTTTGGAGGGGTTATACCTTCCTTGGAGAGTGGAGAATCAAGTAATTAGCTTGGAATCACCCTTAAAAGCCCTTATCCAAGCTTAATCTAAACAAAAACTCAAGAACAAAAATTTTAGTTCTTGAAAAACACTATTCACCATCTTCTTCCATGATTTTTAGGAAGAGATTGTGAAGGAATTTGGAGCTTAGATTCATAGGATAACTATATCTAAGTATAAGGAACCTTGGATAATTACCTCACGATTTAACAATGTTTGGACCTTGAATTTGGATTTTCTTATCCTTGAAAATGAAGGAAAGCCGAGAGCTTGATGAAGAAATGAAATAATTTTGTGTTTTGGTGAAATGATTTGTTGATTGGTTGATTTTGATTTGTTTTGTTTTGTTTTCTTACCTTTTACCATGGTAACTTTTGTGTGGTTCTAAATCAACCAACAACACACTTGCTTTGGTCATGCTTATGTCACCATGTGATGTCACCCTCCCACCTTTGTCCTCTTCTCATTGGTTTGATGACATCATCCCCACTAATCTCTTTGATTAGCTTCTAATTACTTGGCTAATGACCGCTGATCTGTTATACGGTTCGCTTATCTTTCATTTTCGTTTATCGTTTGAGGGATCATACCCGGGATCTTATTACTTGGGTTCCCTTAACCTTTCTCAATACATTATATTCCTTTTATGATCCTCTCTTACAATCCTTGAATTTAAATCCTTTTTATCCTGTTACCTTATACTCAATTCTTTCGGTATCTGGTGGATTTTCGGGAAAAATCAAAAGGTTCAAATTTGGATTTTGACGATCTTTATATACACTTATATATCATATAGAGTGCTAATAAGATCTCAGAATAATAATAAAAGAACCCCTACATAGTGTGGCATGGAAAGTTTTCTTATTCAGCATAATCAGCAAAACACTATTCATAAGGGTTTCAAAATTTCCAAAAATTGGGGTTATTACATCTCGCATAGCAAGGAAAATGTTTTTCTAAGAACAACTCTTTAAACCTATCCCATGCAATAACATCTTCACCCTCCAAAGCCTTTTTAAATTCCCACCAATAATTTGCTTCTCCTTTCAACAGATAACTGGCAAAGTCAGTCTTCTGGTCTTCACCTACCTTTACTAGTGCAAATATTTTCTCTATTTCTTTCAACCAAGTGATAGCTTTAATAGGATCAGCTGTCCCATTAAATTATGGAGGTTTAACCGACTGAAACTGCTTAAAAGTAACAATAGGTATAGCTGGTGGAATTTAGGGCTCAGGACGAAGTGGCTGTTGTAATATTTGTTGTTGAATCTGCTGCTGCTTTTGATGAATTTGTTATTACATCATTACCATCTGTTGTTGCATCAGATGGAACATTTGGTTCATGGTATCATTGGTCTGTTCTCCGGAATTGCTGTTGGAAGTCTCAGTCCTAGTCTTTCTCTTTGCTGCCATTGTCTGATAATAAACAAGTGATGTTTCTTTAACAATTTAATAAACACTTGACAGTAGGTAAGAAAACAAGTTATCCTGTATTAACAAAATTTAGATAATGGTTTAAAGAAAGAAAACAGTTGCTTAATATAAAAACAGGAAATGTAAGCAGTTAAATAAAATGTATGTTCTCTCTTTTCTTTTTTTTTTCTTTTTTTTTCGAGACAAAATTTAAAATACAAAAACTGTAAAACAATAAAGTAATGGTAAATGCGGTAAAACTGTAAAGACTGAAATTTAAATAAAAGAAATTTGAAAAAAAAAGTTCATTTTATATATGACACCAGCCTCAGGTGTAAATGTTTGGTACAAAAAGTCTCACTCTGCTGGTCATGGCGGCTACAAGTCACACTAACTACTATCAGTCAAACTACTACTACAAGTCAAAATACTACTACAAATCAAACTACTACTACATACATACACACTACTCACTATGTCATACTAAGTTGTATCTATATACATCTGTCATCTGCAGTCAACATCTCAAAACCCTGGCGGAATACGCCTCAGCTCGTCCCTAAGTATCCGGACCAAAGTCTGTGCCAAACGGAATATTCTGTAGAACTCCACAAAAGAAGGCGGTCCCTCATGGGTCAAATCATCCTGCTCCCAAGTAGCACTCATCAAAGCAGACTGTAACCTCTGAAGGGTTTTAGCACATAAACGCAGCGAAAACGTAAATTTAAATCTTAAAAAAAATCGAAACCCTCTGCAGGATCCATGCGAAAAATAATATTTAATTCGTAGTTCAGTATGTTTACCTTAAGAAGTTTTACATTAATGGAAAGATGGAAGTCTTTAATAACGATCCAAGAACCACGAGCGGAGATCCTTAGCAACTGCTCCTCAAGTGTGAAGCACTCCACCGGTATCCACCAAGAAAACGATGTAATGGAGAAGGAGGAGGTGGAGAGAATTAGGGTTTTGTAAAAATTTTAGGTTGAGGCAAAAATACGGTTTATAATAGTATATTTATAGGCAAAATTTTCAGCTGAAAATTTTCCCATAAAATATTATTATTATTAACCTTTTATTATTCTCATTAATAATTAAAACACCTTTTAATTATTAATCCTTTTTCTAAACACTTTAGAAATAATTCTCTCTCTTGATTTAATTTCCAAAAATTAAATTCTTAATTAATAATATTAAGAACCTTTTCTTAATTAATTTATAATCAATTAAATCTCATTTAATCAATTATTAAATTTGCCAATTAATTATTTATTTCATAAATAAATAATTATCAGCCATTATTAATTAATTCATCCACCATTAAATTATTCTCTTTTATGGTGTGACCTTGTAGGTTCAATATTAAGCCGGTAGTAGAAATAAATAATAATAAAACTATTTTATCATTATTTATATAAATTCTCTAATTCATTAAATATGATTAATTAATTAATCATATTTATTCTACATCGTGAGGGATACTTCTCAGCATATCGCGACTATCCGGATAATACGAATTCACTGCTTAGAATACCAAGAACCTATTCCGTGAGTAGTTACCGTACAATTAATTCCTTCTACCCTGCAATGTCACGATTAAATACAAGGCATGGAACTTGTGTCAAGCCTATCTTATTTAATCACTTGCTTTCCCATTCACTATGCTTAGTTCTATTTAATGTAAATTAGAAACTCCTTTCTAATTTCATTCACTCTGGCCAGAGATTCCTGAACTAACATAAGTGGATCCGCATTGAACATTCTCTTCCTATACTGGAAGGGGTAGATCCTTTATTGATCATACACTATCTTTGTGTACAAATTCCTATACCCAGTAGAGCCCTTATAATTGTCCCTTGAGACTAAGAACTAAACCAAAACATAGTTCAGTGTACATAAGATGACTATGATGACCTCAAGTCTAAGGATACTTGTACAACTATCACTATGTGAACAACTGCTGACACGTGAGTGAACTCCATCAGTTGTTCAGCTGTGTGAGTCATGTTCAGTAAACTTATTCTATAATAAGTACCTACATACTAGCTATAGTGTTACCACACAAATGTCTATGAGAACAGACATCCTTCATAATGAAGCGAACATAGAATGTACCGATCTTTGCGGATTATTAATTACCAGTTAGTAATCCTACGACCAGGAACTATTTAAGTTTAGAGTTATCATCTTTTAGGTCTCATTATTATGATCTCATCACAATCCATAAAAAGCTTTACTCTAAACCGTGGTATATCTTATTTAAACATTTAAATAGATAGAGCCCGTAATAAAAACAAAACAAGCCTTTTATTATTATCAATAAAATCAAAACAGATTAAATAAAAGTTATTCCTAAATCCTCATACATGATTGGACTTAGGACATATCTCTTTCAACCTCTGCCTCATAAGTAATCTGGCTGTAAGGCAGCTAACGGTCCTCTGTCTCTCTGGTCAAATAAATGCATAATCTCCCTGCACTGAGCTCTCCAATACTCCACATCATCTCTCATAACCCGGTACTCATGGTATGGTACCATATATTGCTGTTGTGATATCCCGTATTTTCAGAATTATTATTATTAATATTTGAATATGTTTATATGATTTTCTGATTAAGAAGGAATAAAATGCTGGATATTTTATTCCTGTTTGACGAGTTGGTGTTATTAAATGGTAATGTGTTAATTGTTAAGTGTTATGTCGATCCTTGTTAATTTCTGAAAATATTTCCTTAAATGTATTATTTTCAAAAGTTTATTTGAAAACCGACCATTTTATTGATATCGGTAAATTGAGTTCGTTTAGTAATATTAGGGATTGGATGGATATTCTGTCTGTTATGTGTTGTATGTAATATTAATTGTGTGGGACTCAGTTGTGATTGAGGATTATTTGTATTATTAATTACTGAGTCGTATCGTTTTCTTTTTGTCTTTAAAAATGATTTTATTGGAAATTTAATTTCATAAATATTTAAATTATCTTTAAAATTATTTTTATGACGTTATAATTACAATAATTATTTTTGGGATTTTATAAAATTTAGAAATCAAGATTTCATTAATTATTTAGCCATGTATGATTTTCTGATTTCATTTATTTGTAAAATCCGTATTTAATTCTAAAATTCTTCAAAAATTATGAAACTCATATTTATCTAAGTTTGGAACATTCTGAGAATTTTAAAATTATTTTGGGAATTTTTGGGATTAATTTCACCCACGCGTTGATTCGTTTAATTGATAAAAGCGGGTATAAATTGCGTTTCAATTTTTTTTTAAAATTTCGAAATTTATGTTTTTATAAACTTCGGGATATTTGTAACATTTTAAGACTATTTTTGTGATTTTCTGAATTTGTTTCAAGTGCAGCTCGGTTCGTTAAATCATATAATGCGGGTATAGTGCGCGAGTCAAAAATGCTTTAAAAATTATGAAAATTTTATTTTATTAGTTTTTAATTATTCCGAGAATTTTAAAACTTATTTGGTAATTTTTGGGTTAATTGTACCCGTAAGTCTGCTCGTTAAATTCTAAATTTTCGGGACAAAATTTGGCCTATATGTTGATAAGTACTGCAAGTAGTACAGTTAAAAAAAAAAACCAAAACGTGTCAAACAGCGCCCCCACCCCCCTGAGTGCCACCCCCCTTTCCATTTTTGTTTTCGCCCCCCCCCCCTTCTGTTTCCTCTTCTCCCTTCCCCTGTCCCTCTTTATTGTACGTATATTTAATTACTTTCAATTTTCAAAAATTCATATCTTGCAAACCGTATATCCAAATTTCAATTGGTATATATATAAACGATCAGCGCTTCGATACCTACGCATAGGTATATATATTGCGAGGTTCTGAGAAGAAAATTTGCGGAGCATATTTTCCGTTTTAATTTATTTTCGGGGCATAGAAAAAGGGTTTGGAGGCGGTGATTACTTCACATGGCATCTCAGCGTTAGGGCTGTCAAACGGATAATTCGGATACGGATCTGCCTATATCCGAATCCGGATCCGAATCCGAAAATCCGTATTCGTATCCGAATCTGAATCCGAAAATATTTAAAGAATAATATCCGAATCCGGATTCGATGGATACTATCCAGATACGGATAATATCCGGATCCAAATCTGATTTTCAGTCAGATTTTTTTATTTTATATTAAAAATTAAAAAAATTGAAAAAAAATAAAAAAATATAGTTAAAAATAAAAATTCATTTTTAAAAATTAAAATAAGTGATAAAGTGATTTACTTATATTTTAAATTTTCAAAAATTAATTTTATTTTTCTTTTCAATATAAACGTATTCTTTAAATTGTTGAACTCAAATAATTTTTTTCTATATGTCTATAAAATTTGTATAAACATAATATTTAATATATATATATATGTATGTGTATGTGTGTGTATACATAAACACACTATAAGTTTAATATAATATATTTTCAAATTATTTAAATATTTAAATATAAAATATATTTATTCGGATTCGGATATTATCGGATACGAATATGCCTATATCCGTATCCGTATCCGCAATCGTCGGATTCGAATACGGATAATATCCGCTTTGTGTCGGATACGGATAATATCCGTTTTATTTCGGATACGAATGTGGATTTTTGGAACGAATATCGGATTTTTCGAATTTTTTTGACAGCCCTACTCAGCGTGTATATATCTATCGCTATTAATTTCGGATTTTTCTGGAGATATTTTCCGGACATCATATTTTCTCTTCGGGGTAATCAGAATTTATTTTGGGTAACGATTTCGAAATTCCGCCTTCGTACTTGTGAATATTATAGCATGTTAGTGTTTATATATTTATTTCATAATTTTTAGAAGTTTTTGTAGAAGTCATTTTTGACCGTTTTATTCATTTCTGGAGTGTTTATATGTGTAAATATAAATTATTGTGTTAATTGTTGTTGGTTGTGTCGATATAATATCGACTGGCGTCCGAGAAATAGAGGAGGTGCTGTCCGATTTCCAAGAAAATATTATTTTAAATTATTTTCCAGGCTCGATAATTCTTATAAAATTATTTTCGGGTGTTGGAGCCCTATTATTTAATTATAAAATGATTCGGAGACCCGTGTTAATTCCGAAAAACAGTTTCGAGCTTTAAAATATTGTTTTAAATTATTTTCAAGGCTCGATAAATATTATTAAATGATTTATTCTTATTTTATTCATAATAAATCAACCGTTCGTCCGTTTAATACGAAACGAACGCGTACAGACTCAGAAAAATATTCCTCTTTCAATAAAAATACTTTCGAGTCCCAAATCCTTTTGTTTTGAAAGGTCGCTTGTTTAACAAGTTATTCTGAGTCAAGTTTTGATCGAAATATCATATTTTTGACCCGATTTCCGTTTTAAATGTACTGAGTCGACCCTTATGATTAATTGAGTCATATGTGATATGAATTATGTGATACGTGAGTTATGTGCATATGTGCTATGTGAATTATGGGTGTATGTCGATCAAGAGTCCTGTATTTGTCTATTATATTTATGTGTGGGCTATCGTATGATTAGACGATAGGCTTTTGACGCGTAGTTCGTCGAGTGGTTATCGTTTAGACGATTAAAGTTCTATATTTTAATTATAGATGCGGATCGTTCGAGTTGATCAGGACAAGGTATTAGATAAAGAATGGAATGGAAGGTATTGGATATCTGGCTTCTACCAATCGCAAGAGCAACATATCTAGTAAAGTGTTGAAAAGAAGGACGGTGATGTTTTGAGACAGAATGTCAGAATAGATGCGGTTTTGCGAGTGTGACTAACTGCTAAAATATCAAAGGCAAGTATCCCTATCATCACTTATTGTTCATGTGATATTTATTTTAAATCTTCTTATACAAGTATTGCTTTCCCTATTTTCAGTTCGGAATAGATAAATGTTTTACATATCGCTGAATTAAATAATTCTGTTTATGCAAATACTTATCTGCTATTCTATGTTCAGAATAGTCAAGTGATTTTACTTATCCAATTATCGGATTTATAAATGTTTTGGATTTTGAGAAAGTGATTTGGTTGCGAATATTCCTGCCCAAGAATTGGGGGAATAAAATTATTTCGGGTGTCGATTATTATGACCCCATTTCAATAAAAGGTTTTAAGATTGGATCATAATTGCGTAAGTGACCGGGACGGACGGTCCAGCGGAGGCCTATTTCTAAGTGCCATATGAAATATTATGACACCATTTTGCCACAGGCGAGTATTGCCTTTTATTTGAGTACTAGTGATTTTGGGGTCACGTTTCTATAAATCATGACCTTGTGCTTTCACACGGGCTGATCAGCATATGATAGTACGTCCGTCGGAGAATGATCCCAATCTAAATTATCATATCGTCTTTTATATTCATAGAATAAATGATTTATCAACTGTTTCTGTTTTAGAATAATGGTAAAATGCAGTTTTGATTCAGATTATGATTTATGCTGATACTTACGTTGTTGTTAAATATCAAAGGTGGTATTAGTATAGATGATTGATGTTGACTTCAGTATGGAATGTTGTGAGCATCAAAGTTCGTATTAATATCTAATTTGATATGACAGCAAAATAAGTATTAATTTCAAGAGTTCGGTTTTGAGTAAAGTTATGATTCAATCCATAATCATTGTTTCATGTTATTGTTGTTACGATATTTCCGTAAACACTATTTTACGAGTTTTATTCTCGTCAAGATTCAAAGTATTGCTGAAGCCTTTCGCTCAAAAATATCAAAATGGTTTTGAATATAATTAAGGAATCAATTTTGGGGTTCCTCAACTATATTTTATGATTCAGCAATTATAATTTTAAATGTCCTGCGCTATTGCAGATGTCGGTTTTATATCAAAATGACCCGATATTTACTATAATGAACTTGTTGAGCATTTCTTCCGCTCATACTTGCCTGTTTTTAAATTTAACCTCCAGTGAGGATTAGCTTGCGCTGTTTAGCTGCGTAATTCGAGGAAGCAAAAAAGAAGCTTTTGGAAGGTGGTTGGTCCAGGGTTTGCGGACTAGTGTAAGTTTTATTGTATAAAGTTGTTTATATTATATTATATATAGTTGTATATTTTATTTGGGCCTAGTATACTTCATTTCGAAGTTATACTAGTGGGTTTAGTTTTGAGTTGGAATTTATTGAAAAGAGTTTTAAAAGAAAGTGAAAAATTTATTTATGGAATTTGGATTTCTTGTTTCTAGAACTGTAACCTTAAAAGATCTTGGATTAGTTTGGGGTCGTAAATGTTAAATATCTTCCACTGGCATTCATTTATTGATTTAACAGATTATTTTGGATTGAGGTTTCATAGTGACAACCAAAGCCCGTGACCCCAGATTTGGGGACGTTACAGGTTGGTATCAGAGCTGAGGTTATAGTAAACTAGAAACGAGAGTGTGTAAGAGTGTGTATAGCTATGTGAGGACGTTTGAGTTCATATCGAGTTCCTGTTGGATTATTGGATATAGTACCAACAAATAAGTTAAGATAGGTGCATTCGTTTGAGATGGTTGTGCTGAGCTGGATGGAACTCCGAAAAGTTGCAAACTTCTGTTCTGGAATCTTTCGAGGCTACTATGGTTCGACGACGATGAAGATTATCGATATTCTTGGAACATGAAGAAGTGTCTAGAATTAGATGGCGAGTCAACAGAAGAGTTTAAATTGAAGATAAATATTAAGACTTTGGCAATACCTTCTTTTTCAATAAATTCTTTTAACTTCTCTCAAAAAGAAATATCAGTTAGAAGACATAATCCCTAAGACCAGTTTATTCATTTTGTGCCAGAATTTTTATTCTCTAGACTTCATTTCCTTCAGAAATATCAGCTTTGAAATCTTTTCAGTTTTATTCATTTGATTTTGAATTCTTTGATATTTTTATTCTGACTGAGATGAACAACCCTAACTGTAGGGGACACAAGGTCTACCTGTCTGTGTGATAGGAGTTGGATGGGACGCCATCACTTGTGTGTGTTGTGAATACATGAAGGTTAATAACCTTTAGTAGTGTCTTAATTTGGACACGCAATACCAAGTTCGTTTGATCATATTGATCTCTCAGTTATTCTCTTATTTCAACAATACTTTTTCTCAAATTCAGATTTTGGTCCCGTTATGGCATCAGATTCTTTTCTTTTTGAAAATCCATGATTTTATCATTCCAAATATTCGAAGGTATGCCAATCAAGTTAAGTTGAGTATCCTGGTCAAGTCAAAGTAAGGCGATGTGATGGAATTACAAAGGACGACAGTGGAGTGTAATGCGATTAAACTATCAATGGCGTACAACGAAGTCAATCTGTTTCTTTATTTCTCTCTCTATCTCTCTTTCTTTTCTTCTCTCTAGCTTTCTCTCTATTCTTCTTTCTCGCGATCAGTAAAAAGTGATTCTATTGATGAATTGGTCAAAGGGTGTGAATGGAACAGTGGTGCCCACTGAAGCTCCTGTAAAAGTTTTATTATACAAGGATTACAAGAGTTATTTGAGATTACGGAAAATTGAGGTTATTTGGAAATGGAAATTTGGTTAGAAAACCCTTAGTGCTTTCTTCTGTTGATTCCGAGGACGGAATCCTTATAAGGAGGGTAGATTGTGATATCCCGTATATTCAGAATTATTATTATTAATATTTGAATATGTTTATATGATTTTCTGATTAAGAAGGAATAAAATGGTGGATATTTTATTCCTGTTTGACGAGTTGGTGTTATTAAATGGTAATATGCTAATTGTTAAGTGTTATATCGATCCTTGTTAATTTCTGAAAATATTTCCTTAAATGTATTATTTTCAAAAGTTTATTTGAAAACCGATCATTTTATTGATATCGGTAAATTGAGTTCGTTTAGTAATATTAGGGATTGGATGGATATTCTGTCTGTTATGTGTTGTATGTAATATTAATTATGTGGGACTCAGTTGTGATTGAGGATTATTTGTATTATTAATTACTGAGTCGTATCGTTTTGCTTTTGTCTTTAAAAATGATTTTATTGGAAATTTAATTTCATAAATATTTAAATTATCTTTAAAATTATTTTTATGACGTTATAATTAAAATAATTATTTTTGGGATTTTATAAAATTTAGAAATCAATATTTCATTAATTATTTAGCCATGTATGATTTTCTGATTTCATTTATTTGTAAAATCCGTATTTAATTCTAAAATTCTTCAAAAATTATGAAACTCATATTTATCTAAGTTTGGAACATTCTGAGAATTTTAAAATTATTTTGGAAATTTTTGGGATTAATTTCACCCGCGCATTGATTCGTTTAATTGATAAAAGCGGGTATAAATTGTGTTTCAAAAATTATTTTAAAATTTTGAAATCTATGTTTTTATAAACTTCGGGATATTTGTAACATTTTAAGACTATTTTCGTGATTTTCTGAATTTGTTTCAAGTGTTGCTCGGGTCGTTAAATCATATAATGCGGGTATAGTGCGTGAGTCAAAAATGCTTTAAAAATTATGAAAATTTTATTTTATTAGTTTTTAATTATTCCGAGAATTTTAAAACTTATTTGGTAATTTTTGGGTTAATTGTACCCGTAAGTCTGCTCGTTAAATTCTAAATTTTCGGGACAAAAATTGGCCTATATGTTGATAAGTACTGCAAGTAGTACAGTTAAAAAAAAAAAAACCAAAATGTGTCAAACAACGCCCCCACCCCCCTGAGTGCCACCCCCCTTTCCATTTTTTTTTTCGCCTCCCCTTCTGTTTCCTCTTCTCCCCTCCTCTGTCCCTCTCTCTTGTACGTATATTTAATTACTTTCAATTTTCAAAAATTCATATCTTGCAAACCGTATATCCAAATTTCAATTGATATATATATAAACGATCAGCGCTTCGATACCTACGCATAGGTATATATATTGCGAGGTTCTGAGAAGAAAATTTGCGGAGCATATTTTCCGTTTTAATTTATTTTCGGGGCATAGAAAAAGGGTTTGGAGGCGGTGATTACTCCACATGGCATCTCAGCGTGTATATATCTAACGCTATTAATTTCGGATTTTTCTGGAGATATTTTCCGGATATCAGATTTTCTCTTCGGGGTGATCAGAATTTATTTTGGGTAACGATTTCGAAATTCCGCCTCGTACTTGTGAATATTATAGCATGTTAGTGTTTATATATTTATTTCATAATTTTTAGAAGTTTTTGTAGAAGTCATTTTTGACCGTGTTATTCATTTCTAGAGTGTTTATACGTGTAAATATAAATTATTGTGTTAATTGTTGTTGGTTGTGTCGATATGATATCGACTGGCGTCCGAGAAATAGAGGAGGTGCTGTCCGATTTCCAAGAAAATATTATTTTAAATTATTTTCCAGGCTCGATAATTCTTATAAAATTATTTTTGGGTGTTGGAGCCCTATTATTTAATTATAAAATGATTCGGAGACCCGTTTTAATTCCGAAAAACAGTTTCGAGTTTTAAAATATTATTTTAAATTATTTTCAAGGCTCGATAAATATTATTAAATGATTTATTCTTATTTTATTCATCATAAATCAACCGTTCGTCCGTTTAATATGAAATGAACGCGTACAGATTCAGAAAAATATTCCTCTTTCAATAAAAATACTTTCAAGTCCCAAATCCTTTTATTTTGAAAGTTCGCTTGTTTTACAAGTTATTCTGAGTCAAGTTTTGATCGAAATATCATATTTTTGACCCGATTTCCGTTTTAAATGTACTGAGTCGACCCTTATGATGAATTGAGTCATATGTGATATGAATTATGTGATACGTGAGTTATGTGCTTATGTGCTATGTGAATTATGGGTGTATGTCGATCAAGAGTCCTGTATTTGTCTATTATATTTATGTGTGGTCTATCGTATGAGTAGACGATAGGCTTTTGACGCGTAGTTCGTCAAGTGGTTATCGTTTAGACGATTAAAGTTCTATATTTTAATTATAGATACGGATCGTTCGAGTTGATCAAGACAAGGTATTGGATAAAGAATGGAATGGAAGGTATTGGATATCTGGCTTCTAGCAATCGCAGGAGCAACATATCTAGTAAAGTGTTAAAAAGAAGGACAGTGATGTTTTGAGACAGAATGTCAGAATAGATGCGGTTTTGCGAGTGTGACTAACTGCTAAAATCTCAAAGGCAAGTATCCCTATCATCACTTATTGTTCAAGTGATATTTATTTTAAATCTTCTTATGCAAGTATTGCTTTCCCTATTTTCAGTTCGGAATAGATAAATGTTTTACATATCGCTGAATTAAATAATTCTGTTTATGCAAATACTTATCTGTTATTCTATGTTCAGAATAGTCAAGTAATTTTACTTATCCAATTATTGGATTTAAAAATGTTTTGGATTTTGAGAAAGTGATTTGGTTGCGAATATTCCTGCCCAAGAATTGGGGGAATAAAATTATTTCGGGTGTCGATTATTATGACCCCATTTCAATAAAAGGTTTTAAGATTGGATCATAATTGCGTAAGTGACCGGGACGGACGGTCCAGCGGAGGGCTATTTCTAAGTGCCATATGAAATATTATGACACCATTTTGCCAAAGGCGAGTATTGCCTTTTATTTGAGTACTAGTGATTTTGGGGTCACGTTTCTATGAATCATGACCTTGTGCTATCACACGGGCTGATCAGCATGTGATAGTACGTCCGTCGGAGAATGATCCCAATCTAAATTATCATATCGTTTTTGATATTCATAGAATAAATGATTTATCAACTATTTCTATTTTGGAATAATGGTAAAATGCAGTTTTGATTCAGATTATGATTTATGCTAATACCTACATTGTTGTTAAATATCAAAAGTGGTATTAGTATAGATGATTGATGTTGACTTCAGTATGGAATGTTGTGAGCATCAAAGTTCGTATTAATATCTAATTTGATATGACAACAAAATAAGTATTAATTTCAAGAGTTCGGTTTTGAGTAAAGTTATGATTCAATCCATAATCATTGTTTCATGTTATTGTTGTTACGATATTTCCGTAAACACTGTTTTACGAGTTTTATTCTCGTCAAGATTCAAAGTATTGCTGAAGCCTTTCGCTCAAAAATATCAAAATGGTTTTGAATATAATTAAGGAATCAATTTTGGGGTTCCTCAACTATAATTTTATGATTCAGCAATTATAATTTTAAATGTCCTGCGCTATTGCAGATGTTGGTTTTATATCAAAATGACCCGATATTTACTACAATGAACTTGTTGAGCATTTCTTCCGCTCATACTTGCCTGTTTTTAAATTTAACCTCCAGTGAGGATTAGCTTCCGCTGTTTAGCTGCGTAATTCGAGGAAGCAAAAAAGAAGCTTTTGGAAGGTTGTTGGTCCAGGGTTTGCGGACTAGTTTAAGTTTTATTGTATAAAGTTGTTTATATTATATTATATATAGTTGTATATTTTATTTGGGCCTAGTATACTTCATTTCGAAGTTATACTAGTGGGTTTAGTTTTGAGTTAGAATTTATTGAAAAGAGTTTTAAAAGAAAGTGAAAAATTTATTTGTGGAATTTGGATTTCTTGTTTCTAGAACTGTAACCTTAAAAGATCTTGGATTAGTTTGGGGTCATAAATGTTAAATATCTTCCGCTGGCATTCATTTATTGATTTAACAGATTATTTTGGATTGAGGTTTCATAGTGACGACCAAAGCCCGTGACCCCGGATTTGGGGACGTTACAGCTGTGCAACCTGACCCACTGAATCCTGTGACGGAACCCTTGGTATACCTGCACCCTGCTGTGGTAACCCCAACTGTAAATCCACATTATGCTCTCCCATCCCCTCGACTGGAATCATCTAAACTATGTCTGGCTCTGGGGCATGCACTGGTATAGGAGGGAATACTGGTGGTGGTGGAAGCTCTGGCTCAATCTCTGGTATAAACTGATGCTCTACCGGTGGTGGAATCATCGGCTCAAAGAACTCAAATGGATCAAACATCTCTATAGGGTCATGGACTATCCCCTGTACTGGAGGTACTGGCTCCTGTGGCAATGGTGGTGGATGTGGTAGAGGAGGAAACATGTACTCAGATACTGGAGTTATAACTGGTGCTACTGGCCCGATGACTGTCCTCTTAGAAGAAGCCGAATAACCTGACGACACCATCTGATAATATACCAAAGAAAGAAGAAAAGTCACTAAACAATGCTAAAACTTATACTTTCCTATTCTAATCTAATCTAAATCCTAACACCACTCTTCCTATTTGACTATTCCTATCCTATGTGATCTTCCTATCTTATCTTAATCCTAATGTTCTTGTTTTCAGGGACCAAACCTACAGCTCTGATGCCAAACCTGTAACACCCTTTAGACCCGGGGTATAAGTCTGGGGGTTACTAGCTAATCACCAAACCTGTACAATCTGATTAACAAATAATAAAGAAATGAATCTAAACCCCTTTAACACTAACCAGGATCTTTTTTTAGGTTGAAGTATAAAAACAAGAACCACTAACTACTTTATTACAAACCAAATTCAAAATCTTACAATTTCTCTTATTACAAACCATTGTCTAACCAGTTTTAAACTAATTTCATCTTTTTATTCAAACACACACATTAACTATCTACACTCCACATGTTCGGGCAACTCAAAGCTTTCTTCCTGGATTGGGATCAACACCTTGGGTATGAGAGGATCTCGAGGCTTGACCCGCTTCTTTACCACTCGAGTCCTAATGGGTTTCATATTCCTTCTTAACTGAAAACAATAAGGTGAATAACAACAAAAAGGGGTGAGCCAAAAATTGCTCAACAAGTCCGCAAAATATAAACAGTGTTTAAGCAATTTAAATGAATCCGTAACCCGGGTATATCTGCAAAGATATAACCCCGCGAGAACAAAAAGAAGGTCATTACTGGCGAAATAAATGAACTAAACTGAACACAAGTTCGCATCTATACCCTGCTGATCAGCCAGGATACAGTGCATATCTATATCCCACTATATAGATCCCGTCAGGCACCCAAGCACTACGACCCATCTCAAGGATCCCGTTATATCCCGGTCCTTAGGATTAAGCAAACTTAATCCCCAAAGTATCATTATCCAGTCCATGGAATAGCAACCGGAATAATCGTCACCTTCGTCTATCACCGACTCAAGCTGCCTTGCTGGCTTAGCTTCTGTAGAGAAATAGACGGTTTAGTCATTTTGTACTTCAATAGTATCTTGAATTGACTTCACATCGTTCCTATCGTCTACCCATGCGCTTATGACTAACTCGTATATTATATATTAGCAAGTAAAACTCGATTAACCACATAATATAGATAAGCAAATAAGCACATAATCATTTTTATAATTAAAAAAATTTTAGAATCAAAATCGACTCGCTGATCGCTCAACCGATCATTATTTGACTCGTAGCCTATTTTTTTCAGAATTTTGCGGACTCATCTCGGTACACGATCCGACTGATAATCAAACAAATAACAAGGTCAAATAATTTCTAGAAGAAATTAGGCTTTAATATTATTTTTAATGAAAAGAATTCATTTTTCTGAGTTAAAAGGGCTTTCGTTTCGCTCGAATCGGACTAACGGTCTAATTAATATCGATTAAACACTGATAATTCAATTTATTATTCGATATAAATAATTATTACTAATTTTTAAACCCCAAAATAATTTTTAAATAATTATTTAAGAAAATCAGAATTTAAAAAGGATTTTTCTATAATTTTTGGAATTAAAATGAATTTATTATGATTTATTGAAAATTATTTGATCAATTATCAAAATAATTAATCATTTTGAAATAATTACTAAATAATAAATAATAAATAAATAAATAATAAATAATTGAGAAATAATTAAATTTGATTTTTAGAAAATATTTTCGAATTATTTATA
Organism: Apium graveolens; assembly: GCF_009905375.1. Classification (NCBI taxonomy): domain Eukaryota; kingdom Viridiplantae; phylum Streptophyta; class Magnoliopsida; order Apiales; family Apiaceae; genus Apium; species Apium graveolens. The sequence goes on along the minus strand of NC_133649.1, from coordinate 189,038,283 downwards.
ATATAAATTAATTAATTAAATAATTAATTAATCAATATATAAAATAAATCAAAACTGATTTTTAAAATTAATAAAAATAAAATAAAAATTATTTTCCAGAAACACTTGTCAGAAATGAAATCCATGACAAAACGGATCAAAGCCGGGTTCTGGAAACGAGTCAAACGGGTTGGATTCCGGGTCATGAAGAACATGACCGGAATCTGCCCAGAATCCGGCGACCGGCCAGGATTCCGGCAGCCCGTTTTCAAGCCAAAAACAGAACCATTTTATTCGTTTTTCACAGGGTTTCAACTTCAAATCACTTCACCAATCTATTCCCGGCCAAATCATATCAGAAACATCCCTGAATCTCTACCTCCGGCCAAACCGACTTCAAAATCCGGCCAAATAACGAAATCATTTGTTTGTACATGAAACTTAATGCTTAATAGTGCAAATCGAAGCTAAGAACATATACAATCTAACCCCTAACATATCAGGAACCAAATATTCACAGAAATCATCGAGTTGTAATTTGAAAATTCGGTATAAACCCTAATAATCAAACTTTGCTATCTAGGTATCGTTTGATCAATTAAATACCATGAATCGACTGCAAATCACATCAGGAAACTATATCAATCATCAAAACATCATAATGACCCTAGAATCAACAAGCCCTAATTCGAACATAAATCCTAGAAATCGAAAATCAAAAACTATGAATTAAAACATGAAATTGATGCTAGAAACAGAAAGAACAGATCGAAACCTTCAATTTGGGTACTTGAATCACTTGTTTTGGTGCTGTAATCTGCTCAAAATCACGGCTTGAATTCTCGACCCGACCCTGTTCTTCCCGACCCGATTTGCAGATAAATTTTTGTATTTTTCTGATTTTTAGTTAATAATTAATAATAATTAAATAAAAATTAGGCTATTTATAGTAGTGAAATTAATACTCCTAATTAAAATTAAGGCCCTAATTCTACACTTTTTAAAATTAATAAGCCCCTAATTTTATAATTTTTGAGTATTAAAATTTAATTTATAAATATTTTATATATGCAATATGTATGCCAAAATTTCCCAAAAATTGTGAATAATAAAAAAATACAAAGAAATGGTATAAATAAAGGTCCTATAATTTTATAAAAAGAAAAATATGATTTTTGTGGGATTTTTAACACCTAATGGGGCCCGGAAAAGTCATTTTCCGTAAAACGAGAAAATTTATAAAATGCCTAGTTGTTCAGAATAATGCGATGGTAAAAGCTGTTTGATGAAAAAAAAGGCCCATTATTTTTATTTGAAATACCTGCTTTAAAATCATGGTTTGGGTCGTAAAATGTTTGAAATAAAAGCTATAAATGAAAAATAAAACATCTGAAGAATACCTTAAAAATACCAGAACAATACTGAATACACGTAACACATAGCAATTAGGGTTTGACAGATAATTACACATAAATGACACATTAATACACATAATTTATTATAAATATGATATAACACAGACGTAATTTTCCCAGACGTTACAAAACCCACTTGCATAACTTCGAAATGAAGTATACTAGGCCCAAATAAAATAACACAAATATAATACAATATAATATAAACAGCTTTACACAATAGAACTTACACTAGCCCGCAAACCCGGGACCAATCACCTTCCAAAAGCTTCTTCTTTGCTTCAGCTAAATAGCGCAAGTTAATCCTCACTAGAGGTTAAATTTGAAAACAGGCAAGTATGAGCGAAAGAAATGCTCAGCAAGTTAATTATAACATATATGGTCTTTTTGATATTAAATCAACCTCTGCACTAGCGCAGAACATTTTAAAATCATAATTGCTGAAACAGAAATTTATTAAAGAATCGGATAATTGTTTCTCACTGTATTAAAAAATCTTTTTGATATTTTTGAGGGAAATGCTTCAGCAATACTTTGAATCTTGACGAGGATAAAACTCGTAAAACAGTGTTTACGAAAATATCATAAACAACAATAACATGAAACAATGATTATGGATTGAGTCATAAACATTACTCAAAACCGAACTCTTGATATTAATATTCATTTTTTTGTCATATCAAATTAAATATCACTACAAACTTTGATGCTCACAACATCCCATACTGAAGTCAACACCAATCATCTGTACTAATACTACCTTTGATATTTAACAACAAAATAAGTATTCCCAAAATCAGAAACTGAATCAAAACTGTATTTCATCTTTTATCCGAAAACAGAAACAGTTGATAAATCATTTCTTTATAAGATTATCAAAAGCAATATAATAATTTAGATTGGAATCCTCGAACGACGGTGTGTTGCCGCCGGTGATCAGCCGCAGAGCAACACCGGTATGCTGAAGCATATCCAACTAAACAAATGGGGCACCCAAGGCACATATCGGCCTAAAGGTATTATATCCCGTATAATACCTAAATCTCCGCTGGACCGCCGCCACGGCCTCTTACGCAACCATCCAATCTTAAAACATTTTATTGAAAGGGGTCATAATACTCGACACCCTTATAAACCAACTCATTTACTTGGGCTGGAATACTCGCAAAACCAACTCATTTTTCTCAAAACACCAAACATTTATAAATCCATTCATTTGATAAATAAAATCACTTAGCTATTCTGAACGTAGAATAGCAGAAGAGTACATGCATAAAAAGAATCATTTAATTCAGCGATATGTAAAACATTTATCTATTCCGAACTGTGAATAGAGAAAACAATACTTGCATAAGAAGATTTAAAATAAATATCACTTGAACAATAAGTGATGATAGGGATACTTGCCTTTGGTTTTTAGCAATTAGTCACACTCGTAAAAACGCAATTATCTCAGTCTAGTATCTCAAGGCATCACCGTCTTTTACCTCGCTATATCTCTGATCTGCTGCTCATGCAGTGTTGCAACCCAATATTCCATTATATTCAACTCTAGTCTTCATCCATACCATCTGGTCTTGATCTTCTTGAAAGACTTGCATCTATAATTATAAAATAACCTTTTACTCGTCTAACTGATAATAACTCGACGAACTGGGCGTCAGAATCCTATTGTCTACCCATACGATAGCCCACACATAAAGAAAATAGTCAAATACAAGCACGTATGCACGTAATTCACATAACATATAAACACATAATCTATATATCACATAATTTATATAACACATACCTTGGTTCATCAAAAGGTTTGACTCGGTATGGTTAAAACTGAAATCGGGTCAAAATACGACTTTTTAATCAATATGCGACTCAGAATTAACTTACAAAATAAGCGACCTTCCGAAACAAAAAGATTTGGGTCTCGAAAGTATTTTTAATGAAAGCGGGATATTTTTCTGAGTCTATACGCGTTTGTTTCGTATTAAACGGACGAACGGTTTATTTATTATGAATAAAATACAAATAATTAGGAATAAATCAATTAATAATAATATTAATTGATTTTTAAATACCAAAATATGATTTTTAAAAGCTTAAAAACAATTTTTAGGATTTATTTGAATTAATTATAAATAATTGTATTTTATTTAACTATTTATAAATAAAATTAATTGATTAAATGAATTAACCAATTAATTAAATCTATAAATAATTATTTGAAACAAATTATAAATAATTAAAATAAATATGGATTTTTGAAAATAATAAAAGAAAATAATTTTTATAATTTAAAATAATTAAGTAAATAATTATTAGGATTTAAAAATATTAACTAAATGATTTTTAAAGAAATTATTTTTAAAAACAAAATTGGAATTTTGAATTAAATTTTAAAAAGAATTCCAGAAACATTTCTAGAATTGAAATACTGATTTGGAAAGATCAAAACCGGGTGGGAAAATTAACTGAAATGGGCCACGAAGAACAGGCCGGATCCGGGTGGAAGCTACGCCGGAAACTGGGTTTGAGCCCAGAAACCGGTGACTTCGCCGGAGTCCGGTGAGTCCCAATTAAGGCCAAAATCGAAAAGAATAAGCTCGATTTCTCCTGTAACAAGTTCCTTTCGATACCAGAACCCTAATCATCAATACTGCATCAACGTCAGCTCGCCAGAATCCAAACACCGGTCAAAATAGCCATATATTCCGGCGAACTCGAGCAAAATCCGATCATACTCCGTTTTTTGATCAATTCAACACCAAATTCAATGATCTAAATCCCAAATTAAAAATTAAACTATTTATAATCTATTCATGAGATCTATACACATCAAAAACACAAGAACAATCCTAAAATTCGATTAAAAAAAACTGTTAAACTAATAAATTCGAACTCAACCAATTCTTAATCAAAATCAACAAAATTAAACACTAAATTATTCCTTATGATCTCAGGAACATTTATCAATCATCAAAAACAACAAACAAGTATCCAAGAATCAAACACGAATTCCAAGTTCAAGAACACAAAATTGATTTTTCACAATACTTACTCTCAGATCGTGATTCCGGTACCAATAGAACGGGCTCGAAATAGGGATCGATTTGGTATGTGGAACATTTGATTTGGTTTCCTAGAACTCCCAGAATCATCAAATCTTTGTCCTTGAAGAAATTTTACCCCAAAAAATGTTCTTGATTTTTGTTTTTAATAAAAATAAAAATGAAATAAAAGGAATTAATAGGCTATTTATATTTTCTGAAATATTAATATCCTAAAATCAATTTAGGGTGTTTTTATCCCCTAATTAAAATAATTAGGCCCTGAAATACTAATTTCGGGGGAATAATTTTAAAAGCGATAAAATATAAAATTTGTATCAAAATTCCCAAAAATTGCGAATAATTCTAAAATACAAGAATACTGGGTATTTAAAATACGAATGATTTTATTAGAATAAAAACACGAATTTTGTGGGCTTTGACCTCCCGGTGGGGTCCCGGTCCGTTTATTTTTGAAAAACAGAAATAATACCTGAATTAACAGAAAACCCCGAATACACCTAAAATACAATCAGACTCACATAAGACGAGTAACGCAAGTAAACACGCGTCCAAATTACGGATCGATTCATTTAGATGCAATTTAAACAAATAACGAGTATCCCTTTGGATCATCCCGGATCCGAAAATACATTACTTAGCCGCTAAGTAACTATAAAACGATACAATCTAATATCAGAACTGGATAATTATCAAAACCGGGCTTCTTATAAAACACTGTGTACGATAATAATGTAATAATATTCCGCCTTTCGAGAATACGGGTTTTGTTGATCTATTAAAACGTTTATCGTATCGAGAATTTTGCGTAGGGACGCGTACAGGTCAAACCGTAATCCGGATCGAAAAAGTTAAAACAGGGAAAATATCCGGAATTACCAGATTAGGTTAGAAACGAGTTTTCAGAAGAGTTTCGGGTTGTAAAACATAAAACAGTTGAAGTTGGACGATTACCGGCTTTATAAAATAGTTTTATAAATACTCAGAAAATAATTAATAAATCCATAAATTATTAAAAATCATATAACAGTCCAGAAATTACCAGAAAAATATCACAATTATCTATATTTTATTCTAGAGATATAAAAATTAAAATACTCATAATTTATCACTTATAAACATCCAAACATCAATTTCAATTATCATATAATTCCCTAAAATGCACATAAAAATCACATAAACAATTCCAAATAATAATAATAATATCTGAAAATATGGGATATTACAATTATCGAGGGAGAAAGTGAAGCGTCTCAAAAGGAAAAGGGACCAGGAAGTTTTCAGAACCGCTCCAATAGAAGGCCTGGGTTTCAAGCCTAGGGAAATGTAAATTTAAGAAGGACAGAGCAGGGAAACTAGAGGACGGGTAACCGACTCCCAACCCCAAATCAATAAAGACTTATCTAACCTCCAATACCTCATTGTAGAACATGTGGGAAGAAGCATACTAGAATTTGTAACAAGCCAAAGATCACGTGTTTCAAATGCAAGCAGAAGGGACACTACTCTGGGGAATATCCGATAGGGAAGGCAGAAGTCACTTGTTTCAAATGCGGAAGAAAATGACACATCGTCAAGGACTGTAGAGGAGCAGTAATGGCCGTCAGCATTCCAAGGGTTTTGCCATTACCTCCGCCACCACAACAGAATCAGCCCAGGGCAAGGACTTTTAACATGTCAATGAAAGAAGCTGTGCAGAGTCCGAATGTGGTTGCAGGTACGCTTCCCGTGAATTCTGTAAATGCTCAAGTATTGATTGATTTTGGAGCTACGAGGTCTTTTATTTCTGACAAATTTATTCCTAAGCTATATTGTGAGATCCAACGGTTAGATGAGACATTAATTATAAAGTTCATAAATGATGATCAGATTGCGGTAGATCGAGTGTGTCTAGGTTGCGTTATTGAAATAGCGGGACATCATTTCTTAGTTGACTTGATAACTTTCAAGTTAGGAGAATTTGATGTTATTTTAGGAATGGATTGGTTAGCCATTAATAATGCTCAGATCGATTGCGCGAATAAGAAAGTAAATTTACGAACTGAGGAGAATGCAACAGTAACGTTTAAAGGCGAAAAGCAGAACCATAGATTCTTAACATTGATGCAAACGAGGCGATTGTTACGTCAAGGATGTCAAGCTTATTTAGCCTATATATTGGATACGGAAAAAGAACATTCGAAGATTGAAGATAGTTCACTATTGATTTAGCACCAGGAACTGAACCAATTTCAAAATCTCCGTATCGAATGGCACCTGTTGAAATGAAACAGTTAGCAAAGTAATTGCAGAATCTTCTCGATAGAGGAATCATAAGGCCCAGTGTATCCCCATGGGGTGCAGCGGTATTGTTCGTCAAAAAAAGGACGGTAGCATCGACTATGTATCGATTATCATGAGTTGAACAAGTTAACTAACAAGAACAAATATCCTTTGCCCCGAATTGATGACTTATTTGACCAATTAAAAGGCGCGTCATAGTTTTCAAAAATTGACTTAAGATTGGGTTATCACCAATTGAAGGTCAAGGCATAAGATATTCCAAAGACAGTGTTCCAAACGAGATACGGACACTACGAATTTCTTGTGATGGCGTTTGGACTGACTAATGCACCAGCAACATTTATGGATTTGATGAACCGAGTATTCAAGAGGTACTTGGATAAGTTTATCATTATATTTATTGATGACATCTTGATCTACTCGAAGACTGAAGAAGAACATGCAGAGCACCTGAGGATGACATTGGAGACATTGATGAAGGAACAACTCTATGCGAAATTTTCAAAATGCGAATTTTGGCTAGAGGAAGTGCAATTTCTAGGAAATATCATCAGTGTTGAAGGAATTCAAGTCGATCCAGCAATAATTGAAGCTATTTTAAACTGGGAAAGACCAAAGACTCCAACGGAAGTCAGAAGCTTCTTGGGATTAGCAGGTTATTACAGAAGATTTGTTAAAGATTTTGCAAAGATAGCCACACCACTGACCAAGTTGACCCGGAAGAATGAAAAGTTTGAATGGAATGGGAAATGCGAAGAAAGTTTTCAAGAATTGAAGAATCGACTAGTAACCGCACCTGTACTTGTCTTACCTGATGATCAAGGAGATTTTATCATTTACAGTGAAGCTTCCTATCGAGGACTTGGATGTGTTTTGAGGCAACATGGCAACGTAATCGCATACGCTTCTAGACAATTCAAGCCTCATGAACAAAAGTTTCTGACACATGATCTGGAACTAGCAGCAATTGTATTCGTACTAAAACTTTGGAGACATTACCTTTATGGAGAAAGATGTAAAATTTACACGGATCATAAAAGTCTGAAGTACATTTTCACGCAGAAAGAACTCAACATGAGACAACAATGTTGGCTAGAGGTAATCAAAGATTACGACGTATCAATCAATTATCATCCAGGAAAAGTGAATATTGTAGCAGATGCATTGAGTCAAAAGGAAAGATTGAACCTGTTAACATCTTCTGAGAAATTGATCAAAGAATTTGATAAATTGGAAATTAAAGTTCGTGTTCCAGAAAGCTCCATTAAAATGATTTATGCAATGACTTTTCAACCAGAATTATTGGAAAATATAAGAAGATGTCAAGAAGAAGTAATGAATCACGAAATCGACAATTTGTCAGGAGAGGAAATTTCCAGCCAGAAAGATGACAAGCGAATTTTTCGAGTTGCTTCGAGAATCTTGATACCTAATGTACCGGAATTGAAAGCGGAAATTTTGCAAGACGCTCACAGCTCAAGATATTCAATTCATCCCGGAAGCACCAAGATGTATAGAGATCTGAAGGAAAGCTTTTGGGGTCCAGATATGAAGAAAGAGATAACATAATGGGTCAATAAGTGTTATACGTGCCAACGAGTCAAGGCTGAACATCAACGCCCGAGCGGATTATTACAACCACTAGATATTCCAGAATGGAAATGGGAGCACTTAGCTATGGATTTCGTAGTGGGACTTCCAAGGACTAGAGCAAATCATGATGCGATTTGGGTTGTCATCGACAGATTAACAAAGTCAGCACATTTCCTTCCAATCAACGAAAGGTTTTCTCTTGACAAGTTAGTACATTTATATCTCAAAGAAATTATGATACGTCATGGAGTACCTGTGTCCATTGTATCGGATCGAGATCCCCGTTTTAATTCGAGATTTTAAAGACAATTCCAGGAATGTCTAGGGAGCAAGCTAAACATGAGCACTGCTTATCATCCTCAGACGGACGGGCAAAGTGAAAGGACTATTCAGAAAATTGAAGATATGTTATGTTTATGTGCGATAGATTTCAAAGGCAGTTGGGATGAACATTTACCGTTAGTTGAATTCTCTTACAACAACAGCTACCATGCGAGCCTCAGAATGCCACCTTATGAAGCCTTATATGGAAGAAAATGCAGATCACCTACATGTTGGGATGAAGTTGGAGAGTGCAAAATTCTAGGTCCAGAACTGATTCAGCAGACCAAGGAAAAATAGAACTTATTCGAAAGCGACTCGAGGCAGCGCAGAATCGACAATGTATATATGCAGATCCAACTAGAAGTGATGTGGACTTTCAAGAAGGAGAACATGTATTACTGAAGATATCGCAATGGAAGGGATTGACTAGGTTTTGCAATAAAGGCAAGCTAAAGCCCCGATATCGGTCTATTTGAAAGTCTGAAGAGAGTCGGAAAAGTTGCATACGAGTTAGCTTTACCGCCCCATATGCAACATATTCATAATGTGTTTCATGTGTCAATGCTTAAGAGGTATAAACCTGATACAAAGCATGTAATAGAGTATGAGCTGATAGAACTTCAGGCAGATTTATCGTATATAGAGCAACCTGTAAGAATTTTAGATCGGTAAGAGAGAGTCTTAAGAAATAAGTCTATACCATTAGTAAGAATCTTATGGAGAAATCCCATGGTTGAAGAATCAATATAGGAGCTTGAGAGCGATATGTTAGAAAAGTACCCTCAGTTATTTTCATAGCTGATTCTGAGGACATAATCCTATTAAGGGGGAGAATGTAACGACCGATAAATTACGCTTATATTATATCTTAATAAATATAATTTATGTGTATTATTATGTGATTAAGTGTGTTGAGTCGTAAAACCCTAATTGATATGTGCTACGTGTTGTATATTTTGATCGGAATGTGTTTTGAGTTTTTATCGATTGTTTTATTATAAGTCATATGTTTTATATCAAAATGCGTACAACTCAAACAGTGTTTTAAAAGCCCATATTTCAAACAAAATCATTGGCCCTATTTTTCCAAGTATGGCTTATACCACATCGATATTCTGAACATCTAGACGTTTTACAAATTTACCTTTTTCGCGAAAAATGACTTTTCCGGGCCCCTTCGGGTGTCAAAAACCCCACAAAAATCACATTTTTATTATTATATGATCAAGGAATTATCCAACATCATTTTCTTTGCATTGTTGTATTATTCACAATTTTTGAGAATTTTTGGCATATATTTTGTATTTATTGGATTTTTAAAAATTCATAATTAATACCCAAAAATTAAAAAAATTGGGGCTGGCAAATAGGGAATGTGCAAGAATCGTAGATCGAACAGTCCCAAATAATTTTATTAGATCTGTAATTGGGCCCTTAATTTTATTTAGGGGTATTATTTTGGTAAATATAAATAGCTGAATTATTGTTAATTAATTATTAAAAATCAGAAAAACAAGAAATAAAAGTGTTGGTGAGGAACAAGCTGCGAATTAATCTGCAGATTTCATAGTGATCCTGTTGCTCAAATCTTTCATGTGACTAACCAAAATGATCCTCTTGATCTCCTCTATCTATTCCTGTAATCAATTTCATGTTTGATTGCTTCGATTTTCAATTTATTTTTCAAGGTTTATGCTCGAATTTAGGGATTTCTAATCTAGGAATCATTTGACTGTTTAGTTGATTCAAATAGCTTTATCTTGGGTTTAAGAGTGATTTTGTGTATTTAATTTGATTGTATAACCCCTGGAAGACTATGTCGAGTTCTTGGTTATTTTAGTTTTTTTGATTAATAGATGTTTTTTATTGATATGAACTGTTGGGATCGATTGTGGAACTTAATAGCTTCGTTTTCGTATGTTAAACGTTGAGTTTTGTTAACGTTTTGGTGAGGAGCGTTTTTCCGACGAAGCTCATCGGAAAAGCTTCGGTTTCGCCGGAGATGGAGGAAGGAGGTTGGCAGTACGTTGTTGATGTCGTTGGAAGGTTGCTGCAACTCAGGGAAATCGAATGGAATCAAAACCACGGAGAAATGATGATTTGGGATCGCGTATTGGACTTGCCGGAGAAGCCCCGCCAGCGCCGGATTCTGGGCCGGCCGGCGGCTGTTCTTGATCAACCCGACTGTCGACCCGTTACCCTGAGGCCATGACCCGGTTTCGATCCAAAAATTCTCAAACCCTGTTCCTGATTTGTGTTTCTGTAATTTTATTATTTATATATATTATAAAATTAGAAATTAGTTTTTGTAAATTCTAAAAATCAAATAAAAATCAGATTTAAAATCTGAAATTTTTTATAAATAATTTCTAAATTATTTTATTAATTTTGAAATTTGAAATTAATTAATTTATTATTTATCTAATTATTTATTTAATTATTTATTATTTAATAATTAAGTAATTAATTAATAAATAAGATTAAATAATTAGATCGAATAATTCGATTAATGATTGGATAATTAATCAACTAATGCGAGTAACTCGTATTTATTCGAGTTGTGTTTCGATAATTTGGGAATTGATGTTCGAGCGTTGATTTATTTATGTGATCAGAGTTGTAATGATTATTCATATCGGATAATTAATTATAAGTAATCGATTTAATCATATAATTCATAATAAATTGTAATTAATTTTAAAAATTAGGGAATAATTATTTTAAAAATTAATAATTCTTAAAATTGTTTAAAAATATAATTAAGGTTTAATTATATTTAAAAATAATTCTTAAAATTATTTAAAAATTATTTAAAAATATAATTGAGTGAAATGAAGACCCCTAGACTCAGAAAAATGACCAGTTTCCATTATAAATAATTATAAATCATAATTTCTTTCGAAAGCAAGTCGGCTTATGATAAATAATTATTTATAGACCCTATTGGTGATAGAATCGAGTCTAATAAATCCCGGAAAATTAGGAATCGAGCTAGATAGTGTTTGTTAATGCGAATATAAGTCTAGTATCGATTCTAAAAATAATTTTAAGTCTAAAATTAATTATGTTCCTTATGTGCTATGTGCTTTATGTGATTATGTGAACCTTATGTGTCATGTAATTATATGTGAGTCAGATAGAATCGTATGGGTAGACGATTAGGACTTCGTGGTATCAACCTGAGATTGCGTATGAAGTAAATCATCTAAACGCATATCTTTCTTTGATAGATTTAGTATCAGTAAGGCGAATCAAGCAGGAGGCAAGAGGCCGTGAATCAAACGAGGTGAAGTGTGTGCCAAACAAGTTTTTCCCGTATTCTAAGTTCAGAATAGTGAAATACATCCAACTTTCCATATCAATACACCTTGATAATTCTTGTTCACATATACTGTTACACAATTATTGATCCTTGTTTATATTTCATTTCGATTCTTGATTTCTCCTAATTCATTAAATTCTCTATTCATATTCCAATACTTATAACCTTACTTACATATACTCTGATATATCCTGATGTTGGGATACATCTAAAGCATACCGATTGTTCCGGATGCTAAGCTATAGACTGGATGGTTATGATACGGGTCGGGTATTAACCGGACCATTGATTATTAGGCCATAATTGCTTGGGTACCCCATATGTTGGTTGAGTCTATGCAGTTGGGTATAGATCTGTACTGTATCCTAACTGATCAGCAGAGTTATAGTGCATATGTTGGTTCTTATTTCCAGTCTCGTTCATTTGGCACTCACCATCAATGGCAATTATTATTCTTTATAGAAACAGATGGTTGTTCAAACCAACAGATTACCGGTTCATTTATCCTTCTCTCTTTACACTATATATATATATATTATTGTAGGCTTGTTGAGCAATTTTGACTCACCACCTTTTATTGTTGTTCAGCTTGTTTTTCAGTTAAGGTTGAGAATGAAACCCATCAGAACCCGAATAATCAAGATGCGGGTCAAGCTGCGGGACCCTCTAATTCCAAGAGTGTTTGTCCCTATCCCAAAAGAGAGCTTTGAGTTGCCAGAGCAGGTGTAGCAGGATAAGTAATAATTGTAGTTTGAATAAAAGATGTTTAGTTTAAAATGTAAATAAAATAATGTTTTGTAATAAAGAGAGTTCTTGAGACAGGGTTTAGATTAGTTTGTAATAAAGTTAGGTTGTCATTTTTGTTTTCAATCCTTAACCTTGAAAAGATCCCGAGTAGTAGTAGTTCGGGGTAATTATTTATTTATATTATGCTTGTACAAGGTTAGTAAGTAGTTAGTGTTAATAATGCCCCAAATCTATACCCCGGATTTGGAGGGTGTTATACTAATGACCAAATCTGTTACGACCGGTATTCCATTTAATCTTTAATTGAGTATTTTATAATTGTAATGGAGTCATTTATAAAATTATATGGATATGTGCTTGTGTGATTGTATGGGTGCATAATAACTGTGTTAAATTATGTAAGAATTTTGAAAGCAAGAAAAACATTATTTTCTCTTTTATGAAATTTATAGAGTGCATCTCTTAATTTGAGAAAAATCATTTTAAAATATTTTCATCAATAAATTTCAAAGGTAATTTTATGAAATTTCTAAAAATTTCTAAAAATTTAAGTTATTTTATGATACCACTCTTGTAATTTATGGATTTATATTTTTATTTATAAACAATTATTCTTGTTATTAATTTTATTATTAATTAGCAAATTACCCCATTACCCATGCATGCATTCAACCCTCAATTCAAAGACAAGGGCACAATGGAAATTTCTAACCCCACTAACTACTTCTACACTAGCCAAATTACCTAGATACCCTTGCATGCAAACTTTGTGTTCTAAAAGGAGAGGGAGAGTTTGGTAATTACATAGCCCAATCACTTTTGTATGTGGGTAAAGATAGAATAAAATGATCAAAACCAAACCAACACTCAAACACACCACACTCCACTCCACTCATTTTTTTTCTCTTCTCCCTCCTCCTCCCTCACCCTCTCGGCCGAAGTCTCCCCCCCATTCCCTTCCATTTTCATTCAATCTCCCGCCTTCTTTTAGTGTAATTCCACTTCCGATGCTTAGTTTACACATTCCCAAAGATTCTTATGTGTAAAATTTGATGATTTATGGTTGCAGGTGGTGTTTTTGTTCAAACTCAAAGAGAAAATCTATGATTCTTGTGAATCCAAGGTTTCTCCATGAGATACATTACTTATGTACTAGTAATATGTATTTTTTTAAAGGAAACTTGATAAAACTCTTTGCATGTTTGTGATCATTTTTGATATAGCCATTTCTAGTCTTGCATGTTAGTTTTTAGATGAAATTTTGATGAAAAACCATGATATTTTTGTTATTATATTCGAATGCATGCATGTATGGTTAAACTCTTAAATTTCGAATTTGTTTGTGCATAAGAGAAGTTGTTACCATGTTATTTTGATAAAATTAGTTAAGGTAAGATAGTATGCATGATTATTATTGTTGGCTAAGTGCTAAAATTCAAATTTTGTAAGAAATGATCTCTCTTGCGTAGTCGAAATGTTGTTGATGGTTCACTTAAATTGTTTTTGGTAAATTATTTGCATAAAGGTGCACTAGGGTATGAATGACCTCCATATTTGTTGAGGTATTATTTAAGGGTATTAGTGTAGTATAGTTTCTTGGTTAAAGGTTGAGTGCTTGGTTTCAAAGTGGGAGTTAAGGTGGAAAGGGTTAGAGTAGGAAATTCGATTTTCCATATTTGCGCACTAGTTGTAGGTGAGTTTTGAATGGACAATTCTTAGGCCATGGTAGGACCGAGCTACAGAGAGTTGGGAATTAATATAAATTTTAGTCCATAAGCAAGAGATTTAAGAAAACTTACCATTTAGTGAGGCGCACACATGAAAATACTAAATCTGCCGAAACAGGGGACAATTTAGGTTTAGTTTAGTTTGGAGGTCATAAAGTGGTGTTATGTGTAGTACCTTATTAGGACGTGATTAGTATTGATACTAGGAAGTCTAGGGAAGGTTTTCAAGTCGAAATATGTTGGTTTAGAGTTAGAATCAATGGTTAAAATTGAGTCAAAAACATGGTAGTTTTTATGGCACCAAACAGATTTGTGTCAACTTTGAGGGTAGGCCCAGGGAGGTCTAGGTTGGACCTTGGTATCATTCCAAGTGCATAAGTTAGATTTAGGTCTTAGGAGTCCAGTGGGATAGTTTTGGGAGGAAGTCCTAGAGCGAAAGAGCGTCAAAGACCCTAAGTCACTAAATGCTACTTGGAGTCGAATTGTGCAGTAGCATTAAGGTTAATTGTTCTTATAAGAGTCTTTTATAATAAGAGTTATTATTATTGTGTAGGATCAAGTGAAGATAGGAAGCTTTCCATCAAGGTCAAGTAGTGCTCCCGGTTGCGCCTAAGCCAAGTCGAGTTCTAGATAAAGCCTTCTTTAAGGCAAGTGTCCTTGAACCTTCTTGTGATATGTTGCAAGTTTATTCTAAACTTTTCTTAAGATATATTGCAAGTGCACCTCCCCTAAATATCTAGTTTTATGCAAGTGTTCATCCCTTGTCAAACTCATATTATGCAAGTATTTTATTTCCAACTTGTGGTTATTGCGAGTGATTCTCTTCTATGCTTATTTATGCAAGTGTCCCTACCTTCACTTATCATTCAAGTGATGTTTTATTTAAACTATATTATGCAAGTGTCCTTGAACCTTCTTGTGATATGTTGCTAGTTTATTCTAAACTTTTCTTAAGATATATTGCAAGTGCACTTCCCCTACATAGCTAATTTTATGCAAGTGTCCCTCCCTTGTCAAACTTATTTTATGCAAGTATTCTGAACTATTTCTTCTGAACAATGATAGTATGCTAGCTAAAAGTTATTGATATTGTTATCACCATGAGATATTGATGCAAGCACCCAAATCTTAAATTGAGTTATTGTAAATGTTGTTCCATGCCTTTGATTATCGCAATTGTTCCAAGTTATTTTATACCCTAATAAAGATCATTCGCTTATCTACATCTTGGCCCAAATTGACTTAGTATCTATAATTAATATACCCCGTTTGCTATTATCATATCAAATTACCTTCTTAAGCTTAAGTATTCCAATTTCCATGGTCATAAAACCCCTATTGATTTGATACTATATCCCTATACCATTGATACATCGAGATATTAATAATCCAACTTCATACTTCTTTATTACTCTTTATTATCATACCCAAACTTTGTAACTAGATATATGCCATGTATACCCTCAAAATTTGAGATCCATATCTTGTTGATTATTGTTATGATCCTTTTTCAATACTTTCTTCCCTGGTCGCTAAACCATTGATATTCATCTTTGATGACACTGCTACTGAAAAGTTAATTCATTTCTGATAATAGTTCCATAACTCTAATCATTGAATGATAATTTAAATTCTATTGTTTAGAATTCTTGTAATTTCTCCCTTGCATCAGTTTTATAAATGATAATTGCTTTTGCAAACAAAAGAATATTTTCTTGAGATTGGTGGACTGGACTAAGACGCAAGTCCCTTTCACACTTATTATATTAGGCTTAAAAGTTTCCTAGGGATCCCATCTAAAATTTGTTAGAACCCATTGAGGTTCGGGATTACTTCGCGGCTAATCACCGGCTGTAATCCGCAGCGTCATAAAATGTTTTTTGACCAATGATTTGGTTAAAAATGTTTTTAACTTGAATAATGATGCCATCCACCCCAAATTTTGAATTATGAATTGCTATGCTGTTAATTTATGTCTTATGATATATCATGCTGAGCATTTGGCTCACTTCTTGCTATTTATCCATGTTATTACAGCTAGCAAGTATGGTTAAATTCAAGAAGACTGCTCGTAAGTCTACCGGTGGAGATGCTGAGGCTTTTATGAGAGCTCAGGTAGTATAGTTGGTGTCTGTGTGAGGACCGGTAGTTATGTAAACGTTGTAATAATTTTAGTGTTGGACTGTTCAAACACTGAACCTTTGCGATCTTGGATTTTGTTTGTAAACATCCGTTTGTAATGACTTCATATTTATTAGTTGTTATCTGTTAGTTTTATCTTCGAGCTGTGACAGGTCTTGGTATCAGAGTTCAGGTTTAGAGTCCCTAAACAGTCCATATAGGTTATAGGATATATATATATAGGAAATACGAGAGTGTAAGTAGATATTATTCGAGTAAGTCGCTAATATTTCCCTTCGTATATATATAGTGTAGTGTAAGATGAATGCATCACTCGTCCTCATCCTCGGCGCCATCCGACACTATTGCTTTTTCCGTGTACGCTGACTCAAGGCTTCAATTTGATAGGCTCCAAGGGAAGTACGACCGACTTATGGAGTGACCGGATGTAGCTTTTCAGGATGATACCCGGCTTAAGGAGGAACCTAAGGCACAGTTGATTGCGAGACTCGAGTCCTTGACGCGGTTTGTTAATACTAAGTTTGGGGAGATGCCAGCACACCGCGACTGTAGCAATCAGTACACCATCCAGAAGGTAGCAGATGAACTTCCGGGCATTGCGAGGGTACTTCAGGGAAAACAGTGGGAAGAAATTCCGATAGCTCGAGATGATAACGAGGAGACTTAGGAAGATGATTGTTAGGCCGAATTAGGAGCCAGATTTCCTATTTCCTTTCAGTTGGCTATCCTTTACGTTGATTGTATCTCTTAAACTATGTAGTTTCCTTATTTCCTTTCAGAATTATGACATTATTGACCTTTAAATTTGAACCTTATTTGTCTGCATTGTAAGTTAAACTTTCTTTTAATGATTAATTCATTATCATTTCGTTTCAGTTTCGCTTTCATTTCTATATCTAGAATTGTATACCACCTATATTGCTAATAATCAAAATCTGAATGCATGTGATCACCTTAACCTCATAACACCTTGACTTTGAAATAATTTCCATATTCACAACTGTTTGGTTAAACCTTTTATTTCGGAATCATGCCACCTAAAAAGACGAAGCAAACCAGTACTTCTTCTTCTACCGACCCCAATATCCTTCGAATATTGGAAACCCTACAACAATAAACCAATGCAATTTCTCAACAACAACAAACTTTTCAACAATAATTCCAACAACAATTTCGAAACCCAGATAATCATGATCAACACATACATCAACCAGACCCGCCAGTACCACCTCAACCCGTTGTGACTTTTAAAGCTTTTCAGAATGTGAACCCTCCAGCTTTTCATGATACCACTGATCCAGTTGTAGCCAACACTTGGATAACATAAATGGAGAGATCTTTCGAGTTGGTTCGATTAGGGGAGGATCAGAAGACTGTATATGCCGCATATTTTCTGAAAGGGGAAGTAATTTATTGGTGGGATTGAGTTAAAGCTTTAGAAGGGGTTCAACTAGTTACTTGAGCAAGATTTAAGGAACTATTTTTAGAGAAGTATTATCCCAAGTATGTACAGAAGCAAATGGAAGTGAAGTTCCTGGAGTTGAAGCAAGGGAATATGACAATCTTGGAATATGAGAAGAAGTTTACAAAATTGTCCAGGTTTGTAATCAAGTATGTGGGTACCGAAGAAGAGAAGGCTCAAAGGTTCCAATAAGGGATTGAATATTGGATCCGAGATAGGGTATCAATGTTTGAGATTGATACATATGCAGGCGTAGTTCAGAAAGCGGCGTTGATTCAAAGTAACGGAGCACAATCCAGGAAGGAGAGAGATAACAAGAAGAGGAAAGTGTTTCATCAAGGGGAAAGGTTAGAATCAGGGAGTCAGTCAGATAGGAATGTGAAGAGAGTTGGATTCTAGAAAGGATGGAATGCACAGAAGAAATGAGAAGAGAATAAAAGGCAAGATAATAGAGGGAACTATCAGGAAAATCGAGGACAGACAAGTGAGAATAGGCAACCAAAAGTTGAATGCAAGCATTGTGGAAATAAGCATGTGTGAATTTGCAACAAGATTAACATGACATGTTATCGATGCTATCAGAAGGGACACCTGGAAATGAGTGTAAATCTCATAAGACGGGAGTTATGTGTTTCAAGTGTGGGAAGCCAGGACACATGGCTAGAGAGTGCAAATCGGCAGGACCAATCAGAAGTATGATGAGCATAGCAATGACCAGTTCGATTGTACCAGCTGAGGTATTAGCCTTACCTCCACCATCAAAACCAGTTCCACAGGCGATAACAAGAACTTTTAATTTGAAAATGAAGGATGCTATTCAGAATTCAGAGGTGATAGCAAGTAAGCTTTCGATAAACAATGTTGAAGCTAAAGTATTGATTGATTCAGGAGCTACAAGATCTTTTATATCATAAACTTTTACTGGTAGATTAAATTGTGATAAGAAGAGTATGAATGAAGTAATGAACATAGTAATTGCTAACCAAGAAAAGGTACATGTAAGTCAATTCTTCCCAGAGTGTGAGATTGATATCTCCGGGCATAAGTTCCCTATTGACTTGATATTTTTCAAGCTAGGAGAGTTTGACATAATCTTAGGGATGGATTGGTTAGGGAAGAATAATGCTCAGATAAATTATCGATCTAAGAGAATTTATTTAAGGATAAGGAACGGGAAGATGGTGATGTTTAAAGGTAAAAAACAAAAACAAATGTTTTTTTCAGCTGTCCAGGCTAATAAGTTACTTAGGAAGGGTTGTGAGGCATTCTTAGCTTATGTAGTGAATACGGAAAAGGAAGTTCCTAGTATAGGGGAGATTCCGGTGATGAAAGAGTTTCCATATGTATTTACAGAAGAACTACCAGGACTACCTCCAGAATTATAGATTGAATTTGAGATTAACCTTGTTCCAAGAGCTGAACCTGTTTCGAAGGCACCATACAGTTTGGCACCAGCAGAGATGAAGGAGTTAGCGAGTCAGTTACAAGAACTCTTGGATAAATGAGTCATAAGGCCAAGTACGTCGCCATGGGGAGCGCCGGCTCTGTTTGTAAAGAAGAAGGACGAAAGCATGAGACTTTGTATAGATTATCGGAAGTTGAACAAGTTGACGATTAAGAAGATATATCTGTTACCAAGGATAGATGAGCTATTCGACCAATTAAAAGGAGCTAAGTGTTTCTCCAAGATTGATTTGAGGTCAGGATACCATCAATTAAAGATTAAATAAGAGGTATCCCGAAGACGGCATTCGGGACAAGATACGAACATTACGAGTTTTTAGTAATGCCATTTGGGTTAACGAACGCCCCTGCAAGTTTCATGGATCTAATGAATAGAGTTTTCAAGAAATATTTGGACAAGTTCGTCGTGGTATTCGTCGATGACATTCTGATATATTCAAAGTCAGAAGGAGAACATGAGCAACATTTATGGATAGCATTGGAAATTCTTAGACAAGAGAAACTGTACGCTAAATTTTCAAAGTGCGAGTTTTGGTTACAAGAAGTTCAATTTTTGGGACATATAATCGGAAGTGAAGGAATTAGAGTGGACCTTGCAAATATTGAAGCAGTTATGAGTTGGGAAAGACCAAAGACTTCTACGGAAGTAAGAAGTTTTCTAGGATTGGCTGGATACTACAGAAGATTTGTGAAGGATTTCTCATAGATTGCCACGCCACTGACCAAGATGACAAGAAAGAATCACAAGTTTGAATGGAATGAGGAATGTGAAGGAAGTTTCCAATAGTTAAAGAAGAAATTGGTCACCGCCCAAGTGTTGGTTCTACCAGATGACAAAGGAGAATTTATGATATACAGCGACGCTTCGCATAAAGGATTGGGCTGTGTGCTAATAGAACATAATAAGGTGATTGCATATGCATCCATACAGCTTAAACCTTATGAACTAAAATATCCAACTCATGATCTGTAACTAGCCGCCATAGTGTTCACACTCAAGATATGGAGACATTACTTATACGGAGAGAAGTGTGAAATCTACACGGATCATAAGAGCTTGAAGTATGTATTTACCCAGAAAGAACTCAACATGAGACAACGGAGGTGGTTGAAGCTAATCAAGGATTATGACTGTTCGATACATTACCATCTAGGGAAGGCGAATATGATCACGTTGCCAAGGGAGTTGTCTGAAGAGATTGAAAGATTCGACTTAGAATTTTGTGCTCATGAAAGGTTAGAAGAGATTTGTCAAGCTATGACCTTTCAGCTAAAACTGATAGAGAAGATAAGGGAATGTCAAGAAGAAGTGATAAGTCAAGAGAATATCCAACTGACAGGATAGGAAATATGTTCGCAAAGAGACGAACAAGGTATATTAAGGTTTTCATCAAGAATTTGGATTCCTCAACTAACTATACTGAAAAATGAGATACTTCAAGAAGCCCACAACTCGATACTTTCGATCCATCTGAAAAGAACTAAAATGTACGGATTTGGAAAAGAAGTTTTGGTGGCCGAACATGAAAAGAGAAATTGCAGAATGGGTCGCAAAATGCTATGTCACACCCCCAACTTAAATAGCGAAATAAATATAGCTATTACATCTTTTTAATGAAGAATACACAACCAAAATCCAAGATCTTACAGTTTAGGGTTTGGAACAGCCCAACACTACCAACTATTACATCTGATTACAAATACCGAGTCCTCACACAACTATTATTACTTATTCTACCTGAGCTCGAACATAAGCATCAGCATCACAGGTCTTACGGGCAGTCTGCTTGAATCTAACCATAGCTGCTAGCTGTAATATAAGGGTAAAGCAAGAAGTGAGCCAAAATCTCAACAAGTGCTAACAGTACAACGCAAAACATAAATCGAGATATATCTTTAGGAATGACAATGGAAAGACATAATCAATGATAACGAGAGATAAAACTTATGTGAGTTGGCATCATTATGCTTGCATCAAAACAATTTTAAAATCATTCTTAATCAAAATCATTTTATGACGCTACGGATTACAGCCGGTGATCAGCCGCGAAGTAATCCCGAACCTCGCTGGGTTCTAAAACATTATTGGGAATCCCTAGGCAACTTTTAAGCCTAATATAAGTGTGGAAAGGACTCGCGTCTCAGTCTAGATCCACCATTCAAAGAAAACATTTATCCCCCTTTGGGACTGAAAAATCCACATTTTAATCATTTTAAAAACTGATGCCGATTTATGACAAAATCTCTTTCGACTGTAATCATTTTTATCAAGGGATTATAGATCAACTTGAAACAATGGAAATATGACACTAAATCTCAGGGCCATGATCCACTAGACTTTACTATATTAGGGTAATTGAGAGGTTTCCATAAACAAGAACTTTGACAAGGAAATTGAGCAAGGCTATTGGATAATATGAAAGAGTAATGCCAAACTAGGCTTAAAGCAATGGTTGTAGACAAGGTATAGGTATTAGAACATCAAGAAGATAAGCATCACTGGTTCCAATAGGATAGAGGTGTTAAAATATAAAGAAAGTGATCATCAGCTCAAGATATAACAGGGTATCAAGCTTTTAGGGTAAGGATAGGGTTATCAAACAATCATGAATGAATTTAAGAAATGATTGGCTTTTAGGTATCAAGATAAAGTTTCTATCGAGGTTATTTCAAGAGTTGAATCAAAGCATCAGGGTGCAATATCAAGATTTCTCAGGGATCAATAGCATGATAATCAAAAGGATCAATAAGGTATTATAACAAATCTCTATTTTATCATGGCATTAAGCTATCATGAAAGACTTTTGAACTACTTGCAATACGTACTCAAGGGTTCATGGCATCTCTATGTAACTCAAAGATAAACAAAAGATACGCTTGATTTAAATATATCAAAATGACTCAGGATAATTGCATCGATATATATATGAACTGTTTACAGTAAATACGAAGGTCAAGTTGAATCACTTGCCTTGAGATAGACTGGTCTGGTCTGACTGGTAGGAGCAACAACTGGAGCTTCACTCGACTTTTATGGCAAGTTTTCCCTCGTCTCGAGATCCTACATAAATAATAATAATCCTCATTATAATATATTCTTACCATCTTAACCTATTTACAACCCGAAATTAAACATGGATGACACTTAGGCCTATACGCACTTAATTCATATCCACCATTATATTTTCAAATGTACACACGTAGCCACATAATCACATATCGTATATTAATACCAAATAACATCATATACACCATAATGCCACACTAGGCTTGGATGATCTCGACTCACCACTTAAGTCACTTGGTCACTAACTAAACAAAGTCTTCAAATTTGGGCTTCCTAACTCAATGTGCCTTTCCTAAATTATCCAAAACCTATTGACCCTCACTTGTGCCTTTTTCTCTACTGACCTTATACTATCTTACAACTATGGTGGTTGACCTAATACTCACTTCTAAGTGTTCTAAAACTATGTGATAAGTGAAAGTGCTCACTGGTGCAAATTTCAGAATGGTAACTAAGGTTTCTTGAGTGCATTAGACACTCTTAAACTACAAGTTTTTCTTCAAAATTTTTACACAAGACTCTCCTGACCTAAGGGCATCTCACAAGCTTGATGTGGCTCAAAGGCCTGGCTTGGGCCTTCTTGGGCCTAAGCTAAAAGTCCAAGGTTCCCCTGTTTTTCTGGGCAGAAAATGCCCTGACTTGAATTAACTTGTGACACATGGTTCTAGCTCATATCCTATGAACTATGGTTGGAAAAACTTCTCTGACATACCCTCTAACTAAGGCCCAATTGGGCCTAATGAGGGCCTACCCATGACATGGCCAAATCTCCCTATTTCTAAGTTGCAACAAAACTGTCCCCTGCTGGACAGATTTTGTTATTCTACTTGTGCACCTAACCAAATGACATGCAAACCTCCAACCAACTCCTAAAACCTATTATATACTCTCTATACTAACTTCTGGTAGCTTGGGCCTCAAAGTGCACATCAATGACATGGTCAAAACTCACTCTAAACCTCAGGGTACTGAACTGATTTTTCTGCAGAAACTATAACTCTCATTTTTCCAAGGTTTTGACTTGACAACTCAACTAACAAAAACTCAATACTTAAACCAAGACTTATACATGGTAATCTACTGAACTAACTCCTTTATTCTCAAAATAACATTGGGTGAGATCATCCATGCCTAAAAACAACAATATGCAACTAAATATATAACATGCAACTCATGGAAAGCACATAACAAGATTTCGGCTAGGCATAAAGTTTTAAATGCTTGCAAAATCGACTTGCACCTAATACTCTTCCTTAATAATCATGAAATATAACTCCTTTTAAGTATTAATAAGAAATTCATCATGGAAACAATCTATTTAAGCACATCTATTTCGAATTTATAGATTTTTAAACATAACTACATGATTTCGAAAAGAGTAGCATGCAAAACATGGTTGATCATTATTTTAATGTCTTAAAACTAGCATGCATGGCTAAACATAAATTTATAATGAGATTTCAGTAGCATGCAAAGGATTTTAAAGCATGATATCTCCATAAAACACTTAGTTAGCACATATACATAATATATCTCATAGAGAGCTCTTGAATTCACAAGAATCAAGAGTTTCTCTTTGGAGATCACATAAAACTACACATGCAACCATGAAACTTCATCTTCCAAATCACAAAACTCTTGGGAAGTATATAAAATAAATGTAGGTGAAAGAATTACACTAGGGAAGATGAGAAATGGAATGAAAAATGGAAGGGAGTGGGGAAATGGGGTTCGGCCGAGAGCAAAAGGGAGGGAGGGGAAGAGAGAAATTTTTTGTGGTGTGTTGGAGTGTGAAATGATGAATGACTTCTCTCCACTTTGATTTGTTTGTTTTATGCTATTTGGTTGACAAGTAATGAGTGGAAGTGAGAACTTATAAAAATGTCCCTTGGCTAAAGTTAGGCCATTTTGCATGCAAGGCTAAGGTAGTAATTTGGTAATAATCAAATGAGTTAGTGGGGTTGGAAAAGTCTTATTTGCCCTTTGAGAGAATAGAAAGAGAGTTTGCATGCAAGGTTATTCATGTAATTTGATAATTATAACAAATAAAATTTGTAAAGATTTATTTTTATAAAATAAAATACAAGTTCAAAAATTATAAAATTTATACCATAAAATAACTTGTATTTTTAGAGACTTTATAAAATCATTTTCAAAATTTGTGATCAAAATGCCTTTTAAAAGAAGATTTTTCCAAAGCTTAGAATATTCCTTATAAATCAAAAATAAAGAAATTAAATAAACTCTTGCTTTGAAAAATCATATACTACCCAAAGCAAATTTATAATGCAGAAATTTTCACTCACACAAACGTACAATCATTGAATATATTTTCATTTGACTTAATATTATACCAAATTCACAAATAATATTACATAAAATGCCGGTCGTAACATCCTCTCCCCCTTAAGGGATTCTGTCCCCAGAATCTAAGAGAACAGATGAGGATACCGGGAACGCATATCAGACTCTAACTCCCAAGTCGACTCTTCGACCTTAGGGTTCCTCCAAAGTACTTTTACTAACTTTACTGACTTATTTCTAAGACTCTTTACTTGCCAGTCGAGTATTTTAACCGGTTGCTCCACAAATGACAGGTCTGCCTGAATTTCTACGGGTTCATATTCTATCACATGGCTAGTGTCAGGATTATATTTCTTAAGTAACAACACATGGAACACGTTATGCACATGCCGATACTGAGGTGGTAAGGCCAACTCGTAGGCCACCTTTCCTACTTGACTCAAAATCTCAAAAGGACCTATGTATCTAGGTGCTAACTTTCCTTTCTTGCCATATCTCATCAACCCTTTCCTAGGTGACACCTTTAGCAACACAGCTTCGCCAATTTGGAATTGAACATCCTTACGCGCTGGATCCGCATACTTCCTCTGTCTATCTTGAGCAGCAAGCAACCTTTTCTGTATTAACTTGACTGAGTCATGCAACTGTTGTACCAATTCTGAGCCGAGAATTCTTCCTTCTCCTACTTCATCCCAACTTGTTGGTGATCTACATTTTCGCCCGTACAAAGCTTCATATGGTGGCATGCCGATACTGAAATGATAGCTGTTGTTATATGAGAATTCAATCAATGGCAGGTGGTCGTCCCAACTTCCTGCAAAATCGATTGCACAACTGCGCAACATGTCTTCGATTGTTTGAATCGTCCTTTCGCTCTGACCATCAGTCTGCGGGTGATACGCCGTGCTCATATTCAACTTCGTGCCAAGACATTCCTGGAATTGCTTCCAGAATCTTGAGTTAAATCGGGGATCTCTGTCTGAAACTATTGATACGGGTACTCCATGCCTTAATACGATTTCGTGCACATACAGATGAACCAACTTGTCCAGTGACGACTTCTCATTTATTGGAAGGAAATGCGCCGACTTCGTAAGACGATCAATTATAACCCATATTGCGTCATGTCCGGATTTTGTTCGCGGTAGTCCTACTATAAAGTCCATAGCGATATTTTCCCATTTCCATTCTGGAATCTTCAGGGGCTGAATTAATCCGCTTGGTCGTTGATGTTCTGCCTTTACTTTCTGACAAGTATAGCACTTCGCAACCCATTCTGCCACGTCTCGCTTCATATTTGGCCACCAAAAGTTCTTCTTTAAGTCTTGATACATCTTGGTGCTTCCCGGGTGGATTGAAAATTTCGAATGGTGGGCTTCATAGAGGATCTTATTCTTTAATTCAGGTACATGAGGAATCCATATTCTGGATGAAAACCTTAGTATTCCTTGCTCATCCCTTTTAGTATTAATCTCTTCTCCAGATAACTGATTTTTCTCTTTTTCCATTACTTCCTCTTGACACTTCTTTATCTTTTCCATTAGTGTTGGCTGAAAGGTCATTGCACGACAAACTTCTTTGACTTTCCCATAAGCACAAAGTTCCAATTCAAATTTTCCGATTTCTTCAGATAACTCTTTTGATGTTATCATCATATTCAATCTCTCCTTCCGACTCAGCGCATCGGCCACTACGTTCGCCTTTCCAGGATGGTAATTTATCGAACAGTCATAGTCCTTGATCAATTCCAGCCATCTCCTCTGCCTCATATTGAGCTCTTTCTGAGTAAAAATGTACTTTAAACTCTTGTGATCCGTGTAGATTTCACACTTCTCTCCATAGAGATAGTGTCTCCAAATCTTGAGTGCGAACACTATGGCGGCTAGTTCCAAGTCATGCGTCGGATACTTTAACTCGTGCGGCTTCAACTGTCTTGACGCATATGCTATTACCTTACTGTGTTGCATCAACACACAACCCAAACCCTTATGTGAAGCGTCGCTGAATATTACAAAATTCTCTTGATCATCTGGAAGTACCAACACCGGAGCTGTTACCAACTTCTGTTTTAACTCTTAAAAGCTATTTTCACATTCTGCACTCCATTCAAACTTTTGATTCTTTCTGGTTAACTTGGTCAATGGCGTGGCGATCTTCGAGAAATCCTTGACGAATCTTCTATAGTATCCGGCCAATCCTAGAAAACTTCGCCCTTCCGTAGGAGTCTTTGGCCTCTCCCAACTCATAACTGCCTCAATCTTCGCCGGATCCACTTTAACTCCCTCATTTCCAATAACATGCCCCAAAAATTGAACTTCCTTTAACCAAAACTCACATTTGGTAAACTTGGCATACAACTTCTCTTGTCGGAGTATCTCCAATGCTATCCAGAGGTGCTGCATATGTTCTTCTTCCGACTTAGAATAAATAAGGATGTCATCAATAAATACCACGACAAATTTATCCAAATACTTCTTAAATACTCGATTCATCAGATCCATAAATACGGCCGGAGCGTTGGTCAATCCAAACGGCATTACTAGGAATTCATAATGCCCATATCTGGTCCTAAATGCGGTCTTGGGAATATCTTCTTCCTTGATCTTTAATTGATGGTATCCCGATCTCAAATCAATCTTCGAAAAGCATTTTGCTCCCTTTAACTGATCAAAAAGGTCATCTATCCTTGGTAGCGGGTAGCGGTTCTTGATCGTTACTTTATTCAACTCCCGGTAATCTATGCATAGACGCATACTCCCATCTTTCTTCTTCACAAAGAGAACAGGTGCTCCCCATGGCGACGTACTTGGTCGTATCACTCCCTTATCCAATAATTCTTGTAGCTGGCTCGCCAACTCTTTCATTTCTGCTGGTGCCATCCTATACGGAGCCTTTAAAACTGGTTCCGTGCCTGGAGCAAGGTTGATCTTGAACTCAATTTGTCGATCTGGTGGTAAGCCTGGTAGTTCGTCAGGAAACACATCGGGGAACTCATTAACTACAGGAATATCTTCCATGCTGGGGCTGCCTCTCTCTGAATCCACTACATATGCTAGGAACGACTCACAACCTTTTCTAAGTAACTTCTTAGCCTGAATAATTGTAAGAAATAGTTGCCCTTGCCTCTGCCCCTTAAATACTACCTTCTCTCCACTCTTCGTCTTTAAATACACTCTCTTGGTCTTACAATTTATCTGAGCGCTATTCTCTCCTAACCAATCCATTCCTAAAATTATATCAAACTCTCCCAGCTTGAAGAGTATCAAGTCGGCTGAGAACTTATATCCCGAAATATCAATCTCACATTTTGGACAAAATTGATTCATAGGAATCTTCTCTTGGTTCGCAATTACCACATTTACTACCTCACTCATAACCGTTTTATCACATTGGAGCTTATCAACAAAAGATTCTGATATGAAAGATCTTGTTGCTCCCGAATCAATCAATACTTTAGCTTTGACATTATTGAGTAAAAGTGTACCTGCTATCACCTCAGAATTCTGAACAGCATCTTTCATCTTTAGATCAAATGTCCTTGCTGTTGCTTGCGGGGTTGGTGCGGGTGGTGGAGGTAATGCCAATACCTCAGCTGGCACGCTTGCACTGGTACTTGCCACGTTCATCAGAGCTCTGACTGGTCCTATTGCCTTACACTCCCTAGCCATGTGTCCAGTCTTCCCACACTTGTAACACGTAACTCCTGGCTTCGGCATCTTGCACTCGTTTGCCAAATGTCCCTTCTGATTGCACCTATAACAGGTCATACTCAGCTTATTGCATACTCCGGGGTGCCTTCTTCCACAGTGCTTGCATTCTGGCCTCTGGAACCTGTTTTCTCCAACTTGCCCTTGGCTTGCCTGATTGTTCCCTTTTGATTTTTGCCTTTTGCCCAAATTTCCCTTCCTTTGAAAATTTCCGCCCTTCTGGAAACCAATCCTCTTTACATTCCGATCTTGCGAACTTCCAGCTTCAGACTTTTCTCCATAAAATGGAACCTTCCTCTTCTTGTTATCCCTCTCTTTCCTTGACTGCATCCCATTATTCTCAATCAGAGCAGCTTTCTGTACTACTCCCGCATAAGTTTCAAGCTCAAACATAGCCACCCTATCTCTGATCCAAGGCTCCAATCCTTGCTGAAATTTCTTTGCTTTTTCCTCCTCAGTGCTGGTATACTTTGTCACAAACCTTGACAACTCAGTGAACTTCTTCTCATACTCCAATACAGTCATGTTCCCTTGCTTCAACTCAAGAAATTTTAGCTCCATCTGATTCTGCATGTACTTAGGGTAATACTTGTCCAGAAATAACTTTTTAAATCTCTCCCAAGAAACCTGCTGAGTGACTTCCATAGCTTTTACTGATTCCTACCAATAGATGACTTCTCCCTTCAAGAAGTAAGTGGCATACGTCGTCTTCTGATCGTCTCATAACTGTACCAACTCAAAAGCCCTTTCCATCTCCTTGATCCAGGTGTTTGCTATCACTAGATCAGTGGTATCATGAAATACAGGTGGATTCACATTCTGAAAAGCTTTGAAAGTGACAATTTGTCTAGGTGGTACTGGTGGTTCAGGTGGTTGGTGTGGCTCACGGTTATCTTGGTTTTCAATTCGTTGTTGAAGGGTTAGTTGTTGTTGAGCTATAGCATTGGTTTGCTGTTGCAAGGTTTCCAGTAGTCGAAGAATATTTGGGACTGTGGTGAAGGTGGTTGTTGGGTTCTTCTTTTTGGGAGGCATGATCCTGAAATAAGAGTTGTGTCATAAAAGATATGAATGATAAAATGATTCGAGGGTATCGCATGGCATTCTCATTGACATATGGGGTCAAGTTTCCAAATTAAGCAGATATGATGATAAAAACATAAAATAACAGTTGAGAGCAAATGGAACAATAGCACATAATTATTGAAATTTTTAAAGGTCACAGTACATAGGATTGGGACATAGTCTGATTCTAGGAATAACAGGCTTATTTAAAGGAAAGACGGAAACAACTGGGGATTCCATAGAGTCTGATAGTACAACAACATGAAAGGTAAATGGAAAGAACTAAGGCTCCACTCCATCTGAACGGGGCTTGGTAGTCTTTTCCTCTCGAAGCGTCTTCACAATGCTCTGGAGCTCATCCGCCACCATCTGAATGACATACTGGCTGGTACGGTCCCGGTGTGCTGGCATCTCCTCAAGCTTAGTGTTGACGTACTGAACCAAGGTCTCAAGTCTCGCAATCATCTGCTCCTTGGGCTTCCCTTCGTAGTTTCGGCTGTCCGGATACACGTTCTTCAGTCGGTCTATCAGTCGGTCGTACTTGCCCTGAAGCATGTCGAACTCGCGCCTCAACTCAGCATACACGGAGAAAGCAATAGTGTCGTCCGACCCAGAGGATGACGAGGAATGCGCCCTTTGCTGACAACCAATAAGAGGAGTATTAATAATAATTTACTTAACCTACTCTCTCGCATAATATCTATAACCTACACACAAATCCTATAACCTATTTGGGCTGTCCAGGGACTCTAAACCGTAGCTCTGATACCAAAACCTGTCACACCCCCAACTTAAATAGCGAAATAAATATAGCTATTACATCTTTTTAATGAAGAATACACAACCAAAATCCAAGATCTTACAGTTTAGGGTTTGGAACAGCCCAACACTACCAACTATTACATCTGATTATAAATACCGAGTCCTCACACAACTATTATTACTTATTCTACCTGAGCTCGAACATAAGCATCAGCATCACAGGTCTTACGGGCAGTCTGCTTGAATCTAACCATAGCTGCTAGCTGTAATATAAGGGTAAAGCAAGAAGTGAGCCAAAAGCTCAACAAGTGCTAACAGTACAACATAAAACATAAATCGAGATATATCTTTAGGAATGACAATGGAAAGACATAATCAATGATAACGAGAGATAAAACTTATGTGAGTTGGCATCATTATGCTTGCATCAAAACAATTTTAAAATCATTCTTAATCAAAATCATTTTATGACGCTACGAATTACAGCCGGTGATCAGCCGCGAAGTAATCCCGAACCTCGCTGGGTTCTAAAACATTATTGGGAATCCCTAGGCAACTTTTAAGCCTAATATAAGTGTGGAAAGGACTCGCGTCTCAGTCCAGATCCACCATTCAAAGAAAACATTTATCCCCCTTTGGGACTGAAAAATCCACATTTTAATCATTTTAAAAATTGACGCCGATTTATGACAAAATCTATTTCGACTGTAATCATTTTTATCAAGAGATTATAGATCAACTTGAAACACTGGAAATATGACACTAAATCTCAGGGCCATGATCCACTAGACTTTACTATATTAGGGTAATTGAGAGGTTTCCATAAACAAGAACTTTGACAAGGAAATTGAGCAAGGCTATTGGATAATATGAAAGGGTAATGCCAAACTAGGCTTAAAGCAATGGTTGTAGACAAGGTATAGGTATTAGAACATCAAGAAGATAAGCATCACTGGTTCCAATAGGATAGAGGTGTTAAAATATAAAGAAAGTGATCATCAGCTCAAGATATAACAGGGTATCAAGCTTTTAGGGTAAGGATAGGGTTATCAAACAATCATGAATGAATTTAAGAAATGATTGGCTTTTAGGTATCAAGATAAAGTTTCTATCGAGGTTATTTCAAGAGTTGAATCAAAGCATCAGGGTGCAATATCAAGATTTCTCAGGGATCAATAGCATGATAATCAAAAGGATCAATAAGGTATTATAACAAATCTCTATTTTATCATGGCATTAAGCTATCATGAAAGACTTTTGAACTACTTGCAATACGTACTCGAGGGTTCATGGCATCTCTATGTAACTCAAAGATAAACAAAAGATACGCTTGATTTAAATATATCAAAATGACTCAGGATAATTGCATCGATATATATATGAACTGTTTACAGTAAATACGAAGGTCAAGTTGAATCACTTGCCTTAAGATAGACTGGTCTGGTCTGACTGGTAGGAGCAACAACTGGAGCTTCACTCGACTTTTATGGCAAGTTTTCCCTCGTCTCGAGATCCTACATAAATAATAATAATCCTCATTATAATATATTCTTACCATCTTAACCTATTTACAACCCGAAATTAAACATGGATGACACTTAGGCCTATACGCACTTAATTCATATCCACCATTATATTTTCAAATGTACACACGTAGCCACATAATCACATATCGTATATTAATACCAAATAACATCATATACACCATAATGCCACACTAGGCTTGGATGATCTCGACTCACCACTTAAGTCACTTGGTCACTAACTAAACAAAGTCTTCAAATTTGGGCTTCCTAACTCAATGTGCCTTTCCTAAATTATCCAAAACCTATTGACCCTCACTTGTGCCTTTTTCTCTACTGACCTTATACTATCTTACAACTATGGTGGTTGACCTAATACTCACTTCTAAGTGTTCTAAAACTATGTGATAAGTAAAAGTGCTCACTGGTGCAAATTTCAGAATGGTAACTAAGGTTTCTTGAGTGCATTAGACACTCTTAAACTACAAGTTTTTCTTCAAAATTTTTACACAAGACTCTCCTGACCTAAGGGCATCTCACAAGCTTGATGTGGCTCAAAGGCCTGGCTTGGGCCTTCTTGGGCCTAAGCTAAAAGTCCAAGGTTCCCCTGTTTTTCTGGGCAGAAAATGCCCTGACTTGAATTAACTTGTGACACATGGTTCTAGCTCATATCCTATGAAATATGGTTGGAAAAACTTCTCTGACATACCCTCTAACTAAGGCCCAATTGGGCCTAATGAGGGCCTACCCATGACATGGCCAAATCTCCCTATTTCTAAGTTGCAACAAAACTGTCCCCTGCTGGACAGATTTTGTTATTCTACTTGTGCACCTAACCAAATGACATGCAAACCTCCAACCAACTCCTAAAACCTATTATATACTCCCTATACTAACTTCTGGTAGCTTGGGCCTCAAAGTGCACATCAATGACATGGTCAAAACTCACTCTAAACCTCAGGGTACTAAACTGATTTTTCTGCAGAAACTATAACTCTCAATTTTCCAAGGTTTTGACTTGACAACTCAACTAACAAAAACTCAATACTTAAACCAAGACTTATACATGGTAATCTACTGAACTAACTCCTTTATTCTCAAAATAACATTGGGTGAGATCATCCATGCCTAAAAACAACAACATGCAACTAAATATATAACATGCAACTCATGGAAAGCACATAACAAGATTTCGGCTAGGCATAAAGTTTTAAATGCTTGCAAAATCGACTTGCACCTAATACTCATCCTTAATAATCACGAAATATAACTCCTTTTAAGTATTAATAAGAAATTCATCATGGAAACAATCTATTTAAGCACATCTATTTCGAATTTATAGATTTTTAAACATAACTACATGATTTCGAAAAGAGTAGCATGCAAAACATGGTTGATCATCATTTTAATGTCTTAAAACTAGCATGCATGGCTAAACATAAATTTATAATGAGATTTCAGTAGCATGCAAAGGACTTTAAAGCATGATATCTCCATAAAACACTTAGTTAGCACATATACATAATATATCTCATAGAGAGCTCTTGAATTCACAAGAATCAAGAGTTTCTCTTTGGAGATCACACAAAACTACACATGCAACCATGAAACTTCATCTTCCAAATCACAAAACTCTTGGGAAGTATATAAAATAAATGTAGGTGAAAGAATTACACTAGGGAAGATGAGAAATGGAATGAAAAATGGAAAGGAGTGGGGGAAATGGGGTTCGGCCGAGAGCAAAAGGGAGGGAGGGGAAGAGAGAAATTTTTTGTGGTGTGTTGGAGTGTGAAATGATGAATGACTTCTCTCCACTTTGATTTGTTTGTTTTATGCTATTTGGTTGACAAGTAATGAGTGGAAGTGAGAACTTACAAAAATGTCCCTTGGCTAAAGTTAGGCCATTTTGCATGCAAGGCTAAGGTAGTAATTTGGTAATAATCAAATGAGTTAGTGGGGTTGGAAAAGTCTTATTTGCCCTTTGAGAGAATAGAAAGAGAGTTTGCATGCAAGGTTATTCATGTAATTTGATAATTATAACAAATAAAATTTGTAAAGATTTATTTTTATAAAATAAAATACAAGTTCAAAAATTATAAAATTTATACCATAAAATAACTTGTATTTTTAGAGACTTTATAAAATCATTTTCAAAATTTGTGATCAAAATGCCTTTTAAAAGAAGATTTTTCCAAAGCTTAGAATATTCCTTATAAATCAAAAATAAAGAAATTAAATAAACTCTTGCTTTGAAAAATCATATACTACCCAAAGCAAATTTATAATGCAGAAATTTTCACTCACACAAACGTACAATCATTGAATATATTTTCATTTGACTTAATATTATACCAAATTCACAAATAATATTACATAAAATGCCGGTCGTAACATGCTATACATGTAAACGGGTAAAAGAGGAACACCAAAGACCAAGCGGTTTAATCCAACCATTAAAGATTCCAGAATGGAAGTGGGAAAATATTGCTATAGATTTTATAGTGGGTTTACCTCGAACAAAATCCGGACACGACGCCATATGGGTTATAGTTGATCGCCTTACAAAATTGGCGTATTTTCTACCAATCAACGAGATGACTTCATTAGATAGGTTGGTTCATATATATGTGTGCAAGATCGTGGTACGTCACAGCATACCTGTATTCATAGTTTCAGACCGAGATCCGCGATTCAACTCAAGATTTTGGAGACAATTCCAAGAAATTCTTGGCACCAAGTTGAACATGATCACGGCATATCATCCGCAAATGGACGGTCAAAAAGAGTGGACTATACAAACAATTGAAGACATGTTACGAAGTTTTGCTATCAATTTTTCGGGAAGTTGGGACGATCATTTACCACTGGTGGAATTCTCCTGTAACAATATCCATCACTCTAGTATTGGCATGCCACCATACGAAGCCTTATATGGAAGAAAATGCAGATCACTAACTAGTTGGAATAAAGTCGGAGAAGGAAAGATTCTAGGTCCCAAATTGGTCCAACAAATGAAAGAGAAAGTCAAACTGATCCA
Source organism: Apium graveolens (assembly GCF_009905375.1). Taxonomy (NCBI): domain Eukaryota; kingdom Viridiplantae; phylum Streptophyta; class Magnoliopsida; order Apiales; family Apiaceae; genus Apium; species Apium graveolens. Next base: position 189,003,298 of record NC_133649.1, on the reverse strand, counting down.
GAAAAGATTGCTTGTTGCTCAACATAGGCAACAGAAGTACGCAAATGCTTCTCGGAAGGATGTTAGTTTCCAAGTGGCTTACAAATTAGCTCTGCCACCTCAGTATCAGCATATTCATAATGTATTCCATATGTCTTTACTTAAAAAGTATAATCCGGATGTCAATCATGTGATAGAGTATGAGCCGATAGAATTTCAGGCAAATTTATCATACGTAGAGCAACCTGTTAAAATACTCGGCTGTCAAGAAAAGAGTCTTAGAAATAAGTCACTAAGGTTGGTAAGAGTGCTATAGAGGAATCCCAAGGTTGAAGAGTCAACATGGGAGCTAGAGTCTGAAATGCGATCCCGGTATCCTTACCCGTTCTCTTAGATTCTGAGGACAGAATCCTTTAAGGGGGAGAGGATGTTACAACCGGTATTCCATGTAATCTTTAATTGAGTATTTTATAATTGTAATGGAGTCATTTATAAAATTATATGGATATGTGCTTGTGTGATTGTATGGGTGCATAATAATTGTGTTAAATTATTTAAGAATTTTGAAAGTAAGAAATGCATTATTTGCTCTTTTATGTGATTTATAGAGTGTATTTCTTATTTTGAGAAAAATCATTTTAAAAATATTTTCATCAATAAATTTCAAAAGTGATTTTATAAAATTTCTAAAAATTCTAAGCAATTTTATGATACCACTCTTGTAATTTATGGATTTATATTTTTATTTATATAAATTTATTCTTGTTATTAATTTGATTATTAATTAGCAAATTACCCCATTACCTATGCATGCATTCAACCCTCAATTCAAAGACAAGGCCACAATGGGAATTTCTAACCCCACTAACTACTTCTACATTAGCCAAATTACATAGATACCCTTGCATGCAAACTTTTGCTTCTAAAAGGAGAGGGAGAGTTTGGTAATTGCATAGCCCACTCACTTTTGCATGTGGGTAAAGTTAGAATAAAATGATCAAAACTAAACCAACACTCAAACACACCACACTCCACTCCCTTCATTTTTTTCTCTCTTCTCCCTCCTCCTCCCTCACACTCTCGGCCGAAGCCCTTCTCCCCCATTCCCTACCATTTTTCATTCAATCTCCCACCTTCTTTTAGTGTAATACCACTTCCTATGCTTAGTTTACACACTTCCCAAAGATTCTTATGTTTAAAAGTTGATGATTTATGGTTGCATGTGGTGTTTTTGTTCAAACTCAAAGAGAAAATGTAACGCCCCCAAATCCGGGGTCAGGAGATTTGGTCGTCACTATGAAACCTCAATCCAAAATAACCTATTGAATCAATAAATAAATGCCAGTAACTGAAATATAGCATCTGTGACCCCAAATTACACCAGGATCTTTTTAGGTTACAGTTCTAGAAATAAGAATTCCAAATTTCCATAAATACATTTTTCATTTTCTTTTAAAACTCTTTTCAACAAATTCCAACTCAATATTAAACCCTCTAGTATAACTTCGAAAAGAAGTATACTAGGCCAAACTATATAATACACAACTATAAAATAATATAATATAAACAACTTTATACGATAGAACTTACTTTAGTTATACAACCCTGGGCCAACCACCTTCCAAAAGCCTCTTCTTTGCTTTCTCAATTTACACGGCTAAACAGCGCAAGCTAATTCTCACCGGAAGGTTAAATTTTAAAAACAGGCAAGTATGAGCGAAAGAAATGCTCAGTAAGTTCATTATAGCATATATATGGTCTTTTTGATATAAAACCGACATGTGCACTAGAGTAATAATTGCTGAATCAGAAAATTTGTTAAGGAAAGTTCCTTAAATGAATTCAAAACCCTTTTTATATTTTTGAGCGAAGTTCTTCAACAATAATTTGAATCTTGACGAGAATAAAACTCGTAAAACAGTGTTTAGGGAAATATCGTAAACAACAATAACATGAAATAGTGATTATGGACTGAATCATAAATTTATTCAAAACCGAACTCTTGATATTAATACTCATTTCGATACCATATCAAATTAGATATTAATACCAACTTTGATCCTCACAACATCCCATACTGAAGTCAACATCAATCATATATATTAGTACCATCTTTGATATTTTACAGCAAACCAGGTATCAACATCAATCAGAAACTGAATTTCATATTTTATCCAAAACAAAAACATTTTATAAATAATTTATAATATAATTATCAAAAATAATATAATAATTTAGAAATTTATATTGGAACCAATTATGCACTATGTTGTTCCTAATGATCAGTCACGAAACAGCACCGGTATCCCGCACCCATATCATTAATATAGGTACCGGTATCCCGCACCCATACCGTACCTATAGGATATCCTTAAAAGGCATATATTCCCCTTCCAAGATATTACACTTTCGTATAATACCTCGCGCTGGACCGATGCTTCGGCCTCTTACGCAACCAGTAACCATCCAATCTTAAAAATGTTTGTTGAAAAGGGGTCATAATAATCAACACCCTTATAAATTTTTATTCCCCCATTCACATGGGCAGTAATACTCGCTACAAAATCATCTTTCTCAATACAACATTTATAAATTCGGTATTTGGATAAATAAAAACAATTAACCATTCTAAACTTAGAATAGCATAGAGTACTTGCATGATAAGCATTTAACTCAGCGTTATGTAAAACATTTATCTATTATAAAATGAGAATAGAAAAACAATATTTGTAGTTGGATATATAAAATATTGGACTATTCTGGAATTAAAATAGCGTAGAAAACTTACATAATAAGGTTTAAAATAACCATCACTTGATCAATAAGTGAAGATAGGGATACTTGACTTTAGTGTTTAGCAGTTAGTCACACTCGCAATAACACAGTATGACGGTCATTCTGCCTCAAGACATCACCATTATTTACTTTACTAATTTTCTAGTCTGCTGCTCATGTTGTTGGTACCAACCTGATATGCAATAACATGCCATTTCACTCTTTATCCAACGTCTAGTTCTGATTGTCTCGAACGACCCGCATCTATAATATAAAAAATATAACTTTAATCGTCTAAACGATAATTACTCGACGAACTACGCGTCAAAATCCTATCGTCTACCGATACGATAGCCCACACATAAAGAAAACAGTCAAACACAAGACTCATGACCCACGTACGCACGTAATTCACATAGCACGTAAATACATAACTCATGTATCACATAATTCATATCACACATGACTCGGTTCATCAAAACATTTGACTCAGTATGTTTAAAACTGAAATCAGGTCAAAAATATGATTTATCAATCAATAATCGACTCAGAATTACTCGCAAAACAAGCGACCTTTCGAAACAAAAGAATTTGGGTCTCGAAAGTATTTTTAATGAAAGTGGAATATTTTTCTTAGTCTAGACACGTTCGTTTCGTATTAAACGGACAAACGGTGTATTTATTATGAATAAACTAAGATTAAATCAATTAATAATAATATTAATTGATTTTTAAATACTCAAATATATTTTTTTAAAAACTCAAAATAACTCTTACTATTAATTCTACTCTTACGATTTCATAACCCAACTCGTAATTATACGAACTATTTCAATATACAAAGCATATAGGGTTCACGACCATGGAATTTAGTTCAATAGTTATTTTCGGAAAGTACGTATTACTCTCGTTACAAAATATAAGGTCATAGGGCTCTTTTTGCCAAAATATTTCATCAATTGATTTACATATAGCTAGATGTTTTGAATCTTGATTCAAAATTTAACTTAAATTGGCGGAACCGAATTTATATTTAATTAAGCGTTAATAAGGCAAACCGACTGATTTATATCACTAAGTTTATCTGAGTAACGTTTAACCAAATACAACTCAAGGTCACACTATTCCGAGTTAGTTTCTCGTATCAGAAAGTAAATTTGTAAAACAATTTACATAATTATACACATAAATGAACCGATTATTAATTCTGATAATTAAAGAATATGCTCCTGAATTTCCAAAGTAATATTTACTCGGAAATTGGGCAGCACCTCTTCTATTTATCGGACCGCCAGTCGATATCATATCGACACAATCAACAACAATCAACACAATTTCACAATCCAAAAGTCCACTACGAATTAAATAATCATAACCGACTAATTTACGAAATAATATTTTATTAATTATAGGACTCAGTTATTACATCACGATCCACCCTCAGCTCATCGAAATTCATCCTTGACGGCAGTAAAGCCCGGAGGTACCCGAATCGGGTTTCGAATCACGAGTTTCATCGATATTTCTATAGAACCAAATAATTAATTCGATAATCACGAAAGTCACATCAAATTTCTTCACAAAACTGAAATTCGAACAACAGCAATCCAGAATCACAACCCACACAACAGATACAACAATACTCACACAGTGTACATAACACGCTTACTCGGTCACCTCGCCGGAGTGGAAATCGGCAGCGACCGGAAAAGAAGAAAACAGGCGGCACAAAAACTCTAATTAAACTGCACAAACACATAACACACATATATACGTATGCATATATATCAAATAAATATGAACATAAGCGACAATCAACCGGAAAAATGTATCGGAAAGTAAGGCGACGATGGGGAAATTACCGAAAAACGACCGGAGAAATCAAGTGGTGGGAAGGGAAAAACAGGGGAAAAACGGGGAGGGAGAGGGAGAACAAATAGAGAGATAAGGGGAGAGATTTGAGAGAGGGAGAGAGTACATGAGAGATTTTGAGAGATAAAAAGGAGAGAGAGATAAGAACGAGAGAGATATTGGAACAGGGGAGTGTATATCCTGAAAATTCAACACATCTCTCCCTATTTACTGCAAGCCTGATTTTGACTCGCAATTATGAAAATAATGATACGAATTTGCGAGTGAAATTAATCTGAAAAATTATCAAATAAACTCTAAAATTGTTCGAATAATTAAAAACTAATAAAATAAAATTTTCATAATTTTTAAAGCATTTTTGACTCGCGCACTATACCCGCATCTTATGATTTAACGAATAAACGTGCGGGTGAATATAATCGGAAATTTTTTTTGAAACAATTTTAAAATTCTCGAAATATTGAAAACTTAAGAAAATATGAGTTTCATGATTTTTGAAACATTCTGGAATTGAATACTGAATTTACACTTAAATACAATCAGAAAATTATTTACGGATAAATAATTGATGAAATATTATTTTCTAAATTTTATAAATTCCCATAAATAATTATAGATATTGTAAATCCATAAAAATAATTTTAGAGCTAATTCTAATATTTATGAAAATAATTCCCCAATAAAATCACTATTAAAAACAAAAACAAAACGATACGACCCGGTAATTAATAATACAAATAATTCTTAATCACAACTGAGTCACACAAAACTAATATTATATATAACACATAGCTGATAGAATATCCACTTAATCCCTAATATTACTAAACGGATTCAATTTACCGATATCAATAAAATGATCAGTTTTTAAATAAACTTTTAAAAATAATACATTTAAGTAAATATTTTCAGAAATTAACAAGGATCGATGCAACACTTAAAAATTAGCACATTACCATTTAATAACACGAACTCGTCAAACATGATTAAAATATCCACCATTTTACTTCTTCCGAATCTGAAAATCACATAAACATATTCAAATAATAACAATAATAATTCTGAAAAATACGGGATATTACAATTTACCCCTTATAAAGATTTCGTCCTCAGAATCAGCAGAACAGAGCATTAGGAATCTTCTAGCCAACTTTCCAATCTTGCATACGTAACTTTTCTCAATATCTCAAATAACACTGAAATCCTTTACCCCGCAGTTATCACGGAAGCTTCACTCCGCACCATTACTTCTTTCACATACCAATTGACCAATTTCTCAATAGAATCACTTTTACTGATAGAGAGGAAGAAGAATAGAGAGAAAGATAAAGAGAAAGGAAAAGAAAGAGAGATAGAGATAAGTAGAGAGAGAAATAAAGACATAGACTGACTCCGTGATACGTCACTGATATTTTAATCGCATTGTAGTCCATTGTTGCAAGTGGTAATCCCTTCACATAGCCTTACTTCGACTTGACTAGGATAACTTCGCTCAACTTGATTGGTATACCTTCGTATATTTGAGGTAATAAGGTCATGGAATTTCAAAGAGAACATAATTTCACATCACCATTGTGGTCACCAAAAATCTGAATTTTTTAGAAACTGTTGTTAAAATGAGAGAATAACTGAGAGATCAATATGATCAAATGAACTTGGTATTGCGTGCCCAAATTAGGACACTACTAAAGGTTGTTAACCTTCTTGTAGTCACAGCACACACAAGTGATGGCGTCACATCCCACTCATACTACACAGGCAGGTATACCTTGTGTCCCCTATAGTTAGGGTTGTTCATCTCACTTCGAATAAAAGAATATAAAAGGAATTCAAAATCAAATGAATAATCAAGGGTTTCTGATAAATGACTTGTTAATGCCATTCTTGGATCAAAACTGAAAAGGTTTCAAAGCTGATTTTTCTCGAGAAAATGAAATCTAGAAAACAAGATTCTGGCATAAAATGGCCATGTGGTGTCATATCACCAATAAGACTATCCACCATATAAGAAAAGTGGAAATTTTAATATTGCAACTTGACAGAGCTATCAAAACCTGACAAATAGGTTTTATGACAGCCTCTGGCATATTATGTGATTAAAAACAGGTGTTAGGAAATATATCCTCTAATGGATACCTCTTTTGAAAGATGTCGAAAGAAGTTATAGAAAGAGAAGGTATTGCCAAGGTCTTAATACTTATCTTCTGTTTGAACTCTTCTGTTGACTTGTCGTCCGATTCTAGACACTTATTCATTTTCTAAGGATACTGAAAATCTTTATCATCGTCGAATCATAGTTGCCTCGGAAGATTCCACAATTAAGTTTGTAACTGCCAGGAGTTTTGTCCAGCTCAACACAAACATCTCAAATGAATGTGCCTATCTTAGCTTATTTGTTGGTACTATATCCAATAGTCCAGCAGGAACTCGATATGAGCTCAAGCGTCCTTACATAGCTATACACACTCCTACACACTCTCGTGTCTAGTTTACTATAACCTCAGCTCTGATACCAACCTCTAACATCCCCAAATCCGGGGTTAGGAGATTTAGTCGTCACTATGAAACCTCAATCCAAAATAACTTGTTGAATCAATAAATAAATGCCAGTAACTGAAATATAGCATCTGTGACCCAAATTACACCATGATCTTTTTAGGTTACAGTTCTAGAAACAAGAATTCCAAATTTCCATAAATACATTTTTCACTTTCTTTTAAAACTCTTTTCAACAAATTCCAACTCAATACTAAACCCTCTAGTATAACTTCGAAAAGAAGTATACTAGGCCAAACTATATAATACACAACTATAAAATAATATAATATAAACAACTTTATACGATAGAACTTACTTTAGTTACACAACCCTAGGCCAACCACCTTCCAAAAGCCTCTTCTTTGCTTTCTCAATTTACACGGCTAAACAACGCAAGCTAATTCTCACTGGAAGGTTAAATTTTAAAAACAGGAAAGTATGAGCAAAAAAAAATACTCATCAAGTTCATTATAGCATATACATGGTCTTTTTCATATATAACCGACATCTGCACTTGAGCTGAACATTTAAAATCATAATTGTTGAATCATAAAATCTGTTAGGGAAGGTTCCTTAAATGTATTCAAAACACTTTTTATATTTTTGAGTGAAATGGTTCAACAGTACTTTGAATCTTAACGAGAATAAAACTCACAAAACAGTGCTTACAGAAATATCGTAAACAACAATAACATGAAATAGTGATTATGGATTGAATCATAAACTTTATTCAAAACCGAACTCTTGATATTAATACTCATTTTGATGTCATATCAAATTAGATATTAATACTAACTTTGTTACTCACAACATCCCATATTGAAGTCAACATCAATAATATATAGTAGTACCACCTTTGATATTTTACAGCAAACCATGTATCAACATCAATCAGACACTGAATTTCACATTTTATCCAAAACAAAAACACTTGATAAATAATTTATTATATGATTATCAAAAATAATATAATAATTTATAAATTTAGATTGGAACCAATTATACACTATATTGTTCCTGATGATCAGTCATGAAACAGCACCGGTATCCCGCAGCCACACCGTTAATATAGGTAACTGTATCCCGTAGCCATACCGTACCTATAGGATATCCTTAAAAGGCATATATTCGCCTTGCAAGATATTACAATATCGTATAATAGCTCGCGCTGGACCGGTGCCTCGACCTCTTACGCAACCAGTAACCATCCAATCTTAAAAACTTTTATTGAAAAAGGGGTCATGATAATCGACACCCTTATAAATTTTTATTCCCCCATTCACTTGGGCAGGAATACTCACTACAAAATCATCTTTCTCAAAGTATAAAACATTTATAAATCCGGTATTTGGATAAATAAAAACACTTAACCATTCTAAACTTAGAATAGCAGAGAGTACTTTCATGATAAGCATTTAACTCAGCGATATGTAAAACATTTATCTATTCTGAAATGAGAATAGAAAAACAATATTTGCATAATCATAAGCAGTTGGATATATCAAATATTGAACTATTCTGGAATTAGAATAGCGTAGAAAACTTGCATAATAGGGTTCAAAATAAATATCACTTGAATGATAAGTGAAGATAGGGATACTTGACTTTGGTGTTTAGCAGTTAGTCACGCTCGCAATAATATAATTATTCGGTCATTCTGCCTCAAGACATCACCATCGTTTGCTTTACTAATTTTATGGTCTGTTGCTCATGCTGTTGGTACCAGCCTGATATGCAATAACATGCCATTTCACTCTTTATCCAACGTCTGGTTCTGATCGTCTCGAATGACCCGCATCGATAATTTAACAGATACAACTTTAATCGTCAAAACGATAATTACTCGACGAACTACGCGTCAAAACCCTATCTTCTGCCCATACGATAGCCCACACATAAAGAAAACAGCCAAACACAAGACTCATGAACCACGTACGCACGTAAACACATAACTTATGTATCACATAATTCATATCACACATGACTCGATTCGTCAAAACATTTGACTAAGAATGTTTAAAACTGAAATCGGGTAAAAAATATAATGTATCGATCAATAATCGACTCAAAATGACTCGCAAAACAAGCGACCTTTCGAAACAAAAGAATTTGGGTCTCGAAAGTATTTTTAATGAAAGTGGAATATTTTTCTGAGTCTAGACACGTTAACTTCGTATTAAACGGATAAACGGTATATTTATTATGAATAAAATAAGAATAAATCAATTAATAATAATATTAAATGATTTTTAAATACGCAAATATATTTTTTTAAAAACTCAAAATAACCCTTACTATCAATTCTACTCTTACGATTTCATAACCCAGCTTGTAATTATATGAACTATTTCAATATAAAAAGCAGATAGGGTTCATGTACCTAAAATTTAGTTCAGTAGTTATTTTCGGAAAGTACGTATTACTATCGTTACAGAAAAATAGGGTCATAGGGTTCTTTTTGCAAAATATTTCACCAACTGATTTACATACAGCTAGCTGTTTTGAATCTTGGTTCAAAATTTAACTTAGATTGGCGGAACCAAATTTATATTTAATTAAGAGTTAATAAGGCAAACTGACTGATTTATATCAGTACTTTTATCTGAGTAACGTTTAACCAAATACAACTCAAGGTCACACTATTCCGAGTTAGTTTCTCGTATCAGAAAGTAAATTTGTAAAACAATTTACATAATTATACACATAAATGAATCGATTAGTAATTCTGATTATTAAAGAATATGCTCCTGAATTTCAAAAGTAAGATTTTCTCGAAAACCGGGCATCACCTCTTATATTTATCGGACCGCCAGTCGATATCATATCGACACAATCAACAACAATCAACACAATTTCACAGTCCAAAAGTCCACTACAAATTAAATAATCATAACCGACTAATTTACGAAATAATTTTTTATAAATTATAGGACTCAGTTATTACATCACGGTCCACCGTCAACTCATCGAAATTCATCGTTGATGGCGGTACAACCCGGAGGTACCCGAATCAGGTTTCCAATCACGAGTTTCACCGATATTTTAGAAAACCAAATAGTTAATTCGATAATCACGAAAGTCTCATCAAATTTCTTCACAAAACCGAAATTCGAACAACAGCAATACAGAATCACAACCCACACAACAGATACAACAACAACACACGCATAACGTACATAACACGCGTACCTGATCACCTCGCCGGAGTGGAAACCGGCGGCGACCGGAAAAGAAGAAAACAGGCGGCACAGAAACTCCAACTGAACTGCACAAACACATAACACACGTATATACGTATGTATATAATCGAACAAATATGAACAGATCGACAATCAGCCGGAAAAACGAATCCGAAAGTAAGGCGGCGATGGGGCAATTATCGAAAAACGACCGGAGAAATCAAGCGGTGAGAAGGGAAAAACAAGGGGGAAAACAGGGAGGGAGAGGGAGAAGAAATAGAGAGATGAGGGGGAGAGATTTGAGAGAGGGAGAGAGTACATGAGAGATTTTGAGAGATAAAAAGGAGAGAGAGAGAGAGAGAGAGAGAGAGAGAGAGAGATTGGAACAGGGGAGTGTATATCCTGAAAATTAAACACATCTCTCCCTATTGACTGCAAGCCTGATTTTGACTCGCAATTATGAAATTAACGATTTGCTCCTCTGGGCGCTAGGCGCTCCCGTGGTTCGCGAGAAGGAAAAAGGATGAGTCCTTCGTTGCATCTGGCCCGAGATGATAAAGAGAGAGCTTCGTCTATCGATGAACAACAGATTGACGGAGCGAATTTGCGAGTGAAATTAATCAGAAAAATTATCAAATTAACTCTAAAATTCTCGGAATAATTAAAAACTAATAAAATAAATTTTTTATAATTTTTAAAGCATTTTTGACTCGCGCACTATACATGCATTTTACGATTTAACGAATAAACGCGCGGGTGAATATAATCCGAAAAATTTCCGAAGTAATTTTAAAATTCTCGAAATATTGAAAACTTAAGAAAATATGAGTTTCATTATTTTTAAAACATTTTGGAATTTAATACTGAATCTACACTTAAATACAATCAGAAAATTATTTAGGGATAAATCATTGATGAAATATTGTTTTCTAAATTTTATAAATTCCCATAAATAATTATTGATATTATAAATCCATAAAAATAATTTTAGAGCTAATTTCAATATTTATGAAAATAATTCCCTAATAAAATCACTATTAAAGACAAAAACAAAACGATACGACCCAGTAATTAATAATATAAATTATTCTTAATCACAAATGAGTAACACACAATTAATATTACATACAATACATAGCTAACAGAATATCCACTCAATCCTTAATATTTCTAAACGGATTCAATTTACCGATATCAATAAAATGATCGGTTTTCAAATAAACTTTTGAAAATAATACATTTAAGTAAATATTTTCCGAAATTAACTAGAATCTATACAACACTTAAAAAATAGCACATTACCATTTAATAACACGAACTCGTTAAACAGGAATAAAATATCCACCATTTTACTCCTTCCGAATCAGAAGATCACATAAACTGTTAGGAATATGTTGTGTACTTGATGATACCTTGAACAAAACACTTAGTAGATTTTATTTAAGTGAAATTGTATCTTTCAACGGATGATCAATTTAACATCTGTTGAAGATTAGTAGCACATTTCTGCATACTTAAGCAACTTAGTGAACTAAATGTGGTAGAATGTTTAAGTCATGATTCACTACTAGATTGATATGCAAGATAGGATGGTTAATTGTAAATATTAGATTCCTTGTAAAATTGTATAAATGAAATAGAGTCAAATGGCAAGAAGATAGTCTCAACGGATGATTCACAAAGTTTCAACGGATGATCAACATAAGTCTCGACGGATGATCAATCTGAGTTTCAACGGATGAACAACCAAAGTTTCAACGGATGAAAAACCAAAGTTTCAGTGGATGATCAGATTCAAAAGAGCAGTTGATAGTGACTTGACAGTCACAGGCGTTGGTTGTATGCAAATGGAATGTGGCAGCCTAATTCAGGTTTTAGAGAATAAAAGAAGCATTTCCATGTCCATACTAAAAAGAAGATATTCAAAGATGGTGGAAAGAGAAGTGTAGAAGCATGTAATTAGACTAGAAATAGTTTGTCTTATTATCTTGTCTTTTTATCATGTAACTTGGTGATATATAAACCAAGAGTAGCAAGTTGAACAGTATCTAAGTGAGTAAGCATTTTTACCAGAGAAATAGAGAAGGCAAAATCTGTAAAGAATATCTATGTTCTTGCTTTTCAACTTGTAAGCAGTTGTGTACATTAGTAACATAGAGTTCTCTATTTAATATATATCTCTGGTGGAAAAGTTCAATCCACCAGAAAGTTTTTAAATACTTGTATTTATTTACTTTGTGTTTTGATTTCAATATTACTGTCATTCCGCACCATTGCTAAATCAAACACAGTTATATATTTATAGAAGAACAATTCTTAAAATTGAAAAAGCCAGAATTATATTCAACCCCCTTCTGTAATTCTTGTTTAGATTGTTTGGGAATAACAATTGGTATCAGAGCAAGCTCTTGAAGAACGAAGAGTTTAAAGATCACAATAACTAACAAGATGAGCATAAAATATGTTGGAGTAAAAATTCCATTTCTGGACAAAGACAACTATCACCATTGGAAGGTGAAGATGCACCTGCATCTCCTATCTCAAGATGAAGCATATATTGACTGCGTTGAGAAAGGTCCACATGCCCCTATGAAAGCTGCTACAGGAAATGAACCATATGTCCCAAATCCTAGAGCAGAATGGTCTGATCCTGATATTGAACAAGTTTATAAGGATAAAAAGGCCATGACCATTTTGTTTAATGATGTTGATGGTGACATGTCTGACAACATCATAAACTGCAATACTGCTAAGGATGTCTGGGACACAATTCAAGTTATATGTGATGGAACTGAGCAGGTAAGAGAAAACCAAATGCAACTCTTGATTCAGCAATATGAGCATTTCCACAGTGAAGAAAGTGAGTCACTCACTGACATTTTCAGTAGATTTCAAAAAAAACCTGAATGCTCTAAAACTGCATGGAAGGATCTATCAAACAAAAGTTTCAAACCTCAAATTCCTTAGATATTTGCCAAAGAATTGGAAGCCTATGACAGTCTCATCGAGAAATTCTCAAGATTATAAGGAATTCACCTTGGATAGACTGTATGGGATTCTAAAGACCTATGAGCTTGAAATAGACCAAGATGAGAAGCTAGAAAAAGGAAGAAAGAAGGGAGGATCCATTGCAATGGTTGCTGAGCAAGAAAAGGAGAAGGAGGAAAAGGTTGAAGCTGTTGATTCTGCACCAAACCATAGAGTTTGTGAAGGCAAGGAAAAGGGCTAGTAGTTGAACATGAAAACAATCTTAGTCAAGATGACATGGATGACTTAGATGAGCATCTTGCTTTTCTATCTAGGAGATTTGCCAAGCTCAAATTCAAGAAGAATTTTGGAGCAGCCAAGTCAAACTGAAACATTGTTAATAAGTCCAAATTCAAATGTTTCAAGTGTTGCTTGGCAGATCATTTTGCTAATGAATGCAGAAAGCCTGATTCTGGTAAAAAGAAGTTTGAGCCTGATGATTATAAACAGAAATATTTCAAGTTGCTCAAACAAAAGGAAAAGGGCTTTCATTACCCAAGAAAATGTGTTACGACCGGTACTTTCGTGTAATATTATTTGTGGATTTGGTATAATAATAAAGCCGAATAAAATATATTCAATGATTGTACATTTGTGTGAGTGAAAATTTCTGCACTATAAATTTGCTTTATGTAGTATATGATTTTTCAAAGCAAGAGTTTATTTAATTTCTTTATTTTTGATTTATAAGGAATATTCTAAGCCTTGGAAAATTTTCTTTTAAAAAGTATTTTGTTCACAAATTGTGAAAATGATTTTAAAAAGTCTTTAAAAATCCAAGTTATTTTATGGTATAAATTTTATAATTTTTGAACTTGTATTTTATTTTATAAAAATAAATCTTTACAAATTTTATTTGTTATAATTAGCAAATTACAAAGCTATCCTTGCATGTAAATACTCTTCCATTTAACTAAGGGGCAAGGAAGACATTTCCAACCCCACTCACTTTCATTCTACTAACCAAGTTACCACTTTGTCCTTGCATGCAAATCTACCTAACTTTAGCTAGAAGCATACTTGTGTCATTTCTTAAATCCACTCACTTGGGGTCAAATCAAAAGCATAAAAACCAACCAAATATGATTACCACTTCATTTTTCACTCCACCATTCCACACCTCCCTCCTTCTTTTTCCCCTCCTCTCGGCTCTCCCCTCTCACCCTCGGCTAAAAGCCGAAACCCCCTCCCCATTTTTTTTTCTTCAATCCTCAACCAAGATTCCACTCTTTACACAAGTAAATGTTACTTCCCATACCATGATCACTCATATTTCAAAGAGTTTTGAGTAGAAAGTTTAAGTTTAAACGGTTGCATGTAAAGGTTTTAGTGAAACTCAAAATACAATCTTGATTCTTATGGATTTAAGGTTGTTTTTGAGCGGACTACAAGGAATGGATAAGTGCCAAGTCTTGAGAAGGAAACTCTTGATGATTAAATGGACATTTCCTTCCAATTCATTCGGTCATGACCATATGGGAGCCGAATGAATGGTCCTTGAGATCATTCTTGTTGTTTTGTTCAATTTTTGCATGTTTATGTGATAATGACTTGAATTTTGTGGTGAAAATTTGATAAAACACCTTGCATGCTAAGTGATCATCTAGGTATATCTTATGCTAGGCTTTCATGTCAATTTTATGATAGAACATATGTATAAAATGTGTTATTTTGGATTGAAAAACCCGAAGGCATGCATGCATGTGGATTTCTCTTAGTTTGTTGTAAGATTTTGATCATTTGAAAAGATTTTGTTAGAGAGCCTTAATTTCAGTAGGAATAATGTGTTAATATTGATTTATTCTTCTTGTTGCATGGTAATAATTCGTGGTTATCTTTTATAAAAGAAATATATACCTTGTTATTTCAAAAGCATGAAGATTTGTCAGTTGTGAAGTGTAGTTTCTTTTGTTTTGCCATAATTATACCTTAGGTAAGGATGATCTCACCCAAGGGTATTTTGAGAATAAGGGAGTTAGTTCAGTAGATTACCATGTATAAATCTTGGTTTAAGTATTGAGTTGTTGTTAGTTGAGTTTGTCAAGTCAAAAACCTTGGAAAATGTGAGTTATAGTTTCTGCAGAAAATCAGTTTAGTACCCTGAGATTTAGAGTGAGTTTTGACCATGTCATTGATGTCCACTTTGATGCCCAAGCTACCAGAAGTTATTATTGGGAGTATATAAAAGGTTTTAGGAGTTGTTTGGAGGTTTGCATGTCATTTGGTTAGGTGCACAAGTAGAATAACAAAATCTGTCCAGCAGGGGACAGTTTTGTTGCAACTTAAAAATAGGAAGATTTGACCATGTCAAGGGTAGGCCCTCATTAGGCCCTATTGGGCCTTAGTTAGAGGGAGTGTCAGAGAAGTTTTTCCAACCATAGTTCATAGGATATGAGTTAGAACCATGTGTCACAAGTTAATTCAAGTCAGGGCGTTTTCTGCCCAGAAAAACAGGGGAACCTTGGACTTTTAGCTTAGGCCCAAGAAGGCCCAAGCCAGGCCCTTGAGCCACCTCAAGTTTGTGAGATGCCCTTAGGTCAGGAGAGTCTTGTGTAAAAGTTTTGAAGTAAAACTTGTAGATTAAGAGTGTCTAATGCACTCAAGAAACTATAGTTATCATTCTGAAATTTGCACCAGTGAGCACTTTCACTTATCACATAGTTTTAGAACACTTAGAAGTGCGTATTAGGTCGACCACCATAGTTGTAAGATAGTATAAGGTCAGTAGAGCAAACGGAACAAGTGAGGGTCAATAGGTTTTGGATAATTTAGGAAAGGCACATCGAGTTAGGAAGCCAAAATTAGAAGACCTTGTCTAGTTCAGCGACCAAGTGACTTAAGATGTGAGTCGAGATCATCCAAGCCTAGTGTTGCATTATGGTATATCTGATGTTATTTGGTGTTAATATATGATATGTGAATATGTGGCTATGTGTGTACTTTTGTAATTTAAAAGTGAATATAAAATTAAGTGCGTATAGGCCTAAGTGCCATCCGTGTTTAATTTCGGGTTGTAAATAGGTTAAGTTAGTGAGAATATATTATAATGAGGATTATTATTTATGTAGGATCTCGAGACGAGGGAAAACTTGCCATAATGGTTGAGTGAAGCTCCAGTTGTTGCTCCTACCAGTCAGACCAGACCAGCCTTTCTCAAGGCAAGTGATTCAACTTGACCTTCTTATTTACTGTAAACAGTTCATATATATCAATGCAATTATCCTGAGTCATTTGATATGTTTTAAATCAAGCGTATCTTTCGTTTATCTTTGAATTATATAGAAATGCCATGAACCCTCGAGTATGTATTGCAAGTAGTTCAAAAGCCTTTTCATGATAGTTAAATGCCATGATAAAATGAAGAGTTGATATATTACTTGATTGATCCTCTTGATTAACATGCTGATGATTCCTAAGTATTGATATCTCATCCTGATACTTGAATCCCTATAGAACCTTACCCTGAACCCTGAAAGTCAGAAACTCATCAAAGTGATCCCTCATTGATTGATACCCCTCTTTCTTATCCTAAAGCTTGACAACTTTGATATATCCTGAGCTAAAGAATCATTTCTGCATACCTTAACACCCATAGTATTCATGAAGCTTATCTTCTTAATGATCCAACACCTGTACCTTGACGAGAATCCATTGCTTTAAGCTCAATTTGGCACTTCCTTTCATAATATCCAATAACCTCACTAAATTCCCTTGTCCAAACCTTGATACATGAAAACCATTCAGATACCGTAATAGAGTATAGTTTTGTGAATCGTGGCCCTGAGATTTCGTACCATATTTCCCGTGTTTCGAGTTGATCTATAATCTCTTAATTAAAAAAATGTTTACTGTTAAAAGAGATTTTGTTATAATTCGGCATCAGTTTTTGAAATAAATAAAATATGGGTTTTCAGTCCCAAAGGGGGATAAATGTTTTCCTTGAATAGTGGATCTGGACTGAGACGCGAGTCCTTTCCACACTTATATTAGGCTTAAAAGTTGCCTAGGGATTCCCGTTAATGTTTTGGAAACCAGCGAGGTTCGGGATTACTTCGCGGCTGATCACCGGCTGTAATCCGTAGCGTCATAAAATGATTTTGATTAAGACATGATCTTAAAATTGTTTGATACAAGCAAAATGATGCCATCTCACATGGATTTATCTCTCGTTATCATTAGTTATGTCTTTCCATTGTTATTCTTAAAGGTATATCTCGATTTATGTTTGTATCGTACTGTTAGCACTTGTTGAGCATTTGGCTCACTTCTTGCTTTACCCTGATATTACAGCTAGCAGCTATGGTTAGATTCAAGCAGACTGCCCGTAAGACCTGTGATGCTGATGCTTATGTTCGAGCTCAGGTAGAATAAGTAATAATAGTTTGTGTGAGGACTCGGTAATTGTAATCAGATGTAATAGTTGGTAGTGTTGGGTTGTTCCAAACCCTAAACTGTAAGAACTTGGAGTTGGTTGTGTATTCTTCCCTTAAAATGTTGTAATAGCTATATTTATTTTGCTGTTTAAGTTGGGGGTGTGACAGGTTTTGCTATCAGAGCTACGGTTTAGAGTCCCTGGACAGCCCAAATAGGTTGTAGGATATGTGTGTAGGTTATAGATAATATGTGAGAGAGTAGGTTAAGTAAATTATTATTAATACTCCTCTTATTGGTTGTCAGCAAAGGGCGCATTCCTCATCATCCTCTGGGTCGGACGACACTATTGCTTTCACAGTGTATGCTGAGTTGAGGCGCGAGTTCGACATGCTTCAGGGCAAGTACAACCGACTGATAGACCGACTGAAGAACGTGTATCCGGACAGCCGAAACTACGAAGGGAAGCCCAAAGAGCAGATGACTGCGAGACTTGAGACCTTGGTTCAGTACGTCAACACTAAGCTTGAGGAGATGCCAACGCACCGGGACCGTACCAGCCAGTATGTCATTCAGATGGTGGCGGATGAGCTCCAGAGCATTGTGAAGACGCTTCGAGAGGAAAAGACTACCAAGCCCCGTTCAGATGGAGTGGAGCCTTAGTTCTTTCCATTTACCTTTCATATTATTGTACTGTCAGACTCTGTGGAATCCCCAGTTATTTCCGTTTTTCCTTTAAATAAGCCTGTTATTCCTAGAAACGGACTATGTCCCAATCCTATGTACTGTGACCCTTAAAATTTCAATAATTATGTTCTATTGTTCCATTTGCTCTCAACTGTTATTTTACGTTTTTATATGCATCATCATATCTGCTTAATTTGGAAACTTGACCCCATATGTAAATAAGAATGCCATGCGAAACCCTCGAATCATTTTATCATTCATATCTGTTTTGACATAACTCTTATTTCAGGATTATGCTTCCCAAAAAGAAGAACCCAACATCCACATCCACCACAGACCCAAACATTCTTCGATTACTGGAAACCTTGCAACAGCAGACCAATGCTATAGCTCAACAATAACTAACTCTTCAACAACGAATTGAAAACCAAGATAACCGAGAGCCACACCAACCACCTGAACCACCAGTACCACCTAGACAAATTATCACTTTCAAGGCCTTTCAGAATGTGAATCCACCTGCATTTCATGATACCACTGATCCAGTGATAGCTAACACATGGATCAAGGAGATGGAAAGGGCTTTTGAGTTGGTACAGTTAGGAGACGATCAGAAGACGCCGTATGTCACTTACTTCTTGAAGGGAGAAGTCATCTATTGGTGAGAATCAGTAAAAGCTATGGAAGTCACTCAGCAGGTTTCTTGGGAGAGATTTAAGAAGTTATTTCTGGACAAGTATTACCCTAAGTACATGCAGAATCAGATGGAGCTAAAATTTATTGAGTTGAAGCAAGGGAACATGACTGTATTGGAGTATGAGAAGAAGTTCACTGAGTTGTCAAGGTTTGTGACAAAGTATACCAGCACTGAGGAGGAAAAAGCAAAGAAATTTCAGCAAGGATTGGAGCCTTGGATCAGAGATAGGGTGGCTATATTTGAGCTTGAAACTTATGCGGGAGTAGTACAGAAAGCTGCTGATTGAGAATAATGGGATGCAGTCAAGGAAAGAGAGGGATAACAAGAAGAGGAAGGTTCCATTTTATGGAGAAAAGTCTGAAGCCAGAAGTTCACAAGATCGGAATGTAAAAAGGATTGGTTTCCAGAAGGGCGGAAATTTTCAAAAGAAAGGAAATTTGGGTAAAAGGCAAGAATCGAAGGGGAACAATCAGGCAAGCCAAGGGCAAGTTGGAGAAAACAGGTTCTAGAGGCCAGAATGCAAGCACTGCGGAAGAAGGCACCCCGGAGTGTGTAATAAGTTGAGCATGACATGCTACAGGTGCAATCAGAAGGGACATTTGGCGAATGAGTGCAAGATGCCGAAGCCAAGAGTCACGTGTTACAAGTGTGGGAAGACTGGACACATAGCTAGGGAGTACAAGGCAACCGGACCAGTCAAAGCTCTGATGAATGTGGCAAGTACTAGTGCGAGCGTGCCAGCTGAGGTATTGGCATTACCTCCACCACCTACACCAACCCCGCAAGCAACAGCAAGGACATTTGATTTGAAGATGAAGGATGCTGTACAGAATTCGGAGGTGATAGCAGGTACACTTTTACTCAATAATGTCAAAGCTAAAGTATTGATTGATTCAGGAGCAACAAGATCTTTCATATCAGAATCTTTTGTTGATAAGCTCTAATGTGATAAAATGGTTATGAGTGAGGTAGTAAATGTGGTAATTGCGAACCAAGAGAACATTCCTGTGAATCAATTTTGTCCAAAGTGTGAGATTAATATTTCGGGGTATAAGTTTTCAGCCGACTTGATACTCTTCAAGTTGGGAGAGTTTGACATAATTTTAGGAATGGATTGGTTAGGAGAGAATAATGCTCAGATTAATTGTAAGACCAAGAAAGTGTATTTAAAGACGAAGAGTGGAGAAAAGGTAGTATTTAAGGGGCAGAGGCAAGAGCAACTATTTCTTACAATTGTTCAGGCTAAGAAGCTACTTAGAAAAGGTTGTGAGTCGTTCCTAGCTTATGTAGTGGATTCAGAAAAAGGCAGCCCCAGCATGGAAGATATTCCTGTAGTTAACGAGTTCCCGGATGTGTTTCCCGACGAACTACCAGGCTTACCACCAGATCGACAAATCGAGTTCGAAATCAACCTTGCTCCAGGAACGGAACCAGTTTCAAAGGCCCCATATAGGATGGCACCAGCAGAAATGAAAGAGTTGGCAAGCCAGCTACAAGAATTATTGGATAAGGGAGTGAGACGACCAAGTGCGTCGCTATGGGGAGCACCTGTTCTGTTTGTAAAGAAGAAAGATGGGAGTATGCGTCTATGCATAGATTATCGGGAGTTGAATAAGGTAACGATCAAGAACCGCTACCCGCTACCAAGGATAGATGACCTTTTTGATCAGTTGAAGGGAGCAAAATGCTTTTCGAAGATTGATTTGAGATCGGGATACCATCAATTAAAGATCAAAGAAGAAGATGTTCCCAACACCGCATTCAGGACCAGATATGGGCATTATGAATTCCTAGTAATGCCGTTTGGATTGACCAACGCTCCGGCCGCATTTATGGATCTGATGAATCGGGTATTTAAGAAGTATTTGGACGAATTTGTCGTGGTATTCATTGATGACATCCTTATTTATTCTAAATCGGAAGAAGAACATAAGCAGCACCTCTGGATAGCATTGGAGATACTCCGACAAGAGAAGTTGTATGCCGAGTTTACCAAATATGAGTTTTGGTTAAAGGAAGTTCAATTTTTGGGGCATGTCATTGGAAATGAGGGAGTTAAAGTGGATCCGGCAAAGATTGAGGCAGTTATGAGTTGGGAGAGGCCAAAGACTCCTACGGAAGTGCGAAGTTTTCTAGGATTGGCCGGATACTATAGAAGATTCGTCAAGGATTTCTCGAAGATCGCCACGCCATTGACCAAGTTAACCAGAAAGAATCAAAAGTTTGAATGGAGTGCAGAATGTGAAGATAGCTTTCAAGAGTTGAAGCAGAAGTTGGTAACAGCTCCGGTGTTGGTACTTCCAGATGATCAAGGGAACTTTGTAATATTCAGCGACGCTTCACATAAGTGTTTGGGTTGTGTGTTGATGCAACACAGTAAAGTGATCGCGTACGCATTAAGATAGTTGAAACCGCATGAGTTAAAGTACCCGACGCATGACCTGGAACTAGTCGCCATAGTGTTCGCACTCAAGATTTGGAGACACTACCTCTATGGAGAGAAGTGTGAAATCTACACGGATCACAAGAGTTTAAAGTACATTTTTACTCAGAAAGAGCTCAATATGAGGCAGAGGAGATGGCTGGAATTGATCAAGGATTATGACTGTTCGATAAATTACCATCCTGGAAAGGCAAATGTAGTGGCCGATGCTCTGAGTAGGAAGGAGAGACTGGATATGATGATAACATCAAAAGAGTTATCTGAAGAAATTGAAAGATTGGAATTGGAACTTTGTGCTTATGGAAAAGTCGAGGAAGTTTGTCGTGCAATGACCTTTCAGCCAACACTAGTGGAAAAGATAAAGAAGTGTCAAGAAGAAGTAATGGAGAAAGAGAAGAATCAGTTATCTGGATAGGAGATTAATACTCAAAGGGATGAGCAAGGGATACTAAGGTTTTCATCCAGAAGAAGTGTCAAGAAGAAGTAATGGAGAAAGAGAAGAATCAGTTATCTGGAGAGGAGATTAATACTCAAAGGGATGAGCAAGGGATACTAAGGTTTTCATCCAGAATATGGATTCCTCATGTACTTGAATTAAAGAATGAGATCCTCTATGAAGCCCATAATTCAAAATTTTCAATCCACCCGGGAAGAACCAAGATGTATCGAGACTTAAAGAAGAACTTTTGGTGGCCAAATATGAAGCGAGACGTGGCAGAATGGGTTGCAAAGTGTTATACTTGTCAGAAAGTGAAGGCAGGACATCAACGACCAAGCGGATTAATTCAGCCCCTGAAGATTCCAGAATGGAAATGGGAAAATATCACTATGGACTTTATAGTAGGACTACCGCGAATGAAATCCGGACATGACGTAATATGGGTTATAGTTGATCGTCTTACGAAGTCGGCGCATTTCCTTCCAATAAATGAGAAGTCGTCACTGGATAAGTTGGTTCATCTATATGTGCGCGAAATCGTACTAAGGCATGGAGTACCCGTATCAATAGTTTCAGACAGAGATCTCCGATTTAATTCGAGATTTTGGAAGCAATTTCAGGAATGTCTTGGCACGAAGTTGAATATGAGCACGGCGTACCACCCGCAGAATGATGGCCAGAGTGAAAGGACAATTTAAACAATTGAAGATATGTTACGCAGTTGTGCAATTGATTTTGCAGGAAGTTGGGATGATCATTTGCCGTTGATTGAATTCTCTTACAACAACAGCTATCATTCCAGTATCGGCATGCCACCATACGAAGCTTTGTACGGGCGAAAATGTAGATCACCAACAAGTTGGGATGAAATAGGAGAAGGAAGAATTCTCAGCTCGGAATTGGTACAACAGTTGCATGACTCGGTCAAGTTAATTCAGAAAAGGTTGCTTGCTGCTCAAGATAGACAGAGGAAGTATGCGGATCCAGCGCGTAAGGATGTTCAATTCCAAATTGGCGAAGCTGTGTTACTGAAGGTGTCACCTAGAAAAGGGTTGATGAGATTTAGCAAGAAAGGGAAGTTAGCACCTAGATACATAGGTCCGTTTGAAATATTGAGTCAAGTGGGAAAGGTGGCCTATGAGTTGGCCTTACCACCTCAGTATCAGCATGTGCATAATGTGTTCCATGTGTCGCTGCTTAAGTAGTACAATCCTGACGCTAGCCATGTGTTAGAATATGAACCTGTAGAAATTCAGGCAGACCTGTCATTTGTGGAGCAACCGGTTTCAATATTCTGGGGACAGAATCCCTTAAGAGGGAGATGATGTTACGACCGATACTTTCGTGTAATATTATTTGTGGATTTGGTATAATAATAAAGCCGAATAAAATATATTCAATGATTGTACGTTTGTGTGAGTGAAAATTTCTGCACTATAAATTTGCTTTATGTAGTATATGATTTTTCAAAGCAAGAGTTTATTTAATTTCTTTATTTTTGATTTATAAGGAATATTCTAAGCCTTGGAAAATTTTCTTTTAAAAAGTATTTTGTTCACAAATTGTGAAAATGATATTAAAAAGTCTCTAAAAATCCAAGTTATTTTATGGTATAAATTTTATAATTTTTGAACTTGTATTTTATTTTATAAAAATAAATCTTTACAAATTTTATTTGTTATAATTAGAAAATTACATAGCTATCCTTGCATGCAAATACTCTTCCATTTAACTAAGGGGCAAGGAAGACATTTCCAACCCCACTCACTTTCATTCTACTAACCAAGTTACCACTTTGTCCTTGCATGCAAATCTACCTAACTTTAGCTAGAAGGATACTTGTGTCATTTCTTAAATCCACTCACTTGGGGTCAAATCAAAAGCATAAAAACCAAACAAATATGATTACCACTTCATTTTTCACTCCACCATTCCACACCTCCCTCCTTCTTTTTCCCTTCCTCTCGGCTCTCCCCTCTCACTCTCGGCTAAAAGCCGAAACCCCCTCCCCATTTTTTTTTCTTCAATCCTCAACCAAGCTTCCACTCTTTACACAAGTAAATGTTACTTCCCATACCATGATCACTCATATTTCAAAGAGTTTTGAGTAGAAAGTTTAAGTTTAAAAGGTTGCATGTAAAGGTTTTAGTGAAACTCAAAATACAATCTTGATTATTATGGATTAAAGGTTGTTTTTGAGAGGACTACCAGGAATGGATAAGTGCCAAGTCTTGAGAAGGGAACTCTTGATGATTAAATGGCCATTTCCTTCCAATTCATTCGGCCATGACCATATGGGAGCCGAATGAATGGTCCTTGAGATCATTCTTGTTATTTTGTTCAATTTTTGCATAGTTTATGTGATAATGACTTGAATTTTGTGGTGAAAATTTAATAAAACTCCTTGCATGCTAAGTGATCATCTAGTTATATCTTATGCTAGGCTTGCATGTCAATTTTATGATAGAACATATGTAGAAAATGTGTTGTTTTTGATTGAAAAACCCGAAGGCATGCATGCATGTGGATTTCTCTTAGTTTGTTGTAAGATTTTGATCATTTGGAAAGATTTTGTTAGAGAGCCTTAATTTCAGTAGGAATAATGTGTTAATATTGATTTATGCTTCTTGTTGCATGGTAATAATTCGTGGTTATCTTTTGTAAAAAAAATATATACCTTGTTGTTTCAAAAGCATGAAGATTTGTGAGTTGTGAAGTGTAGTTTCTTTTGTTTTGCCATAATTGTACCTTAGATAAGGATGATCTCACCCAAGGGTATTTTGAGAATAAGGGAGTTAGTTCAGTATATTACCATGTATAAGTCTTGGTTTAAGTATTGAGTTGTTGTTAGTTGAGTTTGTCAAGTCAAAAATCTTGGAAAATGAGAGTTATAGTTTCTGCAGAAAATCAGTTTAGTACCCTGAGGTTTAGAGTGAGTTTTGACCATGTCATTGATGTGCACTTTGAGGCCCAAGCTACCAGAAGTTAGAATTGGGAGTATATAAAAGGTTTTAAGAGTTGGTTGGAGGTTTGCATGTCATTTGATTAGGTGCACAAGTAGAATAACAAAATCTATCCAGCAGGGGAAAGTTTTGTTGCAACTTAGAAATAGGAAGATTTGACCATGTCAAGGGTAGGCCCTCATTAGGCCCTATTGGGCCTTAGTTAGAGGGATTGTCAGAGAACTTTTTCCAACCATAGTTCATAGGATATGAGTTAGAACCATGTGTCACAAGTTAATTCAAGTCAGGGCGTTTTCTGCCCAGAAAAATAGGGGAACCTTGGACTTTTAGCTTAGGCCCAAGAAGGCCCAAGCCAGGCCCTTGAGCCACCTCAAGTTTGTGAGATGCCCTTAGGTCAGGAGAGTCTTGTGTAAAAGTTTTGAAGGAAAACTTGTAGTTTAAGAGTTTCTAATGCACTCAAGAAACTATAGTTGTCATTCTGAAATTTGCACCAGTGAGCACTTTCACTTATCACATAGTTTTAGAACACTTAGAAGTGCGTATTAGGTCGACCACCACAGTTGTAAGATAGTATAAGGTCAGTAGAGAAAAAGGCACAAGTGAGGGTCAATAGGTTTTGGATAATTTAGGAAAGGCACATCGAGTTAGGAAGCCAAAATTAGAAGACCTTGTCTAGTTCAGCGACAAAGTGACTTAAGATGTGAGTCGAGATCATCCAAGCCTAGTGTTGCATTATGGTATATCTGGTGTTATTTGGTGTTAATATATGATATGTGAATATGTGGCTATGTGTGTACTTTTGTAATTTAAAAGTGAATATAAAATTAAGTGCGTATAGGCCTAAGTGTCATCCGTGTTTAATTTCGGGTTGTAAATAGGTTAAGTTAGTGAGAATATATTATAATGAGGATTATTATTTATGTAGGATCTCGAGACGAGGGAAAACTTGCCATAAAGGTCGAGTGAAGCTCCAGTTGTTGCTCCTACCAGTCAGACCAGACCAGCCTTTCTCAAGGCAAGTGATTCAACTTGACCTTCGTATTTACTGTAAATAGTTCATATATATCAATGCAATTATCCTGAGTAATTTGATATGTTTTAAATCAAGCGTATCTTTCGTTTATCTTTGAATTATATAGAAATGCCATGAACCCTCGAGTATGTATTGCAAGTAGTTCAAAAGCCTTTTCATGATAGTTAAATGCCATGATAAAATGAAGAGTTGATATATTACTTGATTGATCCTCTTGATTAACATGCTGATGATTCCTAAGTATTGATATCTCATCCTGATACTTGAATCCCTATAGAACCTTACCTTGAACCCTGAAAGTCAGAAACTTATCAAAGTGATCCCTCATTGATTGATACCCCTCTTTCTTATCCTAAAGCTTGACAACTTTGATATATCCTGAGCTAAAGAATTATTTCTTCATACCTTAACACCCATAGTATTCATGAAGCTTATCTTCTTAATGATCCAACACCTGTACCTTGACGAGAATCCATTACTTTAAGCCCAATTTGGAACTTCCTTTCATAATATCCAATAGCCTCACTAAATTCCCTTGTCCAAACCTTGATACATGAAAACCATTCAGATACCCTAATAGAGTATAGTTTTGTGAATCGTGGCCCTGAGATTTCGTACCATATTTCCCGTGTTTCGAGTTGATCTATAATCCCTTAATAAAAAAAATGTTTACTGTTAAAAGAGATTTTGTTATAATTTGGCATCAGTTTTTGAAATAAATAAAATATGGGTTTTCAGTCCCAAAGGGGGATAAATGTTTTCCTTGAATAGTGGATCTGGACTGAGACGCGAGTCCTTTCCACACTTATATTAGGCTTAAAAGTTGCCTAGGGATTCCCGTTAATATTTTAGAACCCAGCGAGGTTCAGGATTACTTCGCGGCTGATCACCGGCTGTAATCCGTAGCGTCATAAAATGATTTTGATTAAGACATGATTTTAAAATTGTTTGATACAAGCAAAATGATGCCATCTCACATGGATTTATCTCTCGTTATCATTTGTTATGTCTTTCCATTGTCATTCTTAAAGGTATATCTCGATTTATGTTTGTATCGTACTGTTAGCACTTGTTGAGCATTTGGCTCACTTCTTGCTTTACCCTGATATTACAGCTAGCAGCTATGGTTAGATTCAAGCAGACTGCCCGTAAGACCTGTGATGCTGATGCTTATGTTCGAGCTCAGGTAGAATAAGTAATAATAGTTTGTGTGAGGACTCGGTAATTGTAATCAGATGTAATAGTTGGTAGTGTTGGGCTGTTCCAAACCCTAAATTATAAGATCTTGGAGTTGGTTGTGCATTCTTCCCTTAAAATGTTGTAATAGCTATATTTATTTTGCTGTTTAAGTTGGGGGTGTGACAAAATGACTGGGCTGCAGATGGATTAGAAAAGGATGAAGATACAAGCTATGTCAATCTAGAACTTATGGCCAAATCAAATGAAACAGAGGTCAATTCATCCAGCAATCAGGTAATCACCACTAACCTAGCACATTTATCTAAAGCTGAGTGTAATGATGCCATAAATGACATGTCTACTGAATTATACCATCTGCGTGTCACACTCAAGTCTCTCACTAAAGAAAATACCAAACTTAAAGAGAACAATTTGTTTTTAAGTGAAAGAAACAATGTGATAGAGACTCAATTTGTTGAGTTTAAAAAATTAAATATAGAATTCAAGATTGCTAAAGATGAACTAACTGAATCCTTAAAGAAAGAGGAGATTTTAAGAAAGTAGCTTGAACGAGAACAGGAAGTAATTAAGGCATGAAAATCATCTAGAGATGTCCATGCTCAAATTACTAAAGTTCAAGGTATAGAATCCTTCTATGATGAAGCCAGGAAAAAGAGCAAAGAGAAACTAGATTCTAATTTGGTAGAAGGACTTTCTACGGATATGGATTCGATGGATGATGAATGTCATCCGTCGAAAGATCTAATGGATCATCCTACGAGTGAGAAAAAGCCTATTATCAAAGCTAAACTAGCTAAGCTAAATGAGAAATATGGATCAATTTCTAAGAACTTTGTTCCAGGAGAAACAAGTCAAGTGAATAAGAACAAGAGAGTCAATGTAGGACATCTGTCTATCAAGCAATTGAATGATATATTGGAGAAAATTGAAGTAAAAGCAGAATCTAAAAAGAAAAACAATAGAAATAGGAAAGTAGGAATTAACAAACATAACTACACACCTGATAAATATGCACTAAGAAAAACCTGTGTTAAGTGTGGTAGTGTTAATCACTTGTCTGTTAATTGCAAACTTGCTATGCCTGCTCCCATGTCTGCACCACCTTCATTTCCCAGCATGCCTACAATGCCTGTAAATGTTATGCCTGCACATAATTTGAATGCACAGTTTGCTAATATGCCATTTGCTCAAAATCCTTACTATGCTGCATTTAGTATTCTAAAAATGCCATTTAGCATGGCATACTGGAATAACATGTTTGCACAGAATATGCCTTTCCATGTTAATTAGTATGTGCATGATAATTCTCTAATGATGAATGGTTTTAAGGACTCTACTCTATTGACTAAGGATGAACTTCAAATGTCTAAGTCAAATGAGGACAAGTCTAAGAAACCTAAGAAAAATGATAACAAAACAGGACCCAAGGAAACTTGGGTACCAAAATCAACTTGATTTGATTTTATTGTGTATAGGGAAACAGAAAGAATCTTTGGTATTTGGATAGTGGGTGCTCAAGGCACATGACTGGAGATTCTACCCTGCTCACTAAGTTCAAGGAAAGAGCTGGCCCAAGTATCACTTTTGGAGATGACAACAAAGGTTATACTGTGGGATATGACTTGATTTCAAAGGATAATGTCATCATTGAAAAAGTTGCCCTAGTGGATAGACTCAAGCACAATTTGTTGAGTATCAGCCAGCTTTGTGACAAGGGAAACTCAGTAACATTTAATTCTGAACCCTGTGTTGTGACCAACAAGAGAAGCAACAAAGTGGTTCTCACTGGAGTGAGAGAAGGGAATGTGTATTTAGCTGATTTCAACTCATCAAATACAGAATCTGTAACTTGTCTATTTAGCAAGGCAAGTCAAGATGAAAGTTGGCTATGGAACAAGAAGATGTCCCATCTTAACTTCAAGACTATGAATGAGCTAGTCAGGAAAGACTTGGTAAGAGGTATTCCTCAAGTGGAATTCTCAAAGGATGAATTGTGTAATGCATATCAGAAAGGAAAGCAAATTAAGGCATCATTCAGAAAGAAGCTTGATTCAACAATTGAAGAACCTTTGCAATTATTGCACATGGATTTATTTGGACCAGTCAATATATTTTCCATCTCAAGAAAAAGATACTGTGTAGTAATTGTGGATGATTTCTCAAAGTTCTCTTGGACATGTTTTCTAAAATCCAAAAATGAAGCTAGTGAAATCATCATCAATCACATAAGGCAAGTCAACAGTCATCTTGATTTCAAAGTAAGAAGAATCAGGAGTTACAATTGAACTGAGTTCAAGAATTCTGTGATGAGATAATTTTGTGAAGAGAATGGGATCATGCATAAATTCTCAGCAGTAAGAACCCCACAACAAAATGGTATGGTGGAAAGGAAAAATAGATCTCTTATTAAAGCTGCAAGGACAACGCTATAAGAATCAAAGTTACCAACATATTTTTGGGCTGAAGCTGTAAATACTGCATGCTACACTCAGAATATTTCTTTGGTCAATCAAGCAAAATGCAGGACACCCTACCAATTGTTCAAGAATAAGAAGACAACACTGAACTTTCTTTAGGTCTTTGGCTGTAAATGTTATATCTTAAGGAATCAAACTGCTCAGCATGGGAAGTTTGATGCCAAAGAAGATGAAGGCAATTTTGTTGGATATGCTGTTGGAAAAGCATATAGAGTCTACAATCTCGAAACCAACATTGTTATAGAATCTGTACATGTTGTGTTTGATGATAAAAATATTGAAGGACTGCAAGGTGGAGATTTTCATGAAAGCCTCAAATTTGACAATGTTGAGATGGTTTTTGAAGACAGTGATGATGAAAGTGATCAAGAACCAATGTCTAAGGAAAATGCAGAAAAATCTACAACTAATAAAGCACATAATTCAACATCCATTGAAAGACCAAGTGCATCATCGGTTGGAAGACAATCTGCATTATCCGTCGAAAGGAAAAACTCAACATCCGTTGAACCATTAATAGAATTTGAGGGCCAATACAGATCACAATCAGAAAGGACCCTAACTACAAGTCAAATATCCACAAACTCATGGGGAGTTTCTTCTAATCAAAACTCTGTCACACATCAAGAAAACAATGAGGCATCTTCATCTAGAGCTAATCTACCTCAACAGAGAAAATGGACTAGAGATCACCCATTTGAACTGATCATTGGTGATACATCTTCATGAGTATAAAGAAGGAAAGAAACTCAAGATGAATGTTTATATAGCAGCTTTCTATCTCAGGAAGAGCCTAAAAAGGTAGAGGAAGCTCTATTGGATCCTGATTGGGTTTTACCTATGCAGGAGGAGCTAAACCAATTTGAAAGCAATAAAGTATAGAAGCTGGTACCCAAGCCTAAAGGAAAGAATTCTATTGACACTAAGTGGATGTTCAGAAACAAGATGGATGAAAATGGCATAGTAGTCAGGAACAAAGCTAGATTAGTTGCTAAGGGCTATTGTCAACAAGAAGGAATTGATTTTGATGAAACCTTTGCTCCTGTTGCAAGACTTGAAGCCATCAGAATTTTCTTAGCTTATGCAGCTCATGCCAATTTTAAGGTCTATCAAATGGATGTCAAAAGTGCTTTTCTAAATAGAGACTTGGAGGAGGACATCTATGTCAGTCATCCTCCTAATTTTGAAGATCCAAATTTTCCAGAATATGTCTACTACCTTTTGAAAGCACTTTATGGATTGAAGCAAACACCTAGAGCCTGGTATGATACTTTGTCAAAGTTTCTCTTAAAAAATCACTTCACAAGAGGTACTGTTGACAAAAATCTATTCTTTAGAAATGTTAATGGCTCTAGTATACTTGTTCAAATTTATGTAGATGATATTATATTTGGTTCTAGAGATGAAAAACTTTGTAAAATGTTTGCCAAACTAATGCAAAACAAATATGAAATGGGCATGATGGGAGAACTAACTTACTTTCTATGTTTACAAGTTAAGCAAGTTATTGATGGAATATTCATTTGTCAAACCAAATATATTTATGATCTTTTGAAGAAATTTGACTTACTGGATTGCACATCTGCAAAAACTCCCATGGCTACTGCAACTAAACTTGAATTAAATACTACTGAAAAGTATGTGGACATTTCAAGTTATAGAGGCATGGTTGGCTCAGTTTTATATTTTATGGCCAGTAGGCCATATATAATGTTTGCTACATGTCTTTGTGCTAGATTTCAGGCTGATGCTAGAGAATCTCATTTAATTGCTGTTAAGAGAATTTTCAGGTATCTCAAAGGAACACCAAAACTTGGCATTTGGTATCATAGAGATTCTGGTTTTGATCTAACTGGTTATTCAGATGCAGATTATGCAGGTTGTAATATTGATAGAAATAGTACAACATGAACCTATCAATTTCTAGGAAATAAACTAGTATCTTGGTTCAATAAAAAGCAAAACTCAGTTTCTACTTCTACAGCAGAAGCTGAATATATTGCAGTTGATAGTTGTTGTGCTCAGATTTTATGGATGAAAAATCAACTATTGGACTATGGTCTACAGGTGAATAGCATTCCTATTTTCTGTGACAACACAAGTTCCATTACAATTACTGAAAATCTAGTTCAGCATTCGAGGACCAAGCACATTGACATCAAGTACCACTTTATTAGAGAGCATGTTATGAATGGTACTGTGGAACTTCATTTTGTTACAAGTGAGAAGCAACTTGCATACATCTTTACCAAGCCACTAGATGAATGCACCTTCACTAGGTTGGTAAGTGAGAAATTACTCTTAATGTATATTGATGTCTAAGCAAATTGAAATGCAGCCTGCATAAAAGTTGATATTTCCTGTCAAAGATAAAATTTTGGCTAAGTCAAAATTTATATCTCGACGGATGTTCATTATCCGTTAAAAATGAACATCCGTTAAATTTTATTATCCGTAGAAATATCAATTATTACTCTGGGTATTTTTTCATTATCCGTCGAATCTCACTCAATCTTAGCCGTTAATTTTAAGAATCATCCGTCGAATTTACTTACAGCCTGTATGTATATTTCAACGGATAATCTTAGAATTTTGACAGTTTTCTTCTTTTTTTGAAACGGCTATTTTGGGCTAATTTGATTGGCTACTTTATTTACTTTTTATTTTTAGACAGCTTATTTTTGAGTAAGTATAAAAGCTAATTTTATTTCTACTTTTCACTTTTATCATACTCAAGTAATTTCTCTTTCTCTCTTCTTCTTCAAAGCAAATACTCTCACTCTGCAACTAACTCCAATAACGGAAATGGCACCCGTAGTCAAAATCATGTCCTCAACTGGGTTTATCTATAAAAAGAATAACTTTATGGATGAACTTCATACTGAACTGCAAATTGAGTTATTCCATGCTTGAGTCTCCAACCATCTACTATGAAGTTGTCGAGGAAATTTGGACTACAACAGTGTTCAATTCTAAAGACAAAACTATTACCTTCACTCTCAAAGGTACTGAACACTGTATTAACTATGATGCTATTAAGAAATGCTTCAAATTGCTTGAGAATAATACACTTGCTTCACACACAGACACTGATGTAAGTAACATGCTAGTTTCTATTGGCTATGCTCTTGATGCCACTAAATTAGGTGATGTTAGGAGACTGGGTCTTAGAAAATAATGGAGTTTTCTATATGACTCATTTATTAAAGTGTTTTCTGGAAAAATTAGAAATTTTGACGTTGTATCTTACTCACTTGTTCACATGCTTTACATGCTTCTTAGTGATAAGTACTTTAATTTCATCAATTCTGTTATGTATGAGTTAGGAAGCAAACTAGGGGATATAAAGAAGAGGTCTAAGAATATTTATTATGCTAGATTCTTCATGATGATATCTAATTTTTTCTGAGAATCTCATTGAGAAACCAACAAACAAGTTAGCTTGTTGGGTCCAAAAGAGAAGAGTTATTGCTGATCTTAACATGTCAAATCATCACAAGGATGTTCCCCTTGTGTACATGCCAATCATGGAACAGCCTCAAGTAAGTGAGGTAAACACTTTTGTCCCTACTACTTCTCAATCTATCACTTCTTTGCAAACAACTGTGGCAATGGCATATGTGACTATGACCAAACAGATGCCTACCCAAGCCACAAAACAAAGAATCCCCAAATCCAAATCAAAGAAAGCCCCTCTAGTTTCTCCCATAAGAAACTAGTTATAAAATCCACACAAAGCCAAGAGGGGAGTGTGAAGGGAAGTGAGGCTGGTGAGGGACAGGGTGAACATCAAAGAAACCCGGAGGATAAGGATGGAGAGGTGAGTGCATACCAGCCTAGCCACACTATAGTTTCCCAACAAACTGTAGTGCTTAATAAGGATATTAGCTCATTGCTAGTTGCATCCTCCTAAAAGGATGTAACTATTGAACAAAGCTCACAGCAAAGAACACAGACCAAAACGGTTAGGGACATAAGATCACCCCAAACTTATGTCAGAAAGAAGAAATCAAGAACCATTAGGGACACACAGGGTGCATACACTATGCCTACTGTAGTAAAAGACTCAGTACATGCACCTTCTCAAAGTCAGATTGATGTGGCTCCAATAAATGTGGAGTCATAGCCAAAATCATTAATTATAGAAGCACCCAACACACCAAACTCACCCACAAATTTTCTAGATGTTGATATGATTCATACATCAATTCTTGGTTCTCAATCTCTCACTCTCATGGAGAAGCCAAAATCTACAGCAAGTGAGTATCATCTTTTAAATGATTTGTTGGCTCACTTGCCTTTTCTTTCTGATTCTACTGAGAATGTTATGCAAAATCTAAAATTAATCTCCCCAGATTCTACAGTAGTCTCTATTCCAAATTCTGTCATTTCCACTATCTCGACTGATATTTTTCATATGTCTACTAGTGACTATATCTCGACGGATGTGCTTAATAACAGTCATCCGTTGAAACTTTCAACTACTATTTGGACGGATGTTTCTCATCCATTGAATATCACTGTACCACTCCAAATCTCAACTTCAGTTACTAGTGCAGATGATCTAGTGGTTGTACAGTCACTCTAAGAATTGAGGGAAGGGAGTGAACAGAGTGAGAGGCTGAGTTGCTATCAGGCAAAAAGAGAGGAAATTAGTGAAACTCTGCAAGCTATTTCTTGCAGCTTGGAAAAAGTGAGTGAGTGGAGTCCAACCTTAGTAGGTAAAGGTGAGGGTGTGAGGGTGGGAAGTCAATGGGATCCCTTCATGCAAGAAAAGAGAGAACATGAGAGAAAAGCAGGTACAGGAGAGATAAGGGTGGAAACCATTGCTAGTGAGTCAATGAATGTCAGTGATGCAGAAAAAGAGAGACTATTTCAGCAAGAATATCAAGCTGTGATATATTCTATCTCTTTAGATGCTAAGACATTTACTCATCCTGTTCCAGCATATCAAATTATGGCTGGACAGGGCAATGAGGAGGCTGAGAAGATACTCAATTTGGTGCACACTATTGCTTCTATGTAAAGGGGTAAAAATGTCATCACATTCATGCCACCCAGCTGGTGATGATTTGGATTATGGAACTGGTGGTTCTGAGGATCTTTTTGGGGATGAAGATGATGATGAAGAAGAGTTCATGGATATCGGGGGAGAAGCAAGCCCTAGCTCAAGATCAAACATGCCATCTTGGGTGTTTTCCAAAACATGCGATGAGCACCATTTCAAATTATTAGGGCTAAAACATGCGCTAATATTCACGCAAGTATACGCGATCGAAAGTAATATAGAATAAATTCTAGTTCGTTCCCACAAGGATTGGTTTAGGTTAATTTCAATCAATATATTTATGCAACACTAGTATGGTTATTATCCAATGCTAAGACGAATAACAAATTGAGGTTGTTTAACTAAGATTAACTAAGAGATTATACTAAGAACATAAAATAGGAGATTAAAGAGAGTTGAATAATATATGACACAAACACGGGATTCTAACTTCATTAAATACTTCATTCAACAGCCTTTTCGTTCTTAACCTTAGCATGTAATGGTGATGACACTAATCAAATAACACAAAACTGATAAATGCCAACTTTTGTTGTACGAATATCCTACTACCAGATATCCACAAAAGGGATAGAAGCTGAACAGACACCAATTATGTTCAGACCCTGTAATATTCCATATTTTCAGATATTATTAATATTATTATTATTTAAAATTGTTTATGTGATTTTTATATGAATTTTAGTGAATTATCTGGTGATTGGAGTTGATGTTTTGGATCTTTATATGTGATATTTTTTGAGTATTCTAATTTTTATATGTCCAGAATAAAGTATGGATAATTATGGTATTTTTCTGGTAACTTTTGGACTGTTATATGATTTTATAATGATTTATGGATTTATTAATTATTTTCTGAGTAAGTATAAAATTATTTTATAAAGCTGGGAATCGTTCAACTTCAACCATTTTTGCGTTTTTACAACCCGAAACTCTTCGGAAAACTCTTTCCTAACCTAATTTGATTATTCTGAACGTTTTCCGTGTTTTAACTTTTTCAATCCGGATTACGGTTTGACCCGTTCGCGTCCCGGCGTACAATTTTCGATACGATAAACGTTTTGATAGATCAACAAAACCTGTATTCTCGAAAGGCGGGATAATATTACATTATTTTCGCATAAAGTGTTTTATAAAAAGCTCGGTTTGGATAATTATCCAATTCGGGTATCAATCGGATCATTTTTGCAGTTACTCAGTGGTTAAGCAACTAATTTATCGATCCAATATGATCCAACACGAACCAATATTCCATACATATAAATAGCTTTTTATTTATTAATAATTATTTTTAAAATTCAGATTTTATTTTATTTTTACAGAAAATCAGAAAAATCCTCTTATATGTGTTGTTGAGCTTGTGAAAATCAAACACTGATATTAGAATTATCTGAGAAGCAAAACCTATCATGTTTATAATCAAATCGAAGCCCTCAATCCGTTCTACCTGATTTTATCATCATAATCAACTGAGGATAGGTAATTTTTAAATTCAATTTTTAGGGTTCTTGGTCAAGAATTTGGGGTTTTAATTTTTACTGATTGTTGATTGTTTTAAGTATTATAATTAGCTTTATCTTGAGTTTTAGGATCGATTCCATATATTACTTGAATTGTTTGATCAACAGAAGCTATATGAAGAATTCTATTTTTTTGGGGATTTTGATTCTATTTTTCTGAATTGATTATCACCTGATTATTGATATGGAGATATGTGAATGATTCTATATAGTATAAGCTTCGATTTTCCATAAGAACCTTTGAATTTGGTTCAGAGATGGGTATTATCGGGGTTCGGCCGAACTTGTCACCGGCAATGGACGGCAAATCGTCGGAATCGATGATTTGATTGTTGATTATGATGGCTTATAACGACTCGTATATTTTTGTAATATTTAAAGGTGCAATTATTGCGTAATTAACTAAATAAAGAATTTTATATTGATTTTGATCTCTGTGTTTTATTTATTATTATTATTATTTATATGTGATTTTTGGGTTGCGTGGATTGTTTGTATGATTGTTGGTTGCACCATAATATTTTTGTTTCACTTTTAAAAGTGGTTTTATGGCAAAATTATTTTCACAAAAATATTTGGATTGTCTCTAAAATTGTTTTTATAATTTTATAAGTTCAATAATTACTTTTTGGGATTTTATAAAATTTGCAAATCAACATTTCAGTCATTATTTCTCTCTAAATAATTTTTTGAGTTCATTTAATTGAAAATCAGTATTTAATTCTAGAATTTCTCAAAAATTTGGAAACTCATGTTTTATTAAGTTTTTAATATTCTAAGAATTTTAGAATTATTTTGGGAATCTTCGGGATTAAATTACCCGCACGTTGTTTCATTTTATTATTAAATACAGGTCCAGGTTGCATTTTGAAAATTGTTTTAAAATTATAAATTTTAGGTTTTTATAAACTTCGGGTTATTTATAACATTTTAAGGGTATTTTGGTAATTTTCTGAATTTATTGAACTGCGAATTTCAGGACTTTTAAAGATTCGTAATTGTCCTGGAGATACGTGTCGGCTTTATAAAAATTTGTGGACACGTGTTTGTGTCCCTATACTCGGTGCAACACCTGTCAAGCAAACAAATAAAAAAAAATATAACCCCAAAACCCCCCACCCTGTTCTTCGATCGTCTCCTTCTTTCTTCTTCTGAATCTCTCAGTTCTCGTCTCTCCTCTCTTCCTTCTTTTTGATTTCTTCTGTGCCTCCCTGATTTCCTTCATGTTCCTTGTTTCCTCAACTATTCCAGTGAGTTTCTGGTCTAATCTCTCTGGTTGCTTCTCAGTTGTTCAATTCATAATTATATATATGTGAATATATATGTGTTGTATTGTGTGTGTGTTAGTGTGTACGTGCGTATGTTTAAGTGTGTGTGTGTGTGTTCAAGTGTGGGTGTGTGAGTGGTGGTGGAAGGCGACGATGCCGCTTGTGCTGTGTTCCTGGTTGTGGTTCTGTGGTGCGTTCGCACGTGTGGCTGCTTGGTTTAGTTTGATTCCTGTTCTGTTTTTGTTACAGATTATGAATTGGATTATTATAATAATTTTAATAATTTTCTGCCGGATTTTGATTAATATTTATGATATTAATTATTCGCACAGAATTATTTTTAAGGATTAATCGGCGAAGTTTTGCGTTGGAAACCTGAGAATTAATCGGGTACCCGCGAAATTTTGCCGCCGTCCGCGATGAATCTTTACGAGAGGACGGTGGACGGTGATGATTTTGATTTGAGTCCTAAATATTTTAAATAAATAAAATGATCGTATAAATTATTTTCGAACGTAAATAAATGATTATGTGACGAGTCGTATTGAATTGCGAATTTGATTTGTTGGGAATTGACGTCGATTGATGTTTCGACGGGTAGGTCCATAAATAGAGGAGTCGCTGTCCAAATTTTCTGAAAATTTCTTTCAAAATACGGATTGAGTATATATATCTAAATAAATATAAATATAAATAGATACGAGTCTTTCAAGGCAATCAGGACCAAATGGAATGGATGAAGACTAGAGTTGAATAGTATGGAATATTGGGTTGCAGCACTACATGAGCAGCAGGCTAAAGGATTAGTAGAATAAAGACAGTGATTCCATGAGATGTCAGAATGAGGGATTGTGTTATTGTTCAAGTGATATTTATTTGAATCCTATTATGCAAATATTGCTTTCTCTATTCTCAGTTCAGAATAGATAAATATTTTACATATCGCTGAATTAAATGCTTATCATGAAAGTACTCTCTGTTATTCTATGTTCAGAATAGTTAAATGTTTTTACTTATCAAATACTGGATTTATAAATGTTTTAGATTTTGAGAAAAATGATTTGGTTGCGAGTATTCTATCCAAGTGAATGGGGGAATAAAAATTTACCAGGGTGTCGATTATAATGACCCCTTTTTAATAAAATGTTTTAAAATTGGATGGTTACTGATTACGTAAGAGATTGTGGTGGCGGTGCAGCGGAGAGCTAGGTATTATACATGATATAATACCTTATAGGCCGCAATATGCCTTGGGTTCCCCATTTGTTTAGTTGGATATGCTTTGGCAAACCGGTGTTGCTCCGCGGCTGATCAACGGCGGCAACACACCGTCGTTTGAGGATTCCAATCTAAATTAATATACTGCTTTTGATAATCTTATAAGGAATGATTTATCAAGTATTTTGGTTTTGAATAAAAGATGAAAAACAGTTTTAATTCAGTTTCTGATTTATGCTGACACTTACTTTGTTGTTAAATATCAAAGGCGGTATAATATAGATGATTGATGTTGACTTCAGTATGGGATATTGTGAGCATCAAAGTTCATATTTATATCTAATTTGATATGATGACAAATAAGTATTAATTTCAAGAGTTCGGTTTTGAATAAAGTTTATGATTCAATTCCATAATCATTGGTTCATGTTATTGTTTTTTACAATATTTCCGTAAACACAATTTTATGAGTTTTATTTTCGTCAAGATTCAAAGTATTGCTGAAGCATTTCGCTAAAAAAAAAATATCAAAAGAGTTTTTAATACATTTAAGGAACCAATTCTGGGATTCCTTATCCAAATTTTCTGATTCAATATTGTAAAAGACATGCCGGTACTTTAACAAGACTAAGATATTTTGTCAACCCTAAGTAAGTTGTATTGTTATCTTAATCTGTATTTTGTACTTGTAATATTTAAAGTCTGTAAAAATGTTAAAGGAGCAGACTGGAGTCTTTTTTCTGAAACAGTATCAAGCCTAATGATTCTATCCGGAAGAAGATCAAGAAGATCATGCCTCAGAAGAATTTTGAAGAAGCTTGGAGTTGAATAAATCTGTTTGGATAAAAATACTCTAAGTCAGGATCTCTACAATTCATAGATTTAGTGTTATAGAGAAGTCATTCGAGAACTCCAAATGACTTATCAAGAAGTCAAGAAAGCTACAAGAGAACTCAGAGAGATATCGACAAGTCAAAGAGACATGAAGGTTGGAGATATCGATAAGTCATTTCTTCACTAGAGAACTCAGAGTTATTGACAAGTCTACATTCATTAGAGAACTCTGAGTTATCCATAAGTCTAAGTCTACTAGAGAACTTGGAGATATCAATGTCAAAATTCACTAGAGAACTCTAAGTTATCGACAAGATAAAGTGAAGACATGATGTTGAGAGATCTCGATAAGCTAAAGTTTCATTCGAGAACTCAGAGACCTCTATAAGTCAAATTCACTAGAGCATTAGAGATCTCGATAAGTCATTATACTTATTGAGATATCAAAATCTCTATGTTCCTAAACTGGAGATCTCGAGTAAAATTCTCAAAGTACAGAATCACAGACCAGTTCAATATTCAAGATAAACAATCAAGAAACAATCCAACCAGCTGGATTGACAAGTCTACAAAAAGCAGCTTGAAGAATATGCAAGATTAATGGTAAAGATTAACTTAAAAAGGAAGATCAAAGTGAATACGGGATGCTAAAGATATGCTAAGCTAGAAATGGAAGATCTACTTTTCTATAAATAAAAATGACAAGTGACAGTTTAGAGAAGCTAATAGCATATCTTATCACACACTGTGTAAACCAGCAGTAAAGTAAGTTATAAAGTTAACACTGGTCCTTTAGTTAGTTGTAACAATTTAGATCAAATTTCTTGTAACACTCTCAAGGAAAAGATAAATTCTTTATGAACAAAGAGCCTAGAAATTTTGTAGCAAAACAGTTTTAATTTTTATATAAAATTAAGTGAGTTTTGAAGATCTGTGTTCTTTATTTTCTGCAAGCTTAAATTCTGCATGAACACATTTCACTACAAGATTTAATTTACTTTTTTCAACCATAAATATTCAAGAAAAGCACAAAAACAGTAAAACACATTCACCCCCTGTGTGTTATTCATTTAATAACAAGTGGTATCAGAGCAAAATCTAAAAGTAAATAGTTTCAAGATCTTGGAAGAATGAATACACAGAAAATTAGCAGCATCAAAATTCCTACCTTTGACAATGATAACTAAACTCTTTGCAAAAAGAAAATGATGATGTTTATCAGGATGGACAATCCACTCTACATTCAGATCCCCAAGAATGGACCCTTCATTCCTATGGTTAGAGTTGAGGAATCTATAGATGGAGACATGGTTATCCCAGCTCATTTTGCTCCAAAAGATCCTTCTGAGTATTCTGACCCTGAAAAGGAGAAAGTCTCCCTGGATAGTAGCTTCCAATTAATATTGATTGAGTAACTTGACAATGTGATGTACAAAAACATTGTCAACTGTGACGCTGCCAAGCAAATATGGGAAAAGATTGAGATACTCTGTGGAGGAACGGAAGAAGTTAGGTCAAACCAAAGAAGAATATTGATTTCACAGTATGAGGTTTTTATGGCAAAGCCAAAGGAAAGTATTACTGATGTGTTTGAAAGGTTTAACAAGCTGATAAATGATTTGCAGCTTCATGAAAAATATTATAAAGCTGAAGAAGTGAACCTGAAGTTCTTGCTTACTCTCCCTGATCATTTGGAACATAAAATCTCAGCAATCAGGGAAGGAAGAGACTTAAGTAGGATAACACTGGAAGTTCTATATGGAATTCTCAAAACATATGAACTTGAAATGATTCAGAGAAAATCATTGAGATCTGACCAAGGACATGTTGTAAATGGCTCAAGTGCTTTAATTGTCAATGAAAGCCAAACATCGAGTAATGAGTTAAGATCTCAAATACCAGTTGCCTCAACAAGTGAGCAAAGAATAAATGATTCACAGGAACAAGTCATTCTGAAATTAGAAAAAGATGAGTTCTACACACTTGAAGAACTGGATGAGCTAGATCAGTCAATGGCTTATTTGGCTAGAAAGCTCTCTAATATTAGAGTAAAGAAGCCAAGATACTTCAGGAGTAAATGACAGTCTTTCAATAATGACAGCAGCTGGAAAGAAAAAGGGGAGTACAATTCTAATAGTAAGAATGGCTACAAAACTGTATATGTTGACAGATCTAATATAAGGTGCTTCAATTGTGATGAACTAGGCTACTTTACTACAGAATGCAGGAAACCCAAGAAGGAAAAGAAAGACAAAGCTTATCTTAAACTGGAAGCAAAGTATGAAGCTCTTCTGAAAAAGCAGCAAAGCAAAGCTTACATTGTAGAGGGAAAGAGTTGGGATGATTCAGATAATGATAAAGATGAGGAAGTTGGAAACTATGCTCTAATGGCTTTGGAGCAAGGTGAATCATCCTCATCAAAAGCACAGACAACAACTCTTACCACTATTGATTTAAATATGAATCAATTTAAGGAAACTATTGAAAATATGAGTACAGAAATGTTTTACATTCACACAAGCATGGTTGCTGCTAATGAAGAAGTTAGAAAATTAACAAAGATAAATGAGAAGCTTGAAAGTGAGAAGCAAGAAACTGAATTGTTGTTGGTAGAGCTTGATGCTTTAAAACAAGAAAATGCATATCTAAAGAACAAGCTCAAGTGTGCAAATGAAATTGAAGCAGTGCTAAGGGAGAAGCTGGAAAAGAATGAAGTGAAGATGAAATCTTTCGGAAATGCATCTGAACTGGTCGGACAGTACCATGAGAAGAATAAGCCATATGAAAACATTGCTATTGGCCTTGACTATGATGCCATGAATGACAAAAAGAAGACTGTAGATAACAAAGGGAAAGCAAAGAAAACTGAGAATGCTCCAACCTTTTTGAAAGAGGTTAATGCACCTATATTCAAAGCATGCGAAGTCAACTTCAGTGAAGAAGAATTGATTATCAAGCAATAAATTGCTGATGAGGATAAAGAGAAGAAAACTGAAGAATCAGTTCAGTCTTCTAATATCGAAGAGAAGATTATGAACAAATAAAGTCCCAAGACTCCTGTTAAAGAAACCAAAACTGGAGATGCAAGAAAGAAAAAGAAAAATAGAAATGGAAAAATAGGGATAAACAAAAGCAACAATTTTGCTTATGTTGCAGATGCTCCAAGAAAGAAATGTGAAAAATGTGGCTCGGTGAATCACCTAACTCACCTTTGTAAAAAGGCAGATAGCAAGCCAACTGAAGGAGCTTGCAAATACAATGAAGCAAATGCAAATGATCCCTACTCATTCTGCGACAAGTTTAACTGTATCCCTTGCAATTTGAAAGTGATGAAGAGCTGCTACAAACTGAGAGTAGACCTTAAAGAAACAAGAATTGGATCTACAACAGAAAGGGAAAAAGCTCAACAATTAATGAACTCTATTTTATCTGAAACTACTCATTCTACTTCTGCTAAATCAGTTAAAAGAAGAACTTACCCAACACTGCTTGGGTTGCTAAACACACTTAGAACTCATTGTGTGTAGGGAAAAGTGAAGAAAGTCATCTGGATCATAGACAGTGGATGTTCCAGGCATATGACAAGTGATAAAGCCCTGCTATCATAGGTTGAGGAGAAAGCTGGCCGTTGGTGACCTTTGGAGACAACATCAAAGGATTCCCAATGGGACATGGCAAGATTGTTTCCGAAAATGTTGTCGTTGATGATGTAGCACTAGTAGCTGGTCTTGAAGTGAATCTTCTCAGTGTTAGCCAATTTGCAGACAAAGGCTTTAAAGTTTTATTCAACAAAGAAGAATGCACTTTCATCAGCAAGAAAACTAGTGAAGTTGTTTTAAATGGAGAAAGGAAAGGAAGCTTATTTGTTACAGATTTTGACTCAACAAATAAGGATGGTGTTTGTTGCTTCTACACCACGGCATCAGAAGAACAAAGCAAGCTCTGGCATAAAAAGCTGTCTCACTTGAATTTCAAGGCAATTAACACCTTGGTCTAAAAGGAGTTGTTAAGAGACATGCCTAAACTGGAATTTGCTCAAGTTGAAGTTTGTGAAGCT
Organism: Apium graveolens; assembly: GCF_009905375.1. Taxonomy (NCBI): domain Eukaryota; kingdom Viridiplantae; phylum Streptophyta; class Magnoliopsida; order Apiales; family Apiaceae; genus Apium; species Apium graveolens. The sequence goes on along the minus strand of NC_133649.1, from coordinate 188,959,653 downwards.
TGTTAGAGAGGAAGAATGAAGAGATCAAGTCACAAGTCAAAAATTATGAACTCTATAAGTACTCCTTTGCAGCTAATCCATATGCACTTGTTTGGGTTAGTAAATGTCTTATCAATTTCAAGGAACTAATATGCACTTGTGATAGTGGATGATTTCTCAAGATACACTTGGGTAGAGTTTATGCACTCTGAAGATGAAACTCCAGATATCATAATTGAGCACATCAAGAAGATAGAAAAACAGGCTGAAGATTACAATTGTGTGAAAAGATTGAGAAGTGACAGTGGAACTCTCAGCTGCTAGAACACCTCAATCATGTCTAAAAGAAAGCCTACTGTAAAGCATCTTCATGTGTCTGGAAGCAAGTGTTATATTTTGAAAGACAACTCTGAATATGTGGGAAAATTTGACTCAAATGTTTTTGAAGTAATTTTTCTGGGATATTCACTGGAAAGAACAACCTACAAAGTTTATGTGATTAATCAAAAAGAATATTATGGAGAGCACATATAATACTTTCAATGATAACAAGCATCCAGGCATGAAATACCTTGATGATAATGGAGTTGAAGCTCTTGCATTTGAGAACCTCAACATTGATAGTTATATGATGGGAAGATTTCAATCCAATTCAAAAGAATTACATTTGATGGCTATAAAGAGGATCTTTAGATATTTAAAGGGAACTCCAAACTTGGGATTATGGTATCCTAAGGGAACTGGCTTTGAAGCTGTTGGTTACACAGATACAGATTTTGCTGGATGTAGGGTAAATAGAAAGAGTACCATTGGAGACTGTAAATTTCTTGGATAAAGACTTCTATCCTGGTATAGCAAGAAACAACAATCTGTATCAACTTTTATAGTTGTAGCTGAATACATAGCTACACGAAGTTGTTGTGCTCAAGTACTTTAGATTAGAAATCAGCTGATGGATTATGGCCTAGTGTTACACAAAATTCCTATTATGTGTGACAATACTAGTGCTATATCTATAGTGGTTAATCCAATTAATCATTCTAGAACAAAGCACATTGATGTAAGGTATCATTTTATTAGAGAACATGCTACAAATGGTACCATTGAGCTCATTTTTATTCCAACAAAAAAATAATTAGCTGACATTTTAACTAAACCTTTGGATGAAGCAACTTTCACTAGACTTCTAGGTGAAATTGGAATGCTTAATTCTTCATCCTAAGGCAAGCACTCAGCTAATGTGTTGCAGCAGATTAATTTCCAGTAAATCAAAATTAATTTGATTCAATTGAAAATTAACTGAAATATGAACTATAAATATTTCAGAAATCTCTGCATATTGATTTTTCAAAAATTCAATTCAACTTGGAATTTTTCAAATTCTAAGTAAACTGCTCAGTTGTTAATTTACATTCTTGATATGTAAAATTAACACAAAGCAGAATTACAAAAACCAAAAGTATTTATAGAAAATTGAGTTCTTGATAAGTCAAAATTGACTTCTCGACAAGTCATGTTAGGACTTCTCGAGTGAGTCCCCGATAAGTCAATTTAATGACTTTTCGAGTGACTTCTCGATAGGCTTAAAAATGACCTATCGATAAGTCCTTGTAGAGTTCTCTAGTAGTGTTTATTCACAGAGTTCTCTACAAGTACAACTCTTGACTTATCAATAACTCAGAACTGAGATAATTTACATTAATAAATTATTTTGGTAAAATACTCTTGGAAAACTTATTCTAATTTTATTTTGAATTTATTCAAATAAAAGTTGGAATTAATTCAGTTCACTTTTTGGACAAACTGGGTATCTATTTGACATCTCCATAGGTCAATTTTGAGTTCTCTAAAAGAGTAATTTAAAATGACTTCTCGATATGTATTTCAACTCTTAAAAATGACTTCTCGACAAGCAAATTCCAAACGTCTATTTTTGAGTTCTCGACAAGTCATTTACTTTTACTATAAATACCCAGACTTCTCGAAACATACATTTACTTACAACTTTCGAGATCTAAAGTGACCTAGCTTTCAATTCAAAACCGATTTCTCTCTCATTTTTCCTTCTTTCTCACAAATCTCTTTTACCCACTAAACTTCATACTCATATCAATGGAAGCCAATAATCTTTTACCCTTTCTCCCCAAGGAAACCAACTTTCTTGCATTTCTAGATGCAAATCAAGCACTTGAAGTCTTTTAGTGCTTTGTTAAGTTCCTTTCTAAGACCTACTTTGTAGGTGCTCTAACTCCTAATCCTGTGTTGTACTTAGATGTGCTAGGTGATTTCTGGAACACAGTAACAATCAGGACAGTTGTGCATGAAAATTAAGCTGCGACTATAGTGATAAACTGCACAATTAAGGGGCAGCAAGTGGAGATGCTTGAGGATGATGTCAACAAGGCTTTGGGCATTCCCACTGATAATCTGGTGGAGGCTCCAACTCAGGATGAGCTGCATGAGTTCATGGACTTCATAAACTATTCTGAGAGGATTAAACTGGCTAGCATGAATAAGAAGTATCTGAGGAGGGAATGATCATTCATATTTGACTTTGTGATAAGGGCATTTACTTGTAGAAAGTCAGGATTTGACAACATATCCAGTATTGTCCAAAAACTGGTCTACTCGATGGCTCACAATAAACAGATAAATGTAGGACACTACATATTGGATGAGCTGAGCACCAGGTTGACTATGACATTAGAATCAAGAGGTAAGAAGATCTTTCTGCCTAGATTTATTATGCTAGCTTTAAATTATAAGGTGAATGACATACATATGCTAGAAGGTGTGAATAGAACACTATTTGGCAATTGTAAGCAAGTATCCAAAATTCTATTTGGATCACTTCTTACTAAGAATAAGATTCCAGTAAGTCTTTAGTTAACACCTTTCATGATTGAAAGATTTAAGACTTATCCTTATTCTATGCCATACATGAGAAGTATTGGTAATCAATCTAGCACAGCTATGATCCCTGAACCCATGGAAGTACAAACACAGGAACACCCACAATGATCTTGCCAAACTGCAACCATTCCTTCAAAACCTTTAGAAGCTAGGCAACCAACCACCTCATCTTCTCAAAAGGATGAGGTGAGTAAAAAGAAGAGAAAGGAGGCAACCTTGATTGTCATAACTGAGAGTGGTGAGGAGATAGCATAAAAAGAATCACCTCTGGTCAAAAGATCCAAAAGAAGTGAACAACCTGAGTTGACAACTCTAGCCACCTCTGCATCCTCTCAACAGGATGCAGTTGTAAAAACAACCAGGAGTGAGTCTGCACAGCCAGCACGAAAAGCAATTCAAGTGTATGGTAGGAGAAATAAGGAAGGCACACAATGTGAGGACACATCTCTTAAAGCCCCCTCATTCATTCAGGGCAACACTCACAACTGAGCACCAAATTCTTATCACTCAAATTTCTTCTATTCCAATTACACTTGAATCCACTTCTCAAGTGCAACAAAAATCAAGTGACTTAGCTCAAGAAGCTTTGCTCACCACCCAGACACTCCATTTAGATGGTGAGAGGCTACATGCTGGGGTAGACCTTGATGACATTATCACAACATGGGGGATTCATCAGTTTTTACTAAAGACCCCATGGATACTTCTAATGCACCTTCATGTGCAAAACAGTCTTCACAGGCTGAAAGGTTTGATGGTAGTACTCCTGAGGGGGAGTTATCTAAATCCTCTCTAATTGAATTAGAGGTTCTTCATGTAGGGACAACTCCCTTCACAACACTAGCAGATATTGCATTGGCAGTTGAAGCTAGGAGTACAATTGCCCATGATCCTGTCATAGGGGAGGAAAGCATAATACATTCAAGTGCCAGTGTGTTGCAAGATACACAAGGGTTTGAGGCTAGTGTACATGATAGTAACCCAGTCAAATCCCCTCTAATTCAGTTGGAGGTTCCCACTACAACTGAAGAACAACACACTGTCAAAACCACAGAGCAATCTGTGAGTCAAACTGTAACCCCAGTCACAGGTGTTTCTGATGAACCATCCACCTCACAACCTCAACAACCTCACATTCTCTCTCAGTGGCTGCAAGAATCGGGCTCTCAACCAACTTCTGTAGATGATCTACTAGTGGAGTAGATTTCTGGATTGGCCAACATCTCTTAGCATCTTCTGACTTCCAACATGAGCAATCAAGATTATCAAGCTATCATGCTTACATATAATGAAGATGTTGAGAAGCAGAAAGAGAAAATTGTAAATGATGCAGAGTAATATGGAAATATGAATGCATGGCTATCTGATGACTTTGTTTTGGAGATGAATCAAGTCTTGGCCAAATTTAGGGAAGAGTATGTTATTATCCTTGAAAGCAATGCAAAGGCTTTGACTCCACAAGAAGTATATGATGCAGTCATAGAAGTGCACAAAGCTTAACTCAAGGCTTTTCACCTCTTTGGTAAAGCTCTTGAAGTCAAATTGACTGGTCATGAAGACAAGATCAGGAAGATGGTGAGGGAAAAGATGGATGAACTCATTCCCTCTCAAACTGAGATCAAAAATCAATTCAAATACTTCTCAGAACAAATGTCCAGATATGATCTCAGTGGAGTAGATAAGGGCATGACACAACTAAAGGACTTCTTTGTTGCCTTGCACAAGCAAGTTCAAAATCATATCACTAACTCTAATGACACAAGGTTGAAGCTAGATCAGATGCACACTACAAGAAACACTCCTTCTCCCTTGGTCATGGATGAAATTCAGAAATTTGTGCAAGCGACATTTGGGTCTTCCACTGCTATCTCTAAATCAAGCTCCCATCAACCTGCATCTACATCAATAAATCTACAGATTCAATATCTACAAGGTCAAGTCACTGCATTGCAAGACTCCAACTCTTCCCTCACGGCACAAGTTCAGGCCCTGACATCTCTTGTCAAGAGCCAACAAACAGATATCCAAACCCTGGTGGCCTCCCATAAGCATCTTCAAATGCAGAATTCTGTAGCCTTGGGAGCCATCATGGGTAAACTCAACATACCACTACCTTCTTTGCCTAAACAAGTCAGGCCTGAAATTCCTATTCCCCTTCTAATGTCTATCAACAAGACTAAGGGGGAGATAGAGGCTAGGTTGACACGATCAAGGTCATCTCAACAGCTAGTCCAGGTTACTGAAAAGAAATCTAAAGAAGTTGATCTTGACATGAAGAGACTTATTAGGGTTGTTGAAGGACCTAGTCTGAGGAGAGAGTTTGATGAACTACTCACAGCTTTAAAAGCATCTCTCAATGACAATCACTTCACATACAGAAAGGCCCTGTACAAGACAATTAATTTTATAAGAGTGATCATGGTCAATCAGGACAACTATCTGCACAAGAGAATAGTGATCCATGCAAATAACTCAGGGACGGACATATGTATGCAAGTGTCCCAAAATTACCTTGTCTCAAGGAGGGCATCTGAGTTAGATATCTTCATCAACAAAGTCAAAGTTATAACTCATAAAGATACCTTGATATTGACTGAATTGAGGAATGCTCAAATGGCTGCTTTTCCTGAATCATATTTACAGCCAAGCAAGGGTATATCATACATCTGTCCAAACACCAATCACTTCAAACATTTTCAGATCCCCAAACATTGTGTCATGAGCAACAAGAAGCTTATCATGATCCTAGGAACTAGCTTAAGAGCTAAGAAAAACAAGAACAATGATGATATGGAAATGATAAAGCTACTGAGGAGATATCTGGACAATGCAGAAGCCAACTTGCCCAAAACACAAATCAATAGGGATAACTTGGATGATGATGAGCAGAAGAAAGATGATGAAATGAGGAGAAGAGGTGAGAGGAAGAGCAGAAAGCCCCATGATGATTCAAAAACTCAGAAAACCCTAAAAATCCAAACACAACCAACTCAAATCTCAGCTCAACCCACAATATCAACTATCTCAAACATCAAACCACCTCAAACCTCAAAGCCAAAGTTTCTATACAAACAAACAACCAACTCTCTTCTAAAAATCCCAATCACCACAAGCCAGACAAATCTCGAGAAAATGACAACCCTACCTTTAGAAAAACCTTCACTAAAATTAAAGCACAAATCTGTTGGGAGAAAGCCTAAAAAAGTCAAGCCTGCAAAGAAAGTGGAAGTCACTGAAAGGGCCATCTGGAACTGTTTCAAGCAATCTGACTTTCTACCTCTAAATTGGTACATCTCAGATAAACACTATTTTCAACAAGTTGATGAGGAAATAGTCAAAGTTTGGATTGTATCTCTTAGGGAAGTCAGAATTTTCTATGAAGATGGTTCCTTCACCTTTCTTAGCAGAAAATTAATGGACTCTATTTTAACCATATAAATTAAGAGAATAATAAGCTTGGTAAAGGACAAGGATACTGCTTCAAGGGCATGGAGATCAGTTCTAGCTGAATCGTTGATTGAAAGGGAGGAAACAAAGAAAAGAGAAGAGGCTAAAGCTGAAGAGAGAATGAAGAAGTATGATGAAGAAATAGAGATGTACATAAAAAGATCTGAATAGTTGAAAGCAAAAGGGATGGGTAGAATCTCCAAAGATGGAAAATTTCTCAACATTAAAGCTAGTCAATTTTCAAGATCCAGGATTGATTTACTGGACACATGTTACTCAAAAGCAGCAAGACAAGAACTCATAGAAGCTCTAAGTGGGACACCTATTATAGAAAAACTTGAAATTCTTGATTACTTAAAGGACCTTCAAAGAGAACAAGCTAATGTAAAAACTGTCTTTACCTGACACTTGTAACCATTAAACTCTATAAATTTCCTAATGTATAAATAGTTGCAAGTTGATCAAGCTTTGTGTATCAATTTAATCTTTCATCTCTTTAAACTTGGGGTTAGTCTTGTTAACAGGCATGAATTTGTGTTAAGCAATCTTCTCATAAATTGGGGGAGATTGTTGTAAAATACATGCATGTACTTCAACAAGACTAAGACATTTTGTCAACCATAAGTAAGTTATATTGTTATCTTAATCTGTATTTTGTACTTGTAACATTTAAAGTCTGTAAAAATGTCAAAAGAGCAGACTGGAGTCTTTTTCCTAAAATAGTATCAAGACTAGGGATTATATTTGGAAGAAGATTAAGAAGATCATGCCTCAGAAGAATTTTGAAGAAGCTTGGAGTTGAATAAATCTCTTTTGATAAAAATACTCTAAGTCAGGATCTCTACAAGTCACAGATTTAGTGTTATAGAGAAGTCATTCGAGAACTTCAAATGACTTATCGAGAAGTCTGGAAAGCTACAAGAGAACTCAGAGAGATATCGACAAGTCAAGAAGACATGAAGGTTGGAGATATCGACAAGTCATTTCTTCACTAGAGAACTCAAAGTTATCGACAAGTCTACATTCATTAGAGAACTCTGAGTATCGATAAGTCTAAGTCTACTAGAGAACTCAGAGATATCGATAAGTCAAAATTCACTAGAGAACTCTAAGTTATCGATAAGACAAAGTGAAAACATGATGATGAGAGATCTCGACAAGCTAAAGTTTCATTTGAGAACTCAGAGACCTCTATAAGTCAAATTCACTAGAGCATTAGAGATCTTGATAAGTCATTATACTTATCCAGATGTCAAAATCTCTATGTGCCTAAACTGGAGATCTCGAGTAAAATTCTCAAAGTACAGAATCACAGACCAGTTCAATATTCAAGATAAACAATCAACAAACAATCCAACCAGCTGGATTGACAAGTCTACAAAAAGCAGCTTGAAGAATATGCAAGATCAATGGTAAAGATTAACTAACAAAGGAAGATCAAAGTGAACACGGGATACTAAAGATATGCTAAGCTAGAAATGGAAGATCTACTTTTCTATAAATAGAAATGACAAGTGACAGTTTAGAAAAGCTAATATCCTGTCTTATTACACACTGTGTAAACCAGCAGTTAACTAAGTTGTAAAGTTAACACTGGTCCTTTAGTTAGTTGTAACAATTTAGATAAAATTTCTTGTAACACTCTCAAGGAGAAGGTAAGTTCTTTATCAACAAAGAGCCTAGAAATTTTGTAGCAAAACAATCTTAATTTTTATATAAAATTAAGTGAGTTTTGAAGATCTGTGTTCTTTATTTTCTCCAAGCTTAAATTCTGCATGAACGCATTTCACTACAAGATTTAATTTACTTTGTTCAACCATAAACATTCAAGAAAAGCACAAAAAATAGTAAAATACATTCACCCCCCTCTGTGTGTTATTCATTTCCTAACATTCAACAATTATGATTTTAAATGTTCTGCTCTAATACAAATGTCGGTTTTATATCAAAACGACCATATATACGCTATAATGAACTTGCTGAGCATTTCTTTCACTCATACTTGCCAGTTTTCAAATTTAACCTCCAGTGAGGATTAACTTGCGCTGTTTAGCTGCATAATTCAAGAAGGCAATGAAGAAGCTATTGAAAGGTGGTTGGTCTAAGGTTTGCGGACTAGCATAAGTTCTATTATATAAAGTTGTTATAGTATATTCTATTATAATTGTGTATTGTATAGTTGGGACTAGTATACTTCTTTTCGAAGCTATACTAGCGGGTTTAGTTTTGAGAATTTATTGGTATATTTTGGAATTCTTGATTCTAGAACTCTAACCTTAAAAGATCTTGGATTATTTTGGGGTCATAGATGCTAAATATATTCCGCTGGCATTTGCATTTTGATTAAACAGGTTAATTTGGATTGAGGTTTCATCATGACGACCAAATCCCCTAACTCCGGATTTGGGGGCGTTACAGAACCTATATGTCTATAGAATTTGACAACATAACGATTTAATGCAGAAGTACCTATCGTGATTACATAGGGCAAGTAAGATGGTTAAAATTACCTATGAATCATGCATAACAATTACATGAACCTATGCTAGCATGGCAAGTTCTAAACCCTTAAATTCACTTTCACTTCATTAAAGATTAACAAACTATCTTATAAGTTCGTGATGCTCATAAGATGAATAAGCACAACCAAAACTAGGTTATCATAAAATTAGCACAAACTAAGGCATCGAAATGAAATAACTAAAGAAATCCATAAATAAATCCGTTAGAACACCACGATAACGATTAGCCCATAATTGGACTCATCATCAACGCGGGTTCCAATGAAAGCATGGTATAATAAACGTAGTTTTTATACTTAATTAAAATGAAGCATGAAACAAGAGTATAGGTTCACGAATAAGAAAAATAGCATCCAAAGTTATAACTTAAAATAAAGAATCACAAGAATAAACTAGATCTTCTTCACCTTGGTTGAATTATGCTCTACGGTCTTCTTATGCCTTCTCCTTAAGGTCTGGTACGTCTTATTATAAAAAACGAGCGTAAGTTATGTATATATAGCAACCCATGCAGAGTAGAATTCCAAAAGATCAAAATTCCAGAAGAAACGGGATTTTTTTTCCCGACCTAGTGTGGCCGGGCGCTTGACCAGCGCAGGCCCGCTGACATTCTACTCTTTGGGCGCGGCCGTGCGCTACTACAGCGCGGGTGCGCCATCTTTTTGGAAAAAAATTCTGACTTATTTCTTTTCTTCTAGGTTTGAGCTGGTCTTTTCAAGAGCTTTTATTCTAGATACCATCCTAACACCATATTAGCATCCAAATAATGCTAATTCTCCTGTATTCCTGATAAATGCCTGAAATGCAAAAACACTACAAAAAACACATTAAAACACTAACAACTTGAGTACAAGACATCAATCCAAAGCTTTACGGAGCGTTATAAAGTGTCATAAATGCCACTAAACATACCCCCAAACTTGAGCCGATGCTTGTCCTCAAGCATTAACTGACTCAAAAAACAAGAAATAAAAATGCATGAATGCAAACTATATGAATACAACGATCCTCATAGAATAACTAAACCAATCAATAAGCAACATCTCAACAAATGCAGTTATCCGCACAAAGATCAATCAAGCCCCACAAATCAACTTACAAGCCAGAGACGTGTGTTTGTGCAAATACTTACTGATATACTATCACAATCTAGATCAATAAACATGACTCATTACTCATCAAGGTAATCACAAGGTTATAAATAGAATAAAAGCTAGACTCAAAATAACTTATAACACTTCAATTCTTATATCGGAGTTTTACATGGATTCATGCTTTTATTCACAACAAAAAACAACACAAATATGCTTATTTAACCGTGCAATGAGTGAGGTCCACAAAGACTTATACATTAATACCCATGTAGCGAGCATTAGGTTAGTGGATCCCAGACTACAAAAAGCCTTAGGTCACTAGGCACAAAGTCCCCTAAGAACTTAATAACTCGAGTATTAAAGAGCCCACTCGTGATCAATTATGCATAAACACATATTTTTTTCTTTTTCACAATTTTCTGAAGGAGTGTGTTTCGCTCCATCTCGTTCAACCCTATACTACTCATATAAAATGAGCCGGCTACTAGCCATTTGACACCTAACCACACCACTAGCAATGAAATCCAATTTTCTCCAATTTTTAAATATCCATGTTATTTAATTATTAAGAGAATATCCTAAATTCTAAATATAAACAAGCGATTAAACCTCGATAAACAAATAAACCATGACCATGATATAGCCCTCAAGCAACCTAAAAGATTTAGTGAAATACAATTGTCTCTAGCATGCAAATCAACTCGATAAGACTTAACATCACTAAACACGACATTACTACAGTAGCATCACCATCTCAAATTAATCGGAAAAATCATCTAAGGGATCATGTTATTATGTAAATACATGGAACTATATGCAACAAATATCATAAAAATTACAAAAATAACAAAAACTACTACATGGCAAATACGCAACTAAATGAACTAAAGTTGCATGAATATGCAACTATATGTGACTCACACAAAACATATAATCCTTAACTACTACCCCTAAACTTAAAATATTCACTGTCCTCAGTAAAGGTAATAGCAAGGAATCAGACTTACATAATCAGAACCAGGATCATCACCCTCAAGAGGTGGAGTGTCAGGAGTGTTTAGAGGCGGATACATGGAATTCTAACTGAATACTGGCCAATGGATGTCAACTCATGTGGCTCTGAAAGCAGTCCCCAACGCCTGGGTGAGGTCATGTGCAAACCTACTACGGATGTCATGCATCGCATCCATCCTCCTAGCTAAATGCCTATACTGCGTCGTACTCAAACCAGCACTGCCCTGTGATTCCTCCTGCTGCGATCCCGAAGGACCAGCCTCCTCTCCCAACTGAGCTCTCCATACTGCTCGACGAGCCTGCGAAGTCCCACCAGCATAAGTCTGATCCGCTGGCCTTCCACCTGGCCGCTGGTCATAAGAATATCCAAGCCCCTTAGGATCGGGCTTCCCACCATATCACTCAGTCATATTCAACAATGTCGAACTATCAATCGGAGCACTAGGGAGCTGCAGCTGCTCATGTGCGGGCCAACAAACGCCAACCGCCACACACAACTTCGTCACAATGGATATATAGGGTATCGAACCCTTACTACTCCCTCGCAAGAACCTCAAAATACACTAATGGATAACCATCCCAAGATCCACATAATCTCCTGGTAGAATACCCCACAACAAACATGCACGCTCCACAGTAATCTCATGCACGTGAGAAAATGGCATGATATTAGCACAAATAAAAGAATTCCATGCACGTGCAAACCTGTTCATGCATGAAGCAGGTAACGTGGCATACTCATTTGTACCCTTCTTGAACTTCTAGTGAGTCTCAGGCACACAAAGGGTAGGAACAATCAAATCCAAGTTATACTCCTCCGACATTTTCTTGTTCCAGTTCTCCTCTCCTTCTTCCTCTCGGGATGCTCAATCACCCTACGAATCGCCTCAGCACTATAATGCACCGTCATCCCCCTCACCACGGTGAAACCGTTCTTCTCCACCTTAGCATTAGCATAAAACTCACGCACCACACTCATGGGCACAGCAGTGGGTGTCTCGCAAAAAATAACCCAGCCCATCTCCAAGATCATCTCCAACAAATTAACATCTTTCCCCGATGGCATAAAACCACGCTCCTTGGCTATAGGCTTCGAAAGCAGCCTCACATACTTCGTCTCAGCCTCGGGAGTTGAAAACCTAGGCCTCACACCACCTACACTCGAAGAATCAGTGATGCTGCTACTTACTTGAGTTCATTGTCTTTTTGGTGCCATTGAGATTGAATAAGTTTGAGAGAATAAAAGTTTGTAAGAGAGATTTGTGTGTTTGAGAATTTGAGAAGTGATGGAGAAGTTTGTGTATAAGTGTATATATATATAGGAGAGTGGGAGAAAATTAGTTCTGGAAAAGGAGTGGGAAATGATCCATCTCCAGCACAAAGTCTTGAGATAGCTATGCATCCACATTTCCATCATGTTCTTCATCATTTACAATCTTCTCTTTCTGTTTCTCCACATCTTCATTATAGGTGAGCATGATGGCCTGATAATCCTGATTGCTCATATCAGAGGTGAGTAGATGTTGAGAGATGTTTGCCAATCCAAAAATATGCTCCACTAAGAGATCATCTACATATGTGGGTTGAGAGACAGATTCTTGCAAAATCAGTGGTGCTGCTACTTACTTGAGTTCATTGTCTTTTTGGTGCCATTGAGATTGAATAAGTTTGAGAGAATAGAAGTTTGTAAGAGAGATTTGTGTGTTTGAGAATTTGAGAAGTGATGGAGAAGTTTGTGTATAAGTGTATGTATTTATAGGAGAGTAGGAGAAAATTAGTTATGGAAAAGGAGTGGGAAATGATCCATCTTCAATACAAAGTCTTGAGATAGCCATGCATCCACATTTCCATCATGTTCTTCATCATTTACAATCTTCTCCTTCTGTTTCTCCATATCTTCATTGTAGGTGAGCATGATGGCCTGATAATCCTGATTGCTCATATCAGAGGTGAGTAGATGTTGAGAGATGTTTTCCAATCCAAAAATATGCTCCACTAAGAGATCATCTACAAATGTGGGTTGAGAGACAGATTCTTGCAGCCAGTTGGTGAGAATGTGAGGTTGTTGAGGTTGGGAAGTTGAAGGGTGTGAGGTTGATGGTTCAGAAACACCTGTGACTGAAGTCATAGTTTGACTCACAAATTGCTCTGTGGTTTTGATAGTGTGTTGTCCTCCACTTGTAATGGGAACCTCCAATTGAATTGGAGGGGATTTGACTGGGTTACTGTCATATACACCAGCCTCAAACCCTTGTGTGTCTTGCAACACACTAGCACTTGAATGTGCTATGCTTGCCTCCCCTATGACAGGATCATGGACAATTGTACTCCTAGCTTCAACTGCCAAAGCAATTTCTGCTAGGGTTGTGAGGGGAGTTGTCCCTACATGAGAAACCTCCAATTGAATTGGAGAGGATTTAGATAGCTCCCCCTCAGGAGTACTACCCTCAAACCTTTCAGTCTATGAAGATTATTTTGCACATGAAGGTGCATTGGAAGTATTCATGGGGTCTTCAATAGAAACTGATGAATCCCCCATGTTTGCGATGGTGTCATCAAGGTCTACCCCAGCATGTAGCCTCTCACCATCTAAATGGAGTGTCTAGGTGGTGAGCAAAGGTTCTTGAGCTAAGTCACTTGATTTTTCTTGCAATTGAGAGTTAGATTCAAGTGCAGATGGAAGAGAAGAAATTTTAGAGATAAGAGTTTGTTGTTCAAGTGTGAGCGTTGGCAGCTCCCCCTGAACGGATGAGGGAGCTTCAAATGATGTGCCCTCACTGTGTGTGCCTTCCTTATTTCTTCTACCATACACTTGAATTTCTTCTTATGCAGGCTGTGCAGACTCACTATTGGTTACTTTTACAACTGCATCCTGTTGGGAGGATGTAGAGGTGGCTAGAGTGGTCAGCTCAGTTTACTTACTTATTTTGGATCTTTTGACCAGAGGTGACTCCTTTTCAGCTATATCCTCACAACTCTCAGTTACAACTAGGGCTGTAAACGAACCGAGCTGATCGTTAGGCTCGACTCGACTCGTTTAACTTGACTCGACTGGTTAAGTAATCGAGCTCGAGTTCGAATAAGAAAATATGTTCGTTTAGCTTATCGAGTCGATCCGAGTTTTACAAGTGTTCGACTCGAACTCGACTCGAGATTGACTCGAGATCGACTCGACTCGTTAAACTCGACTCGAACTCGACTCGATAAGCAATATGTATAAAAAAAATCTAAATATATACATGAACATGTTCTATCTCTACCCGTATCTTCCTAATTGGACTGGGTTTAAATTTTATTTTATTTGGGTTGGGTCTTATTTGGACTCTAATTGGGCAAAAAGACCAAAAAAATTCAAAAAATTAATGACCAACTCGAACTCGATTCGAGTTCGACTCGACTCGAAAAGTTCGTGAACAACTCGAATTCGACTCGGTTGTTAACGAACTCGAGTTCGAACATGAAAATCTGATCGTTAAACTTTTCGAACTCGACTCGACTCGTTAAGAAAAAACTCGAACTCGAACTGGTTAAGGAAAAACTCGACTCGACTCGACTCGGTTCGTTTACAGCCCTAGTTACAACAGTTAACGTTGCCCCATTTCTCTTCTTTCTACTCACCTCATCCTTTTGAGAAAATGTGGTGGTCGGTTGTCTACCTTCTAAAGGTTTTGAAAGAATGGTTGCATCTTGGGAAGATCCTTGTTGGTGATCCTGTGCTTGTACTTCCACAGATTCAGGGATCATAACTGAGCTAGATTGTATGTTAGATCTCATGTCAGGCATAGGGTAAGGGTAAGTCCTAAACCTCTCCAACATGAATGAAGTGATTTTTAGACTTACATTTACCTTATTATTTATAGTAAGTGAGCCAAATATTATTTTGGATACTTGCTTACAGTTGCCTATTTTTGTGCTATCTATTCCATTCAGTAAGTGTATGCCTGCTACTTTATGATTTAAAGTGAACATAATAAATCTAGGAAAGAAAATTTCCTTACCTCTAGCTGACAGGGGCATTGTTAGCCTGGTTGCAAGCTCTTCCAGGATCAACAGACCAACATTCAAGTGTCTGTTGTGGGCAATTGAATACACCAGCTTTTGCACAACACTTGAAATGTTGTAATATCCTGTTTTCCTGCAAGTAAAGGCCCTTACCACATAGTCAAAGATGAAAGACCACTCCTTCCTTAGATTGGTCCTGTTTAAGCTTGATAGGTTGATTCTTCCACCATAGTTGATGAAGTCCATGAACTCAGTCAGCTCATCAAGAGTTGGTACCCCCACCAGATTCTCAGTTGGCAGCCCCAAAGCTCTATTCACATCTTTATCATTGAATTCTATTAGCTGTCCTCCAATTGTGCATGTCACCGCCATAGAAAGAGAGTTGTTATTTACATTAGTCCTCACTACAGATGTAGTCCAGAATTCATGCAGCACATCTAGATAGAGTACTGGATTTGCAGTCAAAGCACCTGCAAGATAGGATTCAGCCAACAGTTTTACAAACCCTTTGACACTATCAGGGGCTTGGTTTACATCAGTAATAGTAAGATAATTGGTTCCTTTCTCTGGGATAGATATTCTTGCAACATTTAGAGCCATTGTTGATTGATGAGAATGAGTGGGTAAGAAAAATTTCTGAGAAAGGAGTAAACCTTAGAGAGAAACCGGTTTTTGTTTGAAAGGCTAGGTCACTTGAGATCTCGAAAATTGTAAGTATGTATATGTATCGAGAAGTCTAGGTATTTATAGTAAAAGTGAATGACTTTTTGAAAACTCAAAAGTAGACGTTTAAAATTTGTCTATCGAGAAGTCATTTTAAGAAATGAAGTACATATCGAGAAGTCATTTTAAATTACTCTTATAGAGAACTAAAAAATTGACTTATCGAGATGTCAAATAAATACCCAGTTTGTCCAAAAATGGACTGAATTAATTCCAACTTTTATTTGAATAAATTCAAAATAAAACTAAAATAAATTTTTAAAAAGTATTTTACCAAAATAATTTATTAAATTAAATTATTTCAGTTCTGAGTTATTGATAAGTCAAAAATTGTACTTGTAGAGAACTCTGTGAAATAACTTTACTAGAGAACTCTGTGAAATAACTTTACTAGAGAACTCTACAAGGACTTATAGATAAGTCATTTTTAAGCCTATCGAGAAGTCACTCGAGAAGTCAGTGAATTGACTTGTCGAGAACTCACTCAAGATGTCCTGAAATGACTTGTCGAGAAGTCAATTAGACCTATCGAGAACTCACTTCTCTATATACTTTTGATTTTTGTAATTCTGCCTTGTGTTAATTTTACATATTAAGAATGTAAATTAACAACTGAGCAATTTACCTAGAATTTGAAAAATTCCAAGTTGAATTGAATTTTTGAAAAATTAATATGTGGAGATTTCTGAAATATTTATAGTTCATATTTCATTTAATTTTCAATTGAATCAAATTAATTTTGATTTACTGGAAATTAATCTGCTGCAACACATTAGCTGAGTTCTTTTCTTAAGATGAAGAATTAAGCATTCCAATTTCACCTACAAGTCTAGTGAAAGTTGCTTCATCCAAAGGTTTAGTAAAAATGTCAGTTATTTTTTTTTGTTGGAACAAAAATGAGCTCAATGGTACCATTTATAGCATGTTCTCTAGTAAAATGATACCTTACATCAATGTGCTTTGTTCTAGAATGATTAATTGGATTAACCACTATAGATATAGCACTAGTATTGTCACACATAATAGGAATTTTGTATAACACTAGACCATAATCCATCAGCTGATTTCTAATCCAAAGCACTTGAGCACAACAACTTCCTGCAGCTATGTATTCATCCTCAACTGTAGAAGTTGATACAGATTGTTGTTTCTTGCTATACCAGGATACAAGTCTTTTTCAAAGAAACTGACAGCTCCCACTAGTACTCTTTCTGTCCACCCCGCATCCAGCAAAATCTGTATCTGTGTAACCAACAGCTTCAAACCCAATTCCCTTAGGATACCATAATCCCAAGTTTGGAGTTCCCTTTAAATATCTGAAAATCCTCTTTACAGCCATCAGATGTGATTCTTTTGGATTGGCTTGAAATCTTGCACATAGACATGTTGCAAACATGATGTTTGGCCAACTTGCTGTTAAATAAAGCAATGATCCAATCATCCCTCTGTAGCTTGAGATATCTACACTCTTACCCTTTTTATCTTCATCCAACTTTGTTACGGTAGACATAGGTGTAGATGGAGGTGAACAATCAACCATACCAAACTTTTTCAGTAGATCCTTGACATACTTAGTTTTGCTGATGAAGATACCATCACTTCTTTGGTGAAGTCCAAGAAAGTAGCTCAGTTCCCTCATCATACTCATTTCATATTCACTTTGCATAAGCTTGGAGAATCTTTGGCAAAGCTTCTCATTTGTAGAACTAAAGATGATATCATCCACATAGATCTGAACTAGGATCATATCCTCACCATGTTTCTTATAGAAGAGAGTCTTATCTATGGCACCTCTAGTAAAACCATGCTTCAGTAGAAATTCTGATAATGTGTCATACCAAGCTCTAGGTGCCTGTTTTAATCCAGATAAAGTCTTGAGTAACTTGTACACAAAATTTGGAAATTCAGGATCTTCAAAGCCAGGTGGCTGTTGCACATAAACTTCTTCTTCTAGCTCACCATTCAGGAAGGGACTCTTGACATCCATTTGATACACTTTAAAATTTGAATGTGCAACAAATGCTAGAAAAAATCTTATTGCTTTAAGTCTTGCAACTGGAGCAAAAGTTTTATCATAATCAATTCCTTCTTCTTGTGAGCAGCCTTTTGCAACCAACCTTGCTTTGTTTCTGGTGACTATACCATTTTTATCCATCTTTTTCCTAAACACCCATTTTGTTCCAATTATGCTTCTGTTCTTTGGTGCAGGAACCAATTTCCAAAATTTGTTTCTTTCAAACTGATTCAGCTCTTCCTGCATGGCAGATATCCAATCAGGATCCAGTAAAGCTTCATCAATTTTTATAGGCTCTATTTGAGACAGAAAACATGCATGTAGGCACTCATTAACAGTTGCACTTCTAGTCCTCACACCAGCAGTAGGATCACTAATAATTGATTCTCTAGTGTGACTTCTATCCCACTTCCTTGTATGAGTTTGTTGACTTGTGCCTTCATCATTTTCTTCATTATTGGTATGACTGCTAGATTCTTCTTCTCTTTCTCCCCCTGAGTTTGTGCTTTCAAATTCAGGTGTTTCAAATGAGCTTCCATTTTCATGATTTTCCTGTTGAGTAGTCTCTTCATTTATCATCTGTTGTGCATCAACTTCATCTTCCCCATCAGAATCACTATCAATGTTGAGATTTTCAAATACAAGGGCTTCAGCTTCATTATCATCAAGGCATTCCAAGCCTGGACACTTTTCATCATGAAAAGTCACATCTGGGCTTTCCATAATCTTCTTTTGATCAATCACATATACTTTGTAGGCTGTTTTTTCCAATGAATATCCCAGAAAAATTGCTTCAAAGACTTTTGAGTCAAATTTTCCCACGTATTCAGAGTTATCTTTCAAAATGTAACACTTGCTTCCAAACACATGAAGATGTTTTACAGTAGGCTTTCTTTTAGACATGATTGAATAAGGTGATTTTCCATGTGCCTTGTTAATGAGATATCTGTTCTGAGTGTAATATGCAGTATTAACAGCCACTTCCCAGAAACTTGTAGGCAACTTGGCATCTTGCAACATTATTCTAGCAGCTTCAACTACTGTTATGTTCTTCCTTTTAACTACTCCATTTTGTTGAGGTGTTCTAGCAGCTGAGAATTTTTGAACAATGCCTTTACTTTTGCAGAATTCACTCAAGGTAGCATTTCTGAATTCTGTCCCATTATCACTTCTCAATCTTTTTACACAGTTGTATTCTATCTTCATGATGTGCTCAATTATGATGTGTGGAGTTTCATCTTTAGAGTATATGATCTCTACCCAAGTGTATCTTGAGAAATCATCCACCATAACAAGTGCATATTTGTTCCTTGAAATAGATAAGACATTTACTGGCCCAAACAGATCCATGTGAATGAGCTACTATGGTGCACTTATAGAATTCACAGTTTTTGACCTATGACTTGATCTTTTCATTTTTCCTTTCTAACAAGCTTCACAAACTTCTATTTGAGCAAATTACAGTTGGGGCATGTCTCTTACTAACTCTTTCTTAACCAGAGTGTTAATTTCCTTGAAGTTCCGGTGAGACAATTTCTTATGCTACAGCTTGCTTTGCTCTTCTGATTACTTGGTATAGAAGCAACAAATACCATCCTTATTTATTGAGTCTAAATCTGCAACAAACAAGCTTCCTTTCCTTGCTCCTCTTAGAGAAATTTCACCAGTTTTTTTGCTGATAAAAGTGCATTCTTCTTTGTTGAATAAGACTTTAATACCTTTGTCTTCAAATTGGCTAACACTTAGAAGATTCACTTCAAGACCAACTACCAGTGCTACATCATCAATGACAATATTTCTAGAAACAATTTTTCCATATCCCATTGTGAATCCTTTGCTGTTATCTCCAAAGGTCACCAAAGGGCCAACTTTCTTCTCAAAATCATGATAGCAGGGCTTTATCACCTGTCATATGCCTGGAACATCCACTGTCTATGATCCAGATGACTTTCTTCACTTTTCCCTACACACAATGAGTTTTAAGTGTATTTAGCAACCCAAGCAGTGTTGGGTACTTTCTTCTTGTTAACTGATTTAGCAGAAGTAGAATGAGTAGTTTCAGATAAAATAGAGTTCAATGATTCCTGTGCATTTTCCTTATCTGATGTAGACCCAATTTTTGTCTCTTTAAGGTCTACTCTCAGTTTGTGGCAACTCATCATCACTTTCAAGTTGCAAGGGATGCATTCAAACTTGTCATAGAATGAGTAGGGATCATTTGCTTCATTGTATTTGCAGGCTCCTTCAGTTGGCTCGCTAACTGCCTTTCTACAAAGGTGAGTTAGGTGGCTCACAGAGCCACAATTTTCACATTTCTTTCTTGGAGCATCTGCAACATACGGAAAATTGTTGCTTTTGTTTATCCCTATTTTTTCATTCCTATTTTTCTTTTTCTTTCTTGCATCTTTAGTTTTGGTTTCTTTAACAGGTGTCTTGGGACTTTGATTGTCCATGAGTTTCTCTTCAATATTGGAAGACTGAGTTGATTCTTCAGTTTTCTTCTCTTTATCCTCATCAGCAATTTCTTGCTTGATAATCAATTCTTCTTCACTGAAGTTGACTTCACATACTTTGAATATAGGTGCATTAACCTCTTTCAAGAAGGTTGGAGCATTTTCAGTTTTCTTTGCTTTCCCTTTGTCACCTACAGTCTTCTTTTATCATTCATAGCATCATAGTCAAGGCCAATAACAATGTTTGCACATGGCTTGTTTTTCTCATGGTACTGTCCAACCAGTTCAGATGCATTTCTAAATGATTTCAGCTTCACTTCATTCTTTTCCAGCTTCTCCCTTAGCACTTCTTCAATTCCATTTGCACACTTGAGCTTGTTCTTTAGATATGCATTTTCTTGTTTTATAGCTTCAAGCTCCACTATCAGTAATTTAGTTCCTTGTTTTTCATTCTCAAGCTTCTCATTTATCTTTGTTAATCTACTAACTTCTATATTAGCAGCAACCATGCTTGTGTGGATGTGAAATATTTTTGTGCTCATCTTCTCTACAGTTTCCTTATATTGATCCATATTTAAATCAATTGTGGTAAGAGTTGGTACCTGTGATTTAGATAAGGATGAGTCTCCTTGCTCCAAGGCCATGAGTGCATAATTTCCAAATTATTCATCTTCATCATTTTCAGAATCATCCCAACTTTTACACTCTGTAATATAAGCTTTGCTTTGCTGTTTCTTCAAAAGAGCTTCATACTTTGCTTCAAGTTCAAAATAAGCTTTATCCTTCTTTGCTTTATTGGGTTTCCTGCATTCTCTAGTAAAATGGCCCAACTCATCACATTTGAAGCACCTTATCTTAGATCTATCAACAGATCCAGTTTTGTAGCCAGTTTTGCTTTTAGAGGCGTACTTCCTTTTCCTTTCCAGTTTTTTCTTTGTTGAAAGACTGTCCTTTACCTGTGAAGTATCTTGGCTTCTTTACTCTAATGTTAGAGAATTTTTTAGCCAGATAGGCCATTGACTGATCTCTTTCATCCAGTTTATCAAGAGTGTAGAACTCATCTTCTTCCAATTCCAGAATGACTTGTTCCTGTGAATCATTTGTTCTTTGCTCACATGTTGAGGCAACTGGAGTTTGAGATATTGGCTCATCAGTAGATGTTTGGATTTCATTGACAATTAAAGCACTTGAGCCATCTACAACATGTCCTTGACCAGATCTCAATGATTTTTTCTGAATCATTTCAAGTTCATATGTTTTAAGAATTCCATACATAACTTCCAGTGTTATCCTACTCAAGTCTCCCCCTTCCCTGATTGCTGAGATTTTCTGTTCCAAATGATCAGGGAGAGTAAGCAAGAACTTTAATTTCACCTCTTCAGCTTCATAATATTTATCATGGAGTTGCAAGTCATTTATCAGCTTATTAAACCTTTTAAACACTTCAGTAATACTTTCTTTTGGCTTAGCTATGAAACCCTTATACTGTAAAATCAGTATCCTTCTCTGATTTGATCTAACTTCCGCAGTTCCCTCATAGAGTATCTCAATCTTTTCCCATATTTGCTTGGAAGTGTCACAGTTGACAAGGTTGTTGTACATAACATTATTAAGTGACTCAATTAATATCAATTGTAATCCACTATCCAGGAAAACTTTCTCTTTTTCAGACTCAGTATACTCAGTAGGATCTTTTGGAGCATAATGAGCTGGGATAACCACGTCTCCATCTGTAGATTCCTCAACTCTAACCATAGGAGTGAAGGGCCCATTCTTGAGGATCTGAATGTAGAGTGGATTGGCCATCCTGATAAACAACATCATTTTCTTTTTCTAAAGAGTGTAGTTAGCTTTGTCAAAGGTAGGAATTTTGATGCTACTCATTTTCGGTGTATTCATTCTTCCAAGATCTTGAATCTATTTACTTTCAAATTTTGCTCTGATACCACTTGTTAGGAAATGAATAACACACAGGGGGGTGAATGTGTTTTTAATATTTTTTGGCTTTTCTTGAATGTTTTTGGTTGAACAAAGTAAATTTAATCTTGAAAAGAAGATGTGTTAATGTAGTAAATAAACATGCAATAAACAAGAACACAAATTGTAATGCCCCCAAATCCGGGGTCAGGAATCTGGGTCGTCACGCCATCTTTCACTCATATGTAACCTGGTATTGATTCAATAATCCAACAGACCACAATCTCATACTTGCACACACAATTTATAGCCTTAGAAACAACGTACAAAATGTAATCTTCTTTTATTACACTCAAATGTACTTTATAGGATCTCAAACAATTATTTATAACCTCTACATAAAGTTACAATAATTATGACTGATATCTTATATCTATCTGATACTCTAGCACACCTGAGACAAAGCTGCCATGGATCCTCCCCATGACTGCAAGCGACTAATCCCACACCGGCATACTGGTTATCTGTTGTGTTGTGTCATTTAAAAGAAAGCAAGAATGAGCTATAATGCCCAGCATAATAATGTACAGTATGAAAATGACTGTATGTTAAACTCGCGTAAAATATCATATTTGATAGTTACATTTTATTCAAAAATGGCTTCCCTTGGTGATACACACCTTTTACGAAAATAATCTTTTGGTGGATTTTATTAACCTGTGAATACCTTAATAATAAACCCAGCACCTTGGCTTGGGTTACGGTATTGCATCACAATTCTAATAGGAAGAATTTGGACATTCGTTGGAGCCACCGCATACGATGATCAGTCGTACTACGATAAAAGTCACCTTTTCTACTAGTAGAAGGATGACACCTTCATATCTCGGTTATCACCCTTGCCGCATTCGGGCTACGTGTCCCATTTTCGGGTATACAAATATTTCACAATTTCCTGAGTACACAGAGTACCTTCACCTGCGGTACCTTTGGTAGTCCATCTAGCACACATAGTACTAGAGTCTACCCCTCCCTTGTCCTTTAAAAGAATTCTATCAATCTCGAGAACTCGATCCACATCGAAGTTCCCCAAGCATTTTGCTTGTTGATAGAAATAGCTTATCTCTCTAAGATATAAGTGTATATATGTGTATATACGTACTTCCGAGAATTTTGGAGGAAGTACTAAGGATGTGAGTTGACCGTTGTCAACAGATAATTAATAAGGGGGAAAAGTTTCTCCTTGAAACTATTTGAATGATATTCTGAAATCAGAAAGTATATTTTAAATCGGGATCTATGATTTTTAAATCAATAAGAAACACTTTAAGAATAATAACTAATTAAATAATTTTCGATAAATAATTAAACCCCGAATGAGTTTACTCTCTAAACGAATATTTAAAATAATATTCCTCAACTAGTTTGTGTCTCCATAATTAATAATCTATAGTGATTAATCGGGATTGAAATAAATAATCGTTGGAGTATACTACTCCCATAATAAGGAATAAGTATATAGTAATTATTATTCGAACAATAAAATATAGTTGAGGGAATATGATCGTTGGGAAATCGTTTTAATAAAAGTTCGAGGTATTTTAATGTTTCGTAAGTGGACGATGAGTCCCTTTAAAACGTACTACTATGGACTTATAACCGTCCTATAATATCGCCGGAATGATTCCTGGGTTTTATCTTAAATCCCGACCGACTCTCGGTCTTATATAATACGTCACGCTTAAAGCGAAATAACATTTCACGATATATACTTTATCGTACAACATCGCTACATTATGTGAAATTTCAACAACTACGTATCATGGCAAGTATGGTATTTATGCAATGATAGTAAAATAATCCTTTCAAAACACAACAGTAAAAATGGAGTTGGGTCCGGAAACTTTCCCGGGTATCTCGAGGTGGAGGATGCTCTAGTTTCCGCTCGGAAATCTATAACCATAAACACAATTCATTTCGCTAGTTCCCGTTCTAATTTACGGCGACTCGCACTCATGCGCTATTTATTATGTACCCTCTCAACTTATACTATCCTTATTATTCCTTTAAGTCCTTATTCACATCATGGTCGCTTCATTTTTCTAAGTATCTTAGGTTCATTCTCTTTATCGTCGTTGGCTCCGCTTATGGATTCTTACGATTTCTACTCGCGCAGTCTCGGCTCCGATATTTTTATAAAATTGAGAAATAATTATTTTTACTTGAAATTTTTATGGAAGTTAGGAAACCCAATATGTTACTCTCTGGAAAAATTTCATGATTTATGAACAAATTTAAGTTGATACTTTATATTTTCAAAGTTTGTTATTCATAGCAGTTTTTGTCGCGTAAATCACTTTTAGTGAAACGGCCATAACTTTTAATCCGTAAATTGGAATCAAGCGATTCAAGCACCTAAACGATCCTTATAACATTTTATATCATAATCAAGGATTAGTTTTCAAGAAAATACAGTTTACAACTTCGGGACTTTCTGCAGAATCTTAAAGTTACGATTTGTTGGTTTTAACGGAGTTACGTTTACGATCGGGGTTTCGTTTACGCCCTAACTCTTAACACAACCACCAATAATCATCATTTCATCATTAGCACACAAACTCCTCTCAAGAATATCATGTTCTCGAGGCAACAACAATCAACCTTAAATCTACTTAACTTAAACTCCAAGATCTCAATAATACCACTTCTTAAACTAAGTTTTCTACCACATACTAAATGGATCTTAAAAATGAATCTTAAATAAAGTTGGGCCGAAGATTTTTACCTTTCTTGAAATCTTGAGATGTGTTCTTGAGGATGGTTGAGGCTTGGAAGTGCTTGGTATAATTTTTGGAACCTAAAACCACCATTGAAATCAAGAAACCAAAGAGAGGTTACTATTCATACTATTCACTAGTGAGTTTCTTGATTTTATTTCACCCATCAAACCTTGAAAAAAAGAGATGAAATAATTTTCTTACCTTATTTTAATTGCTAGGAGGCTTTAGAATTAATGGGATGATTTTACCATGGATAGATTTTGAGTTTTGAAATTGAATTCTCCCCTTTTCTTCTTGAAGGCCGAATGGAACAATGTGATGGGGGGTATTTATACTTGCTTCCCTTGGTTGCTTAGCTTGGTTGCTTTGCTAGGTTGCTTCTAGAAAATGAGGTGGAAGATCTTGCCCTTGATTTTTATTCTCCTAGGTTGAATCCTAGGTTTATTCTTGTTGCAAATCTTGGGGACAAATCTTAGGTAGCTTCCTAGAAACTACTGGTGTTAGCTTCCTTAGCACATTATTTGGATAGCTTGCTTGATCATCCTATGGTTAGCTTAATATTTGATAAAGTAAACATGGTTACTTTCTTATCATATTTTAGTTAGTGCGTTACATTTATTTAATCATCTACGCGTTCGCTCGGTTGCTTAAACGTTTTCCATAATACATACTCGTAAATGGTTCGCGAAGAAATTCCTTTCGTATTTATTCCTTATATTTTTAATTATCATACTTGAATATAAATCCGTAGGGTTTTAATCTTGTAATTATATTGTGATCCCCGTAATCCTCGATGAGTCGTAAATATGGTCGTTTTTCAAAGTCCATTTTCTTCAAAAACTAATAGCGTTTACATACACTCATTTGGTATGTATAATCATAATATCAACTCCGAAACTCATTTTCTCATGCACTACATAGTGTGGGCTCAAAATTTTTTCCCGTCCGTCAGGGTTACTATTCATTAAACGTTTTACAAGGTCTCAAAAATTCAAGTTATTATATTACCATTCATAAAGGTCTTTTACCGATGTCAAAAATTTGGGTTCTTACGGTCTTCCCCCCTTAAAAGGATTCCGTCCCGGAATCAGTTCAGAAACAGGTAGGGATATGCTTCTCGCATGACAACCTCGAGTTCTCACGTTGACCTTGCAGTATTTGATCTCTTCATAAAATTTCCACTCATTCATCCAATATATTTCCGGGTAATCGTCCTTGTAGTCTTATGACCTCTACACGTTACTCGACATACGCTAAGTCTGGCTACGAGTTTATTAGCAAATTTTCAATCATATGCTTGGTTTTGACGGTTAAATTTCCTAACCTTGATTTGTGGTACTCGTTATAAACTTGGTGACCGCTTGACGATGGTGCTAATTTATAAGTCAACTTTCTTAGTCCTTTAATTCTTCAATTGGTCCAATAAATCTTGGGTTTAACATTCCTTTCCCTTTCGAATCTCATCACTCCCTCCTCGGGAGGTACTTTAAGCAATACTTGGTCCGCTACTTTGTACTTTCTGTCTTTATAGTTCAGGTCTGTATATCTCTATTGTTCATCCTGGGCTGCCACTAGCCGGGTTCTGATCAGTTCTAGGAATTCCTTTGGTTTGTTGACTCAGCTACAGTACAGTACCCTCCACTTTCCAATTTCTTCCCAACCTAATAGAGAATGATTCTTTCTTCCGTACAAGCTTTGTAGTTGTTCCAATGCACGCACGATAACTCGTTATTGTCGGTAATTCGATTAACGTCAACTGGCCACTTCATTTCCCTTAAAAATTGATAACATGGACGATTAGCGCATCTTCTAGTGTTTGGAATCATCCTTCAACTTATTCTTTTCCCCCTACATCGCTCCTACTAGTGCTAAAGTTTCATTCCTTAATGTTTTCCCATTTTGGCGCATCCTCTCTGTCGATTAAGTCATGTAAGAAGTTCTCGTTGCATTTCTACATGCTCATCTTCTGCTACACGCTTAGCGCCAGATTTAACATTTCTTCCCGTAGTAACGTAAAGCACATCATCGTCCTGTTGCCATCTTGAAGGAAGCACCATTTCATACGAAATTGATTGACACGTTTTAGGATCGTGCAACGTTCAGCTTCCGTCATCGGTCAGACTTCTTTAATCATTCCCCGTATAATATCTATAGTACTACGACACCTTCTGGGCCATACTTGTTATTCTCGTTAGCGCCTTAGACGTATTCACGTTTATTAGTACCTGCTACTAGTGGCCTTTATAGGGCGTATACGATCTTCTTTGCCTTCTATCAGTTCTGACAATGATATCCTTCATTCTTTCACGTTGCCCTTCGTAAGGGGTATCGGCGACTATTTTTCATATGCTAGCATGGTAAGTACATCTACAAGAATTATCTGTCAATAATAGGCGCTTCCCCAAACCTTTCCAAATAAAAGATAAGCCGCTAGACGTATCTTCAATGATCATGATAGTCCTCTCATTCTACTTGTCGATTTGAGAACCCTAAGTCATTCCTCTGTCCGTTCTTTTTTACAAAATATCTTGGGAAATAGTTCCGTTAATTAAATCTTGGGTACTTGCGTGGCGCAGTCGTCACAGGGTCTCTCTGTCCCAATTATCTCTTCCGCGTTCATATCAATTTTGTAGAGTGGACATCTATCGTTTGCATAATAAAGTAAGCGGTCTTATTTAATCTATCACCCAAAATCCTCAATTAACACGACGGCTAACTAGGTTCTTGATAATCCTCCTTCAAAATTTATTATAATTAACTCTTACTCCTATTTGGGTCATCTACAAGTCGAAATCGCCAAAATTTTAACCCTCACCTTTCCGTTTTCATTTTCCAACTATGTCGAATACTTACTTACCTACTTGATGGCATCCCCTTTCATATTCTGTCACGACTAATATCCGTTTACGTTTTTAGGCATCTTTAAGTCTTTTTGTTAAGTAATAATGTGT
Organism: Apium graveolens; assembly: GCF_009905375.1. NCBI lineage: Eukaryota > Viridiplantae > Streptophyta > Magnoliopsida > Apiales > Apiaceae > Apium > Apium graveolens. Next base: position 188,931,844 of record NC_133649.1, on the reverse strand, counting down.
TCTTTTCATGCGATCCTTCTCATCAATTATTCTGAGATTTGTCATCCTCAATATACCTTTTCCTACTTAAAGTGTCGGCCACCATATTGGCCTTTCCTTGATGATAATATATTTGTCAATCATGGCCTTTTATCATTTTGACTATATCCTCTATCTCGTGTTCAGTGTAAAAAAAAAATTCCAAAATTTTCTCATAAGTAAACTCCTTGTCCCTTTCAGTCTGAACCTTATTGCAATTATTCTAGATTATTATTAGAAAGCCTTATGTCACGGTCCTTAAGCTGCGCAGACATATTATTAGACTTCACGCAACATCCTATTTTTATCGTCGAGTAATTCTAGCACGGGATTGCTACTAACCTTACCTTCAATTCTTGAAAATCTTATTCTTCCAATTCATACATTCTTGGTTTTTCCCGAATTTATTAGCACCTTTCCCGATAATGTTTCATAGAAGTGTACCTCACTAATCACGTCGTATCCCTATTTTCGTTCTTCTATAACCATATTAAAGATACTTATGATAATAACTAAACATGGTATTCTTCTTTTTAAAACATCTTACTCATCATGATGCTCCGATTGCACCATCATAGCGCTGGGCTTTCAGTCTCATATTACCACAATCGGTTCTCAACTATACCTCTCTTTGTTGGGAAGGCAATTAGTCTTGGAAAAATGATTTTCACGATATCGATGAAATTTAGACCGTCTTAACAAGGTTTCAAAATCTAACATCTGAACAAATAATACGCTCTGAATAAAAGAATCGCAACACTCAGAAGATTTATAACTTCGAAGGAAGAATATAACAAGGATTATCCTTCCATGTCCTTAGAATTTTATATTGTGATATTATAGAGAATATCCATTGAAAGCAACAGTTGCTGAATAATAACATCATACGAATGATACTTGTATGATTTTCCCATTGAAAGAGTACTTTTCTTTTCGAATAACTAAGGAAATTTGAAATAACATTCTCAACCAAAGGTTAATCATTGAGGTTATAAAATGATGTTATTTTGAAGGAAGGAATTTTACTCAATGATTAACAAATAAGGAAGTATATTGTTCTTCAATCACTTTATGATTTTAATTGGTTATTCTTTATATAGAAGAAAGAATAGAATATTTCAAAATATTTCATAAAACTAAATATGAATCCTTATTTGAGTGGGCGACCTAGTTAGGTCTCAATTAAATCATTCTTTGAAAATTTCATCAATAATTAGATTTTTTTTTTGCATATGTAATGCACTATGGAATAACAAAAATTTGATTGGAAGTGAAACTTAGCAAAATAATAACTAGTCCATATTAAACAATATTATCAACCAGATAAGAAAATGGTCAGCACAATTGGTTTGGCCCATAGTAACTAGCTAGGACAATTAGCTAGGCTTTCATCATATTAATTAAAATTTTGACTAGTTAGGACAATTAACTGGTCATTCATGAGAACATATGAAACTAGGCATATTTCAGTTTGTTTGAAAAAATTCTCAACATCGTAACCACTGAAGAAATTGTGGCTACCTGGATGACGATTTTGAAATAAAGAGTTTTTAAATTTGGGCCGAGAAAGACAATTATAACTCTAAATCGAGTGGTCTTGGCATCGGAACAATCGATAGCCTCTTATCAAATATTCCTTTCCAAATAAAGGGTACACTCATAGGTGCCCTAGTTCACATACTTTATCAGATCTTTAAATAGAATTGAATCAGAATACCAATATCAAATTGATACCCTTACTATGATTTTAAAGTTCAATATATAATTTCATCCCGATTAGAGGAAAAGGATTCTCGAGGAATATATGGATATTAGATCATCCAGGTTTTTAACAATTTGTTAGATATTTACAATCTCGACAGAAAAGAGTAAGTATGAAAGAAGAATCAAATGAAGATACTCATTATGAATATTCATCGATGAATTGAGGGAAAATTTATATATAAAAATCTCTTGGATAATTGAAATGAAGTATAAATATCTCTGAGTTGAACAAGAAGATCATAATCTATGAATGAAAGTTCATGGATTAACTAAAAGAACTGAACAAGTCCTGATGCGGAGAAAGACTATTCAAGATGGTCACATCAGAAGTTCAAAGTAGGGAACGAAAAGGATTTCCTGATATGACTTATCAAGGCATTACGAATGATCAACAATTTGGAGGGAGTAACGTGACAGTGAGTAAGTGCCAAAATAATTCACTGATTATCCTAACTCTCGTCATTATCCATCTGAGGATGATCCCACCTCTTCTTCTTCGTAATTCCATGGTTCAAATAGTTTCTCTTTCAACATCATTTTAAAATCGCTTACTAACTTGACTTTCGCACGTATATCTGTCATTCCGGTGTTTTACCTCGAAGACCTTACTCAAAAATATTCCAAAAACATCTGTTAAGCCGATAGTTGTCTGCTACACGCATCCGTTACTAACTATAAGTGGCCAGTTCCCCCTGGGAACAGATCAAAGAGATCTCTTAGGGATCTCAATGCAGTCCATAAGTTCAGTGGCATGTGTGTGTAATTGAACATACGTTACCGAATATATTAGAGGTCTACATGTATATATACGTAGCCTCTGACATCATTTCAACCGAATAATTCCGCTCTAAACTCACTGGTCTATCCTTTTAAAAGGTTCTAAGATCAAACCATCGCTCGTTGTAATCTAATGCCATTTAATTATAGGCATGCTATCAATTCTCAATGCTCTCGATTTTTTTAAGCTAACCCATCATAACCTTACATGTTAAGCGCACTAATAATATCACATATTGTACTCATCTTACGATAATATTCTTATAGTACATTCAAATATTCCTTAATAGAAATAAAAATCCTCAAGGTTATATCAGACACTATCTCTGCTGAATTCGTTATTAATACGATATTCACCTTCTTATTGGTAAAATGACACCTTCAACTAGTCTGGCTCAATAACCTCAACTGTATACTAATAATTAGACTTCATGATCCTCACATGTGATGCCCCTTCACGGGCAACCTATAAAGAACTACGAGTAACAAGGCTCGTGTTATTAAAATTTACATATGGAGTTGGTAATATCGTCTTTACCCCAAATGCTCTGGAGACTTAGCTCCAAGTTCTACATCCATATCCTTGCCAAATCAAATATGATTCTATTTTTTTTCTCCTCATCATTCTGATAACCTCCAATGGTCCTATTAGTCATGCTTTAATACCTCAAATATACACTTATCCTATCCTACCCATTGGGACTACATCCGGTAGTCCAATGATGAACACTATATGAACTCTTACACAATCTCGCATCTAGACAGATTCCTAACACTCTCGTTTCTAAGTACTACAACTTATTGCTCTGATACCATTTCTGTAACGCCCCCAAATCCGGGGTCAGGAATCTGGGTCGTCAAGCCATCCTTCACTCATGTGTAACCTGGTATTGATTCAATAATCCAACAGACCCCAATCTCATACTCGCACACACAAGTTATAGCCTTAAAAATGATGTACAAAATGTAATCTTCTTTTATTACACTCAAATGTACTTTACAGGATCTCAAACAATTATTTATAACCTCTACATGAAGTTACAATAATTACGACTGATATCTTATATCTATCTGATACTCTAGCACACCTGAGACAAATCTGACAGGGATCCTCCCCATGACTGCAAGCGACTAAGTCCCACACCAGCATACTGGTTATCTGTTGTGTTATGTCATTTAAAAGAAAGCAAGAGTGAACTATAATGCCCAGCATAATAATGTACAGTAGGGAAATGACTGTATGATAAACTCACGTAAAACATCATATTTGATAGTTACGTTTTATTTGAAAATGGTTTCCCTTGGTGATAAACACCTTTTACGAAAATAATACTTTGGTGGATTTTATTACCCTGCGAATATCTTAATAGTAAACCCAGCACCTAGGCTTGGGTTACAGTATTGCATCACAATTCCAACTGGAAGAATTTGGACATTCGTTGGAGCCACCGCATACGATGATCAGTCGTACTACGATAAAAGTAACCTTTTCTACTAGTAGAAGGACGACACCTTCGTATCTCGGTTATCACCCTTGCCGCATTCGGGCTACGTGTCCCATTTTTGGGTATACACATACGTCACAAGTTCCTGAGTACACAGAGTACCTTCGCCTGCGGTGTAATATTCGGGATATATCGTGTAATTATTTTTGCTGATAAATAATTATTATGTATGTTCACTATCTATTCTATAAATTATTTGCTAAGTGTTATATGTGTTTGGATGTTTAAAAATAATATTAATTGAGTATTTTAATTTTTATATGTCCAAAATAAAATATAAATAATTGTCATATCTTCCTATTTATTTTTATGTTGATTTATGATTTTATAGGAAATATATGGATTTTATAAAATCTTTTTCCGAGTATTTAAAAACTATTTTATACAATCGGGAACCAACCGACGTCATCCGTTTTTACGTTTTTATAACCCGAAACTTTTCCGAGAACTCCTTCCTAACCTAATTGCAATATTCCGAGCATTTTCCATGTTTTGATTTTTTCGATCCGGCGTACGGTTTGTCCTGTGCGGATCCCGGCGCAACATTTTCGATACATTATTCATTTCGGTAAATCAATAAAACTCGTATTTTCGATAAACGGGATCTTTTTATTAAACTAACATAATTATCACCTCGTAATACGTGTAACCAGGCATTGAGACCAAGACCGCAGTACAAATTGTACCGGTTTGGATAATTATCCAAACCAACAATCGGAGGTGTTACCGGAATCCGTTTGGAAAGCTTGAGTACTCAAAACGAAGGTCTTGAGGTGTACTATCAGAATCTGTGTTCCATATCACTATAGAACCAAAGGTTTATTTTCTGGAAATTTATTTATTTTCGAATTATTTTGATTAAAAATATGAATTTTTGTTCGGATGATTGTTTGAATGATTTGATGATTGCATGTTGTAGAGCTTGTTTTCCTGATGATTTTGATATATTATATGACTGATTTGGAGTTCAATAACATGTTCAAAATTGAGTTTGATTTTCGAATTTTGAAATTAGGGTTTATAACCCGTATGAATGTTCTTAATTGAAATTTAGGGCTTTTTGATTTAGGGGTTATTAGTTGTTGATATATAGTGTGTTGTGTTCCTTATGAAATTTGCAATCGATAGGTATATAGCTCGTTAACAGAGGATTCGTGAATCAAAGGGTGAACTCCTCGGCCAAATTCTGGCCAACTCAGGGATGGGTTGTGTGATTTGATGGCATGGTTATGTTCCTAGTATTGTGTAGTTATGATCTGGAGGTGTTGGTGGGGTGAGGACACCGGAATCGTCTTCTCCGGCGAGACAGAACGTTTTCCGGCGACCCCCCTGCAAAATTACAGTTTGGTACCTTAACTATTGGGGACGATGGAGATTAGTCCCTGAGGTTTCCAGAAGTTTCAAAATTAGGATTCCTGTTTTAAAAATATTTAAAAATCATATTTTCTATTTATTTTAATTATAAAAATTCGTTTTTAATTTCTGAAAATTCCAAAAATTATTATTTTAATTCCAAAAATTATTTTTAATTCAAAAATAAATCTGAATTAATTAGTTAATTAGTTTTAGTTAATAATTAATTGATTAATTGGTTAATTAATTCGAAAATTAATTTATTAATTGATTTTACTAATTATTAATTGATTTTAATTAATTATTTAATTAGATTTAATTATTTAAAAATGATTTAAAAATTCTGAAAAATAGTTTCGAGCTTTAAAATATTATTTTAAAATATTTTCAAGGCTCGATAATTATTATAAAATTATTTTGAAGCCAGATTTGGCCAACCGAACCCTGTTTATTACCCTGAACTTGATCCAACGACCCGTTTTAATTCCGAAAAATATTTTAAAAATCATTTTAAATACCTGAAAGCCTGTTTATAACCCGCGACTCCTTTATAAATGATATATCATTGACTGTTTGACGTGTTATGTGCTATATGTGACTTGTTGGTTGACTTTCGGTCTATATGTTCGATGTTTACTTGTTTATTGCATATCTTTCAATCCGTTAATCGAATTTAGGTAAGACAAAGGGAAGATAGAAGTGTGTATCGAATATAATCGTATAAGTTGAGTATTGATAGATGCTTATGATATGTGAGCAGAAGAGGCAAGGCGTAGGAAAGGGAAACAAATAGTCGAGGAGTAGACGGTTGTGATTAGAAGTTAGCGCAGTATAGCAAGCTAGTACCAGGCAAGTGTTTTGAACTTTTTAGAGATATATTATAGTTGATTGATAGTCCTGTTTTATATTGCAAGTACTTTGAAGCACTGAACCCTAAACCCTGATTCCAGTTATTGATCTTGAGTCGTAAACCTTATTCTTTCTAAACCATTGATTGTTGTATACCCAAATACGTACCACCAATATACGATACTACTCCACAAATACATACAAACTAAATACCAACACTGAACCGATTTACTTACATATTTAAATCACTTTATCTTGTGCTTTGAAATACCAAATCCTTGAAACCCTGAAACATTGATTCCTTTGTTATCCAATTCTTTCATTACCTAACAGCCAAGTTTTAAAAATGCCATATTGATCCTTGTGAATATTGAAACCATTTCATTATCGAACATCCCATATTATTTATGATTCTGTTTAATGATTTACATTGTTTATCCTGTTATTATGTTAGAATTGGATTTTTTTTATAAAATTGTGGACCAGATTCGTGGTCAGACCATATTAATGGTCAAGTTAAGCTAATGTGTGCCTTGGATCCAATAGTTAAAGCAGTGTTGTGTGCTTTGTTAGGGGTTAGTGTGTGACTGATCAGTAGCCTAACCTTGGTTTTTAAAATAAAATTATAACATCCAATTCTAAATCATAATTCATTGTTCACTTGATATCATAACCCTTTACACTTGATGATCATTATTCTCAGTCTTGTCATTGTGACTTGCTGAGCTACTTAGCTCATTTGTGCGATGTTGTTTATGTTCTTTTCCAGCTAAGAAGGATCCAGTTGGTAGCGAGGATCCCCGGTCCAGCGCGAGAGCTAGGGGTTCAGGTTGATCGAGTTAAGTTAGTAGGCATCTTTTGAGATAATTTAAGTTTGTAAAAGTTTGTAATAATGTTTAATACTCAGTTCTGAGTTTGAATAGTTGGGATTTGGACGTTTGTAATATAAAGTGTGTGTGTGGCTTGTGTACATACTTTAACCTGTTGCGGTTCGTGGAAGTTGGTAAGTAGGGTCACTTCATATTATTATTATCTTTATTATTGTTATAAGCAGGTTATATATAAGGTGTGTGTGTGTGTGTGGATCCCAAACTTGTGACCCGGGTTTGGAGGGCGCCACAGGTTTGGTACCAGAGCTACAGGTTATAACTCACTGACACAAGCCTAGGTTGACGGGAATGGGTAGAGGGTTAGGATTAGAAGTAAGAAAGAGAAAAATAGAACGTCGAGAGGTTGAGTGCTACGGTATAATAGGTATTAGTATGATTCGTGTCATGGTTCGAGATTCTTATATTGTGATATGAATTCAGATAGCAGCGATGGTCGACTCTTTCATCCCCGTATCAGCAGATCACTCAGAGCCCTCAGTTGGAGTACCATCTTCAGATCCACGTCCTGTTGTACCACCATTGTTGGCTATTTTACCTCCACCTGTATTGTAGCCCGTACCATTGCAGGCTATTCCACCCCCAGTCATGAGGCCACTTATCAGATGACCCCACCAGCTGATTCAAATTCCACTGGGTATTCAGTTACGGGTGCCTCATTCCAGTCTACATTGCATCTTGTTCCTTATTACCGGTATGAGGCTCTTTTATTAGAGCGTGATTCCCTGTTGGCATAGATCCGAGAGCTGTAGCATATCATCAGGACTATAGATGTTGATCGCGGTGTGAGGGAGCTTCGAGAGGAGATCCATGTGACAAGCATGATTCTTGAGGCTAGGCTATATGGAGCTACATTACCTGGTCGAGGCCCTGATGCACTTATGGGATGGGCTAGTGAGGTGATGGAGGACTTCAAAAGGCTGGGAGGACCAGAGTTTCCTTGGAGTTAGATACAGAGATGGAGATGTTGATCAGTGCTGTTGTGGATGTTTAGTATGTATAGTATTGTGTAGTATGTATCAGTAGACTTTTGGGTTGTATTTATAGACTAGATCTACTAACTAGTGAGTAGGTTGTTGTACCCTTTTGCTTTTACTTCCAAAACGTCTTGACGCTTGTACTACTTAAAACTTTTGACCTATATATATCAGTACCTTTCCTTTCCAGCATTTTCATTTACTTTATTACACCTGTTTTACTTTACCTTATTTATTGCACCAGTTATACCCATGTGATACCATGTACCCTATTCCCATAACTGTTTATATTCTGTAAAGAAGCATGTAATTTACTTAGTTCAACTGTTAGAACTTTTTTCAAAAAAAGAGATATTTCTGTTTTACAAAACTTTTCTTTTATGCAAAGGATTGGATTTAAAAGCTAAATAAGTTGTTTGATTCTTTACTGGAAAAATGCCTCCCAGAAGAAATACCCGCACCAACACCCAGAATGAAGAAACCAACAACAACAACAACAATAATAACCAAGATGATACAAACCAAAATGCAAACCCAGGACCCATAGACCCAGCAATAGCCCAGATTCTCCAGATCTTGGCCAAGCAAACAGTTCACCTGGCACAACAACAACAAAGACAGACCAATCCCCAGGTAACTTTCAAAACTTTTCAGGCGGTAAACCCACTAGAATTTAAGGGTTCCTTAGAATTGATTGAAGTAAATGTTTGGTTAAAGGAAATAGAGAAGTCATTTGCCTTAGTGAAAGTGAAGGAAGAACATAAGGTAGAGTTTGCGAGTTATTACTTGAAGAATGAAGCCACCTATTGGTGGGAGACTGTGAAGACATTGAAGGTACAGATGTTATTACGTGGGAAAGGTTTAAGAAATTGTTTTTAGAAAAATATTTTCCCCAGTTTGTTTAGGATCAGATGGAGCTGAAGTTTCTAGAGTTAAAGTAAGGAAATATGTCGGTGGCGGATTATGAAAGTAAGTTTGAAGAGTTGTCAAGGTATGTGTCGTCATATGTGGATACTGACAGGAAGAAGGCTAAGAGATTCCAGCAAGGTCTGAAGCCATGGAACAGAGGGAAGGTAGCCATTTTTGAATTGGATACATATGCAGGAGTTGTACAAAAGGCCATGATTGCAGAGACAGAGAGCGAGATGTCCCAGAAGGAGAAGGAAAGTAAGAAGAGGAAGTTTGAAGGGAATGAAGGTCGGTCACAATCAGGGAAGTTTCCAAACTTTAAGAAGGGCAAGTTTTAGCCAGGGAGAAATTTTAATTTCAAGAGACAAAATGCAGGCGACGGAGGCCAGGGCAACCGTCCAGCCAATGTGAATCATCCGAATCCGTTGAGGTTAACTTTTCCAGATTGTCAGGTATGTGGAAAGAAACATGGAGGAGTATGTAATAAGTTGAATGTAGTTTGTTTCAAGTGTAACCAGAAAGGGCACTATTCGAGGGAGTACCGAAATCAGTTAGTAAGAGGGCCAGCAAACAAGGATCAGCCTATCCGGAATCCAGTAGTGAAGGTTCCAGTCATTGGATTTACGTGCTTTAAATGTGGAAAGCCAGGATATATAGCCAGGGATTGCAAGACACCAGCCCCAGTCAGTAATGCGTTGAGAATTATAAGATCTAACCCAGCAGTAAATGAGACTCCAAGGGCTAGAGTTTTTGATATGTGTATGAAGGACGCTATCCAGGATACTGATGTCGTGGCAGGTATGCTTAATGTGAATTCTTTATGTGCCAAAGTGTTAATAGATTCGGGAGCAACTCGATCATTTATTTCTCAAGATTTTGTTAGAAAGTAAATTGTCCAGTTGAGCATTTAAATGAAATAATGACCGTGTAATTAACAAATCAAGAATGTGTATCTGTTAATCAAGTTTGTGGAAATTGTGAGATTGAGATTTCTGGTAGTAAGTTTTGTGCAGATTTGATACCATTCAAGTTAGGAGAATTTGACGTTATCTTAGGAATGGATTAGTTATCTAAGCACGATGCCCAGATAGATTATCGAAATAAGAAGGTATTGGTGAAGACGCCAGATGAAAGGATAGTAACGTTTAAGGGCCAGAAGCAAGCAAAGAAGTTCTTAACAATGATTCAAGCCAAGAAGTTACTACGACAAGGATGCGAGCATTTCGTTGTATATGTGATTGATAGAAGTCAGGAGCCAGCAAAACTTGAAGATATTCCAGTAGTTAATGAATTTCCAGACGTGTTTCCCGATGAGTTACTAGGACTTCCTCCAGATAGAGAAATTGAGTTTACAATCGACTTAGCACCTGGAACGGAACCAGTATCCAAGGCCCTCATACAGAATGGCTCTCGTTGAGATGAAGGAACTAGAAAAGCAATTGCAAGAGTTGTTAGAGAAAGGAGTAATCAGACCTAGTATATCCCCATGGGGTGCACCGGTACTATTTGTCAAGAAGAAGGATGGAAGCATGAGACTGTGCATCGACTATCGGGAGCTCAACAAGCTTACAATCAAGAACAAGTATCCATTACCCAGAATTGATGATTTGTTTGACCAATTGAAAGGAGCCAAGTACTTCTCCAAGATTGACTTAAGATTGGGATATCATCAACTAAATATTAAGCCAGAGGATATACCAAAGACATCTTTCAGAACAAGGTATGGACATTATGAATTTTTAGTGATGTCTTTTGGATTGACAAATGCCCCGACAGAGTTTATGGATCTGATGAAAGAATTTTCAAGGAATATTTGGACAAGTTTGTTATTGTTTTTATAGACGATATTTTGATTTATTCAAAGACATAAGAGGATCATGCAGAACATTTGAGAACAACTTTGGAGATTTTAAGGAAAAAGAAGTTATATGCGAAATTCTCGAAGTGTGAGTTTTGGTTACATGAAGTTCAGTTCTTAGGACACATAGTCAGTAATGAAGGGATCAAAGTAGACCCAGCAAAGATTGAGGCAATTACAAATTAGGAAAGACCGAGAACACCAACAAAAGTAAGAAGTTTCTTGGGATTAGCGGGATATTATCGTCGATTCGTTCAAAAATTTTCAAGTATTGCAACACCATTGACAAAGCTTACACGAAAGAATGAAAAGTTTATATGGAACGATAAATGCGAAGAAAGTTTTCAGGAATTGAAGCAAATATTAATCACGGCACCTGTTTTGTCACTTCCAGAAGATCAAGGAAATTTCATAATCTATAGTGATGCTTCTCATAAAGGACTCGGATGCGTTCTGATGCAGCACGATAAGGTGATTGCGTATGCGTGAAGGCAACTGAAACCACACGAATAGAAATATCCTACTCATGATTTGGAGCTTTCAAACATAGTTTTCGCTTTGAAAATTTGGAGACATTATCTATATGGAGAAAAATGTGAGATTTACACAGATCATAAAAGCTTGAAGTACATATTCACACAGAAGGAGCTTAATATGAGGCAGATGAGATGGATAGAATTGATTAAGGATTACGACTGCATGATTAACTATCATCCCGGTAAAGTAAACGTTGTGGCAGACGCGTTGAGTCGGAAAGAAAAGTTAAATGTGTTATCAGTACCTGAGGAGATATATATGGAATTTCAGAAACTGGAATTGGAGATTAGAGTTTGCAAGCCTGACGAAACGAAAGTGTATAGTATGACTTTCCAGCCGGAATTGTTAGATAAGATTAGAAAGTGTTAAGAAGAGGTAATGGATCAAGACATAAATTGTTTGGTAGGTGAAGAATTATGCACGCAAAAGGACGATCAATGTATTCTTAGGTTTTTTTCTAGAATTTGGATTCCACCAGTAGCGGAGTTAAAGAATGAAATTTTACAGGAAGCTCATAATTCAAGGTATTCAATCCATCCAGGGAGTACCAAGATGTACAAAGATTTAAAGGGAAATTATTGGTGGCCAGATATGAAGAGGGAAATTGCGGAATGGGTTAACAGATGTTATACATGTCAGAGGGTTAAAGCAGAGCATCAGAGACCAAGTGGATTGCTACAGCCATTGGAGATTCCAGAGTGGAAGTGGGAGCATATTGCTATGGATTTCATAGTTGGATTACCAAGGACAAAAGCTAATCATGATGCCATCTGGGTTATAGTGGATAGACTTACCAAGTTAGCTCATTTTCCGCCTATAAATGAAAGATTTTCACTCGACAAGTTGGTTCATATGTACCTGAAGGAAATTGTAGTTCGTTATGGAGTTCTTGTATCTATCGTATCCGATCGAGATCCAAGATTTAATTCAAGATTTTGGAAGAGTTTTCAAGAATGTTTGGGAACGAGACTGAATATGAGTACGGCTTACCATCCACCGACGGATGACTAGAGTGAAAGAACAATCCAGACAATTGAAGACATGTTGCGTGTTTGTGCTATTGATTTTAAAGGAAGTTGGGACGAGCATTTACCCCTGGTAGAATTTGCTTACAATAACAGTTATCACGTCAGTATTGGGATGCCACCCTATGAAGCCCTTTATGGACGTAAATGCAGATCTCAAGTATATTGGGACGAGGTAGGAGAACGCAAAATACCTTGACCTGAATTAGTACAGCAGACAAAGGAAGTTGTTGAAGTTATCCAAAAGAGATTGATAGCAGCACAAGACCGTCAAAGGAAATATGCAGATCAATCAAGGAAAGACATGGAATTCGAAGAAGGGAATTTGGTATTACTGAAAGTATCACCGTGAAGGGATTAACGAGATTTGGAAAGAAAGGACAGCTGAGCCCAAGATACGTTGGACCTTTTGAGATTTTAAAGCGCGTTGGCAAAGTAGCTTACGAGTTGGCATTACCTCCGCATATGGAGCACATTCACAATGTTTTTCACGTATCGATGTTTAAGAAGTATAATCCAGACTCCAGGCATGTAATAGAATATGAGCCATTAGAGCTTCAGGCAGATTTGTCATATGTAGAGAGTCCGATAGAAATTCTAGAGGAAAGAGAAAAAGTATTAAGAAATAAAGTGGTAAAGTTAGTAAGAGTATTGTGGAGAAACCCAAAGGTTGAAGAGTCAACCTGGGAGTTAGAAAGTGATATGAGAGCAAAGTACCCTCATTTGTTTTCTTAGGAGATTCTGAGGACAGAATCCTTTTAAGGTGGGAAGGATGTATTATCCGGGATATATCGTGTAATTATTTTTGCTGATAAATAATTATTATGTATGTTTAGTATCTATTCTGTGAATTATTTGCTAAGTGTAATATGTGTTTGGATGTTTAAAAATAATATTAATTGAGTATTTTAATTTTTATATGTCCAAAATAAAATATAAATAATTGTCATATCTTCCTATTTACTTTTATATTGATTTATGATTTTATAGAAAATATATGGATTTTATAAAATCTTTTTCCGAGTATTTAAAAACTATTTTATACAATTGGGAACCAACCGACGTCATCCGTTTTTACGTTTTTATAACCTGAAACTTTTCCGAGAACTCCTTCTTAACCTAATTGCAATATTCCGAGCATTTTCCATGTTTCGACTTTTTCGATCCGGCGTACGGTTTGTCATGTGCGGGTCCCGGCGCAACATTTTCGATACATTATTCATTTCGGTAAATCAATAAAACTCGTACTTTCGATAAATGGGATCTTTTTATTAAACTAACACAATTATCACCTCGTAATACATGTAACCAGGCATTGAGACCAAGACCGCAGTACAAATTGTACTGGTTTGGATAATTATCCCGAAAACAGGTACCGTTTGGATCAGTTTTTAAAAATAAACGTACCATTTTATATCCGGAATGATCCAACGGGATACTAATTTTCCGTAATTATAAATAGCCTTTACCGTATTTTATTTCGTAAGGAAAATCATTTGCAACCAGTAATTATAGAAATTTACAGAGAAATTTCATATATTCATAAACCTTTCTAAAAATCAAACCAACAATCGGAGGTGTTACCGGAATCCGTTTGGAAAGCTCGAGTACTCAAAACAAAGGTCTTGAGATGTACTATCATAATTTGTGTTCCATATCACTGTAGAATCAAAGGTTTATTTTCTGGAAATTTATATATTTTTGAATTATTTTGATTAAAAATATGAATTTTTGTTCGGATGATTGTTTGAATGATTTGATGATTGCATGTTGTAGAGCTTGTTTTCCTAATGATTTTGATATATTATATGACTGATTTGGAGTTCAATAACACGTTTAAAATTGAGTTTGATTTTTGAATTTTTAAATTAGGGTTTATAACCCGTATGAATGTTTTTAATTGAAATTTAGGGCTTTTTGATTTAGGGGTTATTAGCTATTGATATATAGTGGGTTGTGTTCCTTATGAAATTTGCAATTGATTGGTATATAGCTCCTTAACAGAGGATTCGTGAATCGAAGGGAGTTGTATTTTTAAAGTTACGCCGAGTTCGTCGGAAACCAGCCAAATTTCGGCCAACTCAGGGATGGGTTGTGTGATTTGATGGCATGGTTATGTTCCTGGTATTGTGTAGTTATGATCTGGAGGTGTTGGTGGGGTGAGGACGCCGGAATCGTCTTCTCCGGCGAGACAGAACGTTTGGTACCTTAACTATTGGGGACGATGCAGATTAGTCCCTGAGGTTTCCAGAAGTTTCAAAATTAGCATTCCTGTTTTAAAAATGTTTAAAAATCATATTTTCTATTTATTTTAATTATAAAAATTCGTTTTTAATTTCTGAAAATTACAAAAATTATTATTTTAATTCCAAAAATTATTTTTAATTCAAAAATAAATCTGAATTAATTAGTTAATTAGTTTTAGTTAATAATTAATTGATTAATTGGTCAATTAATTCAAAAATTAATTGATTAATTGATTTAATTAATTATTAATTGATTTTAATTAATTATTTAATTAGATTTAATTATTTAAAAATTCCAAAAAATAGTTTCGAGCTTTAAAATATTATTTTAAATTGTTTTCAAGGCTCAATAATTATTATAAAATTGTTTTGAAGCCATATTTGGCCAACCGAACCCTGTTTATTACCCAGAACTTGATCCAACGACCCGTTTTAATTCTTAAAAATGTTTTAAAAATCATTTTAAATACCCGAAATCCTATTTATAACCCGAGAATCCTTTATAAATGATATATCATTGACTGGTTGACGTGTTATGTGCTATATGTGACTTGTTGGTAGACTGTCGGTCAATATGTTCGATGTTTACTTGTTTATAGCATAACTTTCAATCCGTTAATCGAATTTGGGTAAGATGAAGGGTAGATAGAAGTGTGTATCGAATAGAATCGTATAAGTTGAGTATTGATAGATGCTTATGATATGTGAGCAGAAGAGGCAAGGCTTAGGAAAGGGAAACAGATAGTTGAGGAGTGGACGGTTGTGATTGGAAGTTAGCGCAGTGTAGCAAGCTAGTACCAGGAAAGTGTTCTGAACTTTCTCGAGATATATTGTAGTTGATTGATAATCCTGTTTTATATTGCAAGTGCTTTGAAGTACTGAACCCTAAACCCTGATTCCAGTTATTGATCTTGAGCCGTAAACCTTATTCTTTCTAAACCATTGATTGTTATATACCCAAATACGTACCACCAATATACAATACAACTCCACAAATACATACAATCTAAATACCAAACACTGAACCGATTTACTTACATATTTAAATCACTGTATCTTGTGCTTTGAAATACCAAATCCTTGTAACCATGAAACATTGATTCCTTTGTTATCCAATTCTTTCATTACCTAACAGCCAAGCTTTAAAAATGCCATACTAATCCTTGTGAAGATTGAAACCATTTCATTATCGAACATCCCATGTTATTTATGATTCTGTTTAATGCTTTACATTGTTTATCCTGTTATTATGTTAGAATTCGATTATTTTTATAAAATTATGGACCAGATTCGTGGTCAGACTATATTAATGGTCAAGTTAGGCCAATGTGTGCCTTGGATCCAGTAGTTAGAGCAGTGTTGTATGCTTTGCTCGGGGTTAATGCGTGACTGATCAACAACCTAACCTTGGTTTTTAAAATAAAATTATAGTATCCAATTCTAAATCATAATTCATTGTTCACTTGATATCATAACCCTTTGCACTTGATGATCATTATTCTCAGTCTTGTCATTGTGACTTGCTGAGCTAGTTAGCTCATTTGTGCGATTTTGTTTATGTTATTTTCCAGTTAAGAAGGAACCAGTTGGTAGCGAGGATCCCCAGTCCAGCGCAAGAGCTAGGGGTTTAGGTTGATCGAGTTAAGTTAGTAGGCATCTTTTGAGAAAATTTAAGTTTGTAAAAGTTTGTAATAATGTCTAATACTCAGTTCTGAGTTTAAATAGTTGGGATTTGGACGTTTATAATATAAAGTGTGTGTGTTTTCTGTGCATACTTTAACCTGTTGCGGTCTATGGAAGTTGGTAAGTAGGGTCACTGCATATTATTATTATCTTTATTATTGTTATAAGCAGGTTATATATAAGGTGTGTGTGTGTGGACCCCAAACTCCTGACCCGGGTTTGAAGGGCGCCACATGCGGTACCTTTGGTAGTCCAACTAGCACACATAGTACCAGAGTCTACCCATCCCTTGTCCTTTAAAAGAATTCTATCAATCTCGAGAACTCGATCCACATCGAAGTTCCCCAAGCGTTTTGCTTGTTGATATAAATAGCTTATCTCTCTAAGATATAAGTGTATATATGTGTATATACGTACTTCCGAGAATTTTGGAGGAAGTACTAAGGATGTGAGTTGATCGTTGTCAACAGATAATTAATAAGGGGAAAAGTTTCTCCTTGAAACTATATTCAACATATTAAATAAGTCGGGATAATATTCACCAACGATCTGAAATTATTCCAATGATATTCTGAAATCAGAAAGTATATTTTAAATCAGGATCTATGATTTTTAAATCAATAATAAACCCTTTAAGAATAATAATTAATTAAATAATAGTCGATAAATAATTAAACCTCGAATGAGTTTACTCTCTAAAAGAATATTTAAAATAATATCCCTCAACTAGTTTGTGTCTCCATAATTAATAATCTATATTGATTAATCGGCTTTGAAATAAATAATCGTTGGAGTATACTACTCCCATAATAAGGAATAAGTATATAGTATTTATTATTCGAACAATATAATATAGTTGAGGGAATATGATCGTTGGGAAATCGTTTTAATAAAAGTTCAAGGTGTTTTAATGTTTCGTAAGTGGAGGATGAGTCCCTTTAAAATGTACTACTATGGACTTATATATGTCCTATAATATCACCGGAATGATTCCCGAGTTTTATCTTAAATCCCGACGTACTCTCGATCGTATATAATACGTCACGCTTAAAGCAAAATAACATTTCACGATATATACTTTATCGTACAACATCGCTACATTATGCGAAATTTCAACAACTACGTATCATGGAAAACACGGTATTTATGTAATGATAGTAAAACAATCCTTTCACAAAACAACAGTAAAAATGGAGTTGGGTTCGGAAACTTGCCTGGGTATCTTGAGGTGGAGGATACTCTAGGTTCCGGTCGAAAATCTATGACCATAAACACAATTCATTTCGTTAGGTCCCGTTCTAATTTACGGCGACTGGCACTCATGCGCTATTTATTATGCACCCTCTCAACTTATACTACCCTTATTATTCCTTTAAGTTCTTATTTACATCATGGTCGCTTCATTTTTCTAAGTATCTTAGGTTCATTCTCTTTATCGTCGTCGGCTCCACTTATGGATTCTTAAGGTTTCTTCTCGCGCAGTCTCGGCTCCGATATTTTTATAAAATTGAGAAATAATTAGTTTTACTTGAAATTTTTATGAAAGTTAGGAAATTCAATATTTTACTTTCTAAAAATTTCATGATTTATGAACACATTTAAGTCGATCCTTTATATTTTCAAAGTTCGTAATTTGTAGCAGTTTTTGTCGCATAAATCACGTTTACTAAAACAGCAATAACTTTTGATCCGTATATCGGAATCAAGCGATTCAAGTGCCTAAATGATCCTTATAACATTTTCTATCATAATAAAGGGTTATGTTTCAAGAAACGGCAGTTTATAGCTTCGATACTTTCTGCAGAAACTTAAAGTTACGATTCGTTGGTTTTAACGGAGTTATGTTTACGATCGGGGTTTCGTTTACGTCCTAACTCTTAACACAACCACCAAAAATCATCATTTCATCATTAACACACAAAATCCTCTCAAGAACATCATGTTTTTGAGGCAACAACAATCAACCTTAAATCTACTTAACTTAAACTTCAAGATCTCAACAATACCACTTCTTAAACTAAGTTTTTTACCACATACTAAATGGATCTTAAAAATGAATCTTCAATAAAGTTGGGCCAAAGATTTTTACCTTTCTTGAAAGCTTGAGATGTGTTCTTGAGGATGGTGGAGGCTTGGAAGTTCTTGGTATGTGTTTTGGAACCTAAAACCACCATTGAAATCAAGAAACCAAAGAGATGTTACTATTCATACTATTCACTAGTGAGTTTCTTGATTTTATTTCACCCATCAAACCTTGATAAAAAGAGATGAAAGAATTTTATTACCTTATTTTAATTGATAGGAGGCTTGAGAATTAATGGGATGATTTTACCATTGATAGATTTTGAGTTTTGAAATTGAATTCTCCCATTTTCTTCTTAAAGGCCGAATGGAACAATGTGATGGGGGGGGGTATTTATACTTGCTTCCTTTGGTTGCTTAGCTTGGTTGCTTTTCTAGGTTGCTTCTAGGAAATGGGGTGGAAGATCTTGCTCTTGTTTTTTATTCTCCTAGGTTGAATTCTAGGTTTATTCTTGTTACAAATCTTGGGGACAAATCTGAGGTAGCTTCCTCGAAACTACTTGTGTTAGCTTCCTTAGCACATTATTTTGATAGTTTGCTTGATCATCCTATGGTTAGCTTACTATTTGATAAAGTAACCATGGTTACTTTCTTACCATGGTTTAGTTAGTTCTTTACGTTTATTTAATCGTTTACGCGTTCGCTCGGTTGCTTAAACATTTTCCTTAATACTTACTCGTAAATGGTTCGCGAAGTAATTCCTTTCATATTTATTCCTTATATTTTTAATTATCATACTTGAATATAAATCCGTAGGGTTTTAATCTTGTAATTATATTGCGATCCCCGTAATCCTCGATGAGTCATAAATACGGTCGTTTTTCAAAGTTTATTTTCTTCGAAAACTAATAGCGTTTACATACACTCATTTGGTACGTATAATCGTAATATCAACTCTGAAACTCATTTTCTCATGCACTACATAGTGTGGGCTCAAAAGTTTTTCCCGTCCGTCAGAGTTACTATTCATTAAACGTTTTACAAGGTCTCAAAAATTCAAGTTATTATATTACCATTCATAAAGGTCTTTTACCGATGTCAAAAGTTTGGGTTCTTACACAAATTTTTCAAAACTCACTTAATTTTTATATTAAAAATCAAGAATGTTTTGCTACAAAATTTCTAGGCTCTTTGTTTTAAAGAGCTTAGCTTCTTCATGAGAGAATTACAATATTTTTTTATCTAGATTGTTACAACTAACAAAAGACCAGTGTTAACTTTATAATTCAGTTAATTGCTGGTTTACACAGTGTACAATTAGACATGCTATTCACTTTTCTAAATTGTCACTTGTCATTTCTATTTAAAGAAAAGTAACTCTTCTATTTCTGTCTTAGCATATCTTTAGCATCCTGTGATTATCTTGATCTTCCTTTGTCAGTTAATCTTCACCATTGATCTTGCACATTCTTCAAGCTGTTTTTTGTAGACTTGTCAATCCATCTGGTTGGATTGTTTGTTGATTTTTTATCTTGAATATTGAACTGGTCTGTGATTTTGTACTTTGAGAATTTCACCCGAGATCTCCGATTAGGCATATAGAGATCTTGATATCTCGATAAGTATAATAACTTATCGAGATCTCTAATGCTCTAGTGAATTTGACTTATAAAGGTCTCTGAGTACTCGAATGAAACTTTAGCTTGTTGAGATCTCTCAGCATCATATCTTCACTTTGACTTGTCGACATCTTAGAGTTCTCTAGTGAATTTTGACTTATCGATATCTCTGAGTTCTCTAGTGAACTTTGACTTATCAATAACTCAGAGTTCTCTAATGAATGTAGACTTGTCGATAACTCTGAGTTCTCTAGTGAAGAAATGACTTGTCGATATCTCGAACCATCATGTATTCCTGACTTCTCGATAAGTCATTTGGAGTTCTCGAATGACTTCTCTATAACACTAAATTTGTGATTTGTAGAGATCTTGACTTAGAGTATTTTTAACCAAACAGATGTATTCAACTCCAAGATTCTTCAAAATTCTCCTGAGGCATGATCACCTTGATCTTCTTCCAGATAGAATCCTTAGGCTTGATACTGTTTCAGGAAAAAGAGTCCAGTCTGCTCCTTTGCATTTTTACAGACTTTAAAATGTTACAAGTACAAATACAAACTAAGATAACAATACAACTTACTTAGGGTTGACAAATTGTCTTAGTCTTGTTAAGGTACAGGCATGTCTTACATAACATTATTTTACACTCTCTCTTTCTCTCCCTACTATATATTGTACTTTAATAATGAAAGTAAACTTTTAAGAATAAAATATTAAATATATAATGAGAATAAGGCACATTATTGGAGTTGAAGTAAAATAAATATGTCATAAGTTACTAGGACATAATATTTTATATTATATTTAAGGCTTCAACTAAGACATTGTTGGACTTGCTCTAACTTAGATAAATTGTTAAACCTGCATATAATGTCACAGTGTCCCCCTTGTCCTGCTTCAATCATGTCATCTAAGATAAATTGTGGAACCTGCATAAAAAGTAATTCAGATTTAATAGTTTATAATTCTCATAATTTTCCTGTCATAAATGCCCAATTTATCCTTGTATTATATACGTATGTTGCTCTTTGAGATTTATAATAACGATATAAAACTCTCGACTCTTAAAAGCTCTAAGCACCGGGGTTGTTCCTTGCCATAATTGTGGCTGTTTCAGTAGAAGAGACTCGTTCCGATGATTTAACTATCTTTAGCTATGTGGGTCATCCTTTTAGATATAAAACAAATTTTAATGGAGAGGAAGCTTAAGGAGGAGCAACAACAGTGCATAACAGAAAAAATTGGAGAAAGAGATGTACTAGAGAAAGAATATCAAGGCTAAAACTCTAATCGAGTAACTCCCATTACAAATTGTGATTCACAATGCGTCATTGTATGTTCAATTATCCTACAAGATAGTTTTTACCTTCACATAAATTCCATCTCCTTCTGCATTCAATATGTCTTTCCAAACCACACTGAGATCGCTATTCTCTGCAACTAATTTGAGCAAAAAAAGGTTAAAAACTACAAACAAATAATCTAATTTATAATCCAGCTTTACGTTAGCAAGATGTATATACACCATACCTTGAGAGGTTACCAGACTCATCACTTCCTCTGCTGCAATATAGGAAAGTGATGGCTTAATTTTCATAATCTGTCAAGTGCAGTTTTTTATTGTAATGAACAAGCATTTCAATGCAAAGATACACATATTTCATATAATCAATAATAATTTCATACAAGGAGAGCTTACTTGGTTTCCCAGTTATGAGTCAAGAATTTCCGCAACTATATTTTGCACATGTGATCCCATTTAACAAGAATAATCGATAGAAGAAGAAGATTAATTTAATATCGAGCAACATTTTTCGGGGGGGGGGGGGGCTAGAAAGGTCAAAGTACATTTTGACCAAATTATTACAAACTTGAAAAGAAAAATTATCAGGCAAATAAGTATAAAAAGAATAATTAAAAGTAGAATATAATCACACAAACAGTGATGACTGATGATAAAATGTTGTCATAGGGCAATTAGAAACTTCTACTGCGGTCCTCATAAGATGCAGCTATTACTAATTTTTATTAACGTGATTGATGATGTTTTAAAAATATTATAATATGTAATAGTAATACATTAAATGTAACACCCCCAAATCCGGGGTCGGGGATCTGGGTTGTCACGAGTTCCATTTCCCTTAATAACACCCAATCTTAATAAATAATCAACTACTCTGTACTGTGACCCCACAATAAACACACACACCACAAGTTATAGTCTCAGAGATGAATATCCAAAAATAATTACAAGTCATTTTATTCCACAATTATCTGCCAATACACCTTAAAAGGTTTTCTAGATAAATTTACATTTTCTTTGCCATTATTACAATTCATAAATATACATAAATCTGGTACATCAAAAGTTGAAGCCTAGTCTATTGGTAGTTCCCACCTCAGCTACAGCGACTTCAATGCCTATAGGAAGCTGCGGAACGTTTCCTATCCGCTCGTGAATTGGGAGCTTGGTCCTGTTCATCTTGTCTATCTGATGTTGTGTGATGAAAGAAGAAAGCAAGGGTGAGCAGCAAGCCCACCAAAATAATATGTATAATGATTAACAATAAATGAGCCTTCTCATAGTACTCATGAAAGTCTTGGTCAAAAGAAATGAACCAAGTTGATATCTTAATGCGATGAAGTCGCAAAATATTCAGTATATATATACATATATACTTTTCAAAATATTGGAAGTCCTCTTCCATGCATAATACACACAGAGTTCCAGTGTATAACTGTATAAAAATACCGTTGCAAGGTGATCTCATATATCTAACCTTGTCTCAACATTTTTCTGAAAATCTTTGTCATGCATAAGATAATCATTTACTATATATAAGTTTAAAAGATGAAGTTACAAGATACTCCAATATACTTATACCTTTTCCAAATACTACTTGAACTACCACCGTTCAAGTTATAATTAGTTCAAAAGTTCATCAAATAGATGAGACTACAAGACCAGATTTGAATAGATTAAATCTTTAAAATATCATCAAAATAAAATGAAGTTACGAGATACTTCATTTGATGCAAACATCATTTTTGAAAACTTGACCCTGCCAACACTCAACAATCGCCCAACCGTAGCCTTTCTATCGAAGTGCTCTGGGTAGTGTTGCAGAAATATCCAATTGGATGATGAACTCATTACAGGAGTTTGCCGCGCCAGGAAGACCACTTACGATGATCAGTCGTAGTAGTACAACCCCACCATTTTCTACATGTAGAGGAGAACCTGTCGGATTTACTTGTCAACCGAACACTGAACTCCTAAGGAATGGACCGCCTTAGCGGAACTTCCAGGCCATTTGGGCCAATATAATAAGGCTGGGCCGGCGCTACTCGACCACTTACGCCACTCCTAGTTCAGATGAAATCCATGACTCTGAAACGTAAAGCTCGTCCCCACTTTCCCCAAGTAGAAACTTGTTGATACGGCTCCACCAAGAAGTCGTATCTAGTTGGAAAGGAAAACTCACCGATATTTCCCAGGCGATGCCTGTTAATGGATTAACTTGTTCCAAGAATTTTACTTCCCGAGTATTGGGTAAGTAATCAAAAACTCTTTTATCAAGACAGCAACCTTGTTGCGAATATAAAACACACCACAAAGCCGGATCCCTCAGGTTTTGAGCGAGTATTTAAATCCCCTTTTAAAAAGGAAGATCTTAAATATATAAAAAAATGAGTTTTGGGATCCGCTCTAATTTTTGAAAATCATTTTAAAGACTCGAAAACACTTTAAAGAGTGTTTGGAATGATGTTGATTTAAGAAAGTAAATCAGTCTCAATATAAAGAAATATCTGAATATTATTATCTAAATAATATTCCCATAAAGAATAATTGAGGTAGAAGTTGGAAAACTTATACTTGAAATGAATAGTGAATAATCAAAGATATACTTATACGAAAGTAATATCTTTATTTGAATATCAAAAGTAAGTTGATTATCGAACATTATTCTTTAATAAAATAAAGAATATTAATAAATAATAAGCGGAGTCATACATCCTCAAATGAATATTCAAGTAATATTCAATAAATAATATAAAGGAGTCATAAGTCCTCGAATGAATATTCAAGATAATATCCATTAATAAAATAAAGTTATCGAATAACCTTATTCGATTAATAGTTTTGAAAACTATAACCATATATATATATATAAATATATATATATAAAATCTACTCGGGATCCTCGACTCCCGGTTTTAGAAAATGTTTTCACCTTTGGGTCCCTATACTAAGGGTATATGCAAATTACCACTATTCTCTAGCATAGGTATTATCAACTGAATCAACAGATATATATGGCAAGGATACGAAACAAGCATGCATATATACCATATCACATGCTACAATATATCGCAAGAATTTGCTAATAACAAATATGCATTTATCACAAGATCATGCATATTCATATGTATACATCACAACAACAGTATAACGGGTAGAAAACTTGCCTGAGCGACTGGGGGTTACGAATGGCTCGAGACGAGTCTGGTAACCTATAAACAACAAGTAAGTTGGAATTAAACCAAAGTCACTTGTAAATCTATACATTAACCAACTTAGACTCTAACGCTCGCTTTGCGCTTACTGATTCTCTTAAGTCACTCGAGTACCCTCGGCTCCACCATTTTTAATAATTTAACCATTACGGGTTTTAAGGCGATTCTTTCGCGAGTACCTTACCAACTGCCTAATCCACTTAACATAATTGTTTCATACCCCAATCAGTCCTTTAAGGTCCTTAACCAAGGTTTCAAAGTAAGGTGAGGGGTAATGTTTCGTTCGCGAAACGGCGTTACTTAAAACGGCCGTTTTTCATAAACCGTACATCAGAATCAAACGAACTACATATCAAAACGAAGCTCGTAACATGAACTATCTAAACATGGAAATGGTCAAAACCTAGCAGTGAGTTCAAGGGTTCTGATGTTAAGAACAAAAACAGTCTACGGTAAATCGGGCATTACGACGGCTATGTTTACGCGATTTCCCAAATTTAAACCATTCCAAAACAACCACCAATCAACCCTAATTCACAACCAAATCAAAACTCCATCTATACTACATCATAACAGCACCAACAACTCAACATTAACAATTTATACTTATTCCCCACATGAACTAAAAGCTTTACTTAAGTTCTTTAACTATTATCAAGATTTACTACTCCAAAAACACCACAAAACCAACTAATCTCTACAAACTCAACCAAACTTTAAACAAATAAGCATCATGCTTCCCATATATCATATCAATCATATTCATTCCTAATTACTCAAAACTAAAGCTAGGGTTTGGAGTTTATACCTTCCTTGGAGAGTGGAGAATCAAGAGAATGGCTTGGAATCACCCTTAAAGTCTTTATCCAAGCTTAAACTAAACAAAACTTCAAGAACAAAAATTTTAGTTCTTGAAAAACACTATTCACCATCTTCTTTCATGATTTATAGAAAAAGATTGGCTTGGAATTAGAAGCTTAAACTTATAGGAAGTATGTAACTATCCATAGGGAAGCTTAGATAAATACCTTGCTAAATAGTAAGTGGTGGAGCTTGGATCTTCATTTTTTAAGAAAAGAAGCCGAGAGCTTCATGAAGAAATGGAGAAGTTTTTGTGTTTTGTTTGGTGAAAAATGAAATGTTTGCTTGGTTGGTTGAATTTTGAGTTGTTTTAGGTTAATTACTTAATTAACCATGATTTTGTGTGGTTATAATTCAACCACACTTCCTTCCCTTCTATGTCATGCTTATGTCATCATGTGGTGTCATCCTTCCCTCTTTGTCCTCTTCCCATTGGTTGGATGACATCATCCCCTCTAATCTCTTTGATTAACTTCCTAATTGTTTGCCTAATGACCGCTGATCTGTTATACGGTTCGCTTAACTTTCGTTTTTGTTTATCGTTTGAGGGATCATACCCGGGATCTTATTACTTAGGTTCCCTTAACCTTTCTTAATATATTATATTCTTTTTATGATCCTCTCTTATAATCCTTTAATTTAAATCCTTCTTATCTTGTTACCTTATACTCAATTCTTTTCGTATCTAGTGGATTTCCGGGAAAAATCAAAGTATTCGGAATTGGATTCTGACGATCTTTACATACACTTATATACCATATAGAGTACTAATAAAATCTCAGAATATCCATAACAGAATCCCTACATAGTGGGGCATGAAAAGTTTTCTCATTCAGCAAAAACACTATTCATAAGGGTTTCAAAAATTTCCAAAAATTGGGGTTATTACATTAAATAATTTCTAACACTCCTTATTAAGATTTAGTATTAAGCATAATTTAATGGATTTATTTAAATTTCAGAAATTCAACTCAACTACTAGAGGTCAACTATTCTTGAAATTTGGAATAAACTGAATGTATCATCACTTAAGGGTATCTCCTCAAAAGGGATGGCATAATTACATTTACAACACTCAAATTAGTAGATATAGTCTACATATATAATTATCTCACTTGCAAACATATCTTGGGGGGGGATTAAATATATGACGGGGTTACCAGATATTGTAATTATCATTGATCAACACGAAGAATATATGGCCCTTCAAGAATGTATCACTTTGGCAATTTCAACAATTTTTTTAATCGATACAAATTGTGACCCCGATCTTGCAGATATTTAGATTCCAGCCAACGATGACGCTATATCTTCAATCCGATTAATTCTTAACAGACTGTACCCAGAAGTAGAATCTGAATCTTACAAGGAGAAACCAGATACATCTTCAATCAAAAAGTACAAGAATCGAACTTGAAGAGCTCCAGAAGATTACTAGAGCATTGGATCGTTCATTTCAATGAAAATAGTAGAGTGCAGTCACCTTCACACGAAGCTAATTGAGTTGCATCACTCATACCAGCATCTTGCAATAACCTGTAAAAGTAATGAGTAAAGAAGAGAAATCGCTCACTAGAAATTGTATGATAATACATTTAAAACTGGATAAAATAACAAGAGACCAACTCTAGGTGGCTAAAAGGCTTGGGTCAAGATAACTGAGAGTAATTATTACTTTGAATTTAAGTAATCATCCCAAGCTATATGAGCAAATAGCAGTAACATGGCTAAACATTAAAATAGTACATATACACCAAAAAATTCAACTAAAGATGTGAGCTTCTCAGAACTTGGTGCAATACAGAGTCATTTCTAATATTTATACACATATTTATATATAACTTAATAAAAGTATTGGCCACTATAGAACAATATTATTTGCTCATTTTTTTACTTGCCAATAGAACAATATCTATGAGTATAACCGTATAAGTAGATGCCTAAAATGCAGAAACTATAAATAGTCCAAAATAGTGCGCTCAAGATAAGTATAAGATATGTATACCATATTATTAGGAAAAATTAATGATTAAAAATGAAAACTATCATCCGTAGACAGCTGTCAGAGAATAATATATAAATTTGACAATATACGCTACCTAGAGCTTACAAAAAATGAAAAAGAATTCATGGAATACATTTGATAAACCGATCTTAGATAGAATATTAAGCATTTATATTCCTAGAACCAGTACTTATCATAATGGGTAACTTAGTTTTTCATGAGAAATATCAAAATCACTGAAGTGAATAACTAGTTGGTTCACCGTGAACAAAATCACATCTATACATTACCTTTTTACCTTTTGATATGTCTCCTCCTTCCAATCTCCACCATCTGCATTTCTGGTCTAAGCCGTGGAATCCAGAGAAGCTACAGGTTGGTAATAAAAATATATCAACATTTTTAATCAATCTGGGCAGTAGAATGACTTCATTTGTAAAACAGTTTTATGCATCTAAGTGATTCTTTCTAGTAAGATCAAGGAAAAGATATGAAGACACTTAATGAACTTATTAACACATCAACTATTACAATTAAGTTATCAACTCATCTAGAACATTAAATCATTATGGGAATACCATAACTGAATCTTATATTATTCAATCAAGCAGATTCATATAAATTTTAAACATAAAAAATATATTAATAAACAAAATCTACACAAATAAAATAAAACTAACAATAAAATGATTACCAGTTGGAGCTTTCGAGCTAAAAAGTCTTTATTCTTCTATGTTCGATTGAATTTTAAGCTTAGCCTACGGATTGCGCATTCAATTGACAGAGGGAGAGAGAGAGACAGAGATAGAGATAGAGAGAGAGAGAGAGAGAGAGAGAGAGAGAGAGAGATGGTGGAGAGTGAGAGGAAGTTATGTTCGTCGGAGAGGGGCCGGAAAGAGAGAGTCGGGCTGAGAAAGTCAGGATGAGAATAAGAGATGACGTGTTTATTTTGATTTTGATTTGGGGAACTAAAATTTATGTAAGGGGAGAAATATTTGGTGAAGGGGGGGAAACATATATGACTTAAAACAGATGCGGGGGGAATGAAAAAGTTGGTCGTTTGTTTTTTTAGAGCTTATATTAGACTCAGTTGTATTAGAAAGTGATGTCTGAATAGACATACTCATTGGTTTTATTTAGAGCGATGTTGAAAGTGTTTTTTCACATCGGTGGCACAAGTAACTGATATCTAATGGGTGATGTCTATTAACAAATTTCTAGTAGTGAAATAATGATACTTTTCAAGCATCTCACTTATAATTTTCTCAGATTAATATCTTACTCGTACACCTTGTTCATAAACTTTATCTCGTGACTTCAATTATTACTCAACAGCCTCATGCTGATATCATATTCTACCAGTTACTCATACCATCTAACTTTAGTCTCCATTTTGGAGCTAACTTAATCATTCTGGGTATACATATAAACATCCTATGATCTTGCTATACCTGTGACGGTAAAGCCAATTCACTCACAATATTACTGCCTATCTTAGTGTCTCAAAGGACTAACTTAATTTATACTAATCTTCTTTTCTTTCTAATTCTAATAGTTCGTGCTCATGAACGCTTCCAACCTTCAAAGATTGTTCCACTTTATTTCCCACATATTTCTTTGTTGAATTAGCCTTGCATGTGATCCCTTCCAATTGTATTCGAGACCCTTTAATCGATCTCCTATACTTTTCATCCATCTGCGAATCATATGCTGAGCTCATGGCGTCTACGGTTTCTGAACTTCCTAAAGTAATAGAGAGAATCTCAACAATTGCATTTAACTTACTACTTATTATTATACCTTACTTCCTTCTTAAATACTATTGAATATATTTATCGAGCGAAAATATTTTACTATTTAGAAGAAAATATATTAATATGAATACATTTCCCATATACTTTAACCTAGATTATCATTTATTTGGTTCTAGGGAGTCCCGATATAAAATTTATTGCAGTGCTTCTCTCTGACGTTCTGCCACATATAACGTTCATTCTTTTCTTCACGCCACATTATCAGAAAGTCATCTTTTATCTTTATGTCTTGTATCATATTCTCGGAGTAACCTGAATTTCCCGAGTTCAAGATTTAACCAACCCATATCTCTTAATTTTGTCTTACTCGTGTCTATCTATTCATGAATGGTATATCTTATTTCGGTTCAGCACGGTTCATAGTGTTTGCCACACTTATGCCAACATATTAATCAAATAATAATATCGATTAATTATAATTTATACTTGAATCTGATAACATACCACCATCTCCTTGAAGTAGTATCGAACTTACTCCTCGGGTAAAGTATTTAGCAATAAAAGAATAATCAGGTTGGGTTAACCTATCCCTAGTAATTCAAATAACGCTTTCTTTGTCTCTGGTTCTCAAGTGATTCGACTATATCACCCCTTAACGAACTATATTCATTTTGAAATCATTACAATATCATGCTCACCCTTTGATGCTGATTTTCTTTCTTCAATAGATATGGCATTTACTTATATGTCCTTCCATTTTTGTTCTTATGCCATGCCCACCAAAATCTTCGTTTAACCTTCCCTATTTAATCGCATTCTCAGAATGAAATTCCTATCTCCAATTATCGGCGTTTCACTTTGTTCTTACATCAATTCTGTCACATCTGACGTTCACAACTTACTTACATCCTGGACCATTTTATAATATTTCTTTATCATCCTTTTGATTTCACTTCTTTTCTTAATTAGTTCTCCCTTCTCATGATTTAGTGTCTCTTCTAAACATAAGTGAAATATTCTTCCTGATAGTACTAATCCGTTCATCATTAGATAAGCCATCTCTGTGGTTAACACTGGAATGAAGGCCTTTTTATTTGTAAATATTTAAATTCTTACTACAGAATCATCAAAATCCATTGACAGCTATTTTCTTAGCCTTACTTAAATCATCACTGATCGCACACTTTTACTTCTAATTAACTCTCACTATTCCTTATCTCATATTTAGCTCTCTCGAATTGGAGATATGTTTCTAATTATTGGGATTTGTGTAAGTTATATATATTACTTCCTACATAATCAACACTTCTTTTTTCTCAGTTCACATGCGGACATTGCCAGCCTCTGTCATATATCAGATACTTGTATTCATGAGTTTTCTAGTATTTCATAGTAACTTCCATTACCTCGTCATTCTCTACAAATATACATTCACGTCCTTCATGGAGCACTATTACAGATGATAAAATCTATTTTCTCTATCTTG
Source organism: Apium graveolens (assembly GCF_009905375.1). Lineage (NCBI taxonomy): Eukaryota > Viridiplantae > Streptophyta > Magnoliopsida > Apiales > Apiaceae > Apium > Apium graveolens. Next base: position 188,901,191 of record NC_133649.1, on the reverse strand, counting down.
AACCTTCAGTTCTTGAAAATGTTCTTCTCACTAGCATGTACCAATAACTTTCTATTCTTTTTGTTTATTGCAAAGGGCATATTCATCTAGATAAAACCTCGCACATGCTTGCAGTAACATCGCGCTAATTTTACTAAACTTTCGATTTCTACTAAGGTCTTTACTTCCTTCAAATTCCTAATTGCTTTTATTTTGGATCTGAAAATCATGTCAGAATTTGACTTAATCTAATTGGAATTGATTTCCATTTAACTGGCCATTAGTTGGTAAAGTTAATCAATTAACTCTTTTAATTGATCAATTAAACCAAGTGATGACTAGCTAAATGAAATCAAAGACCAATTATATAAAGTTGGTTTGGTCATAACAACCTTTTTCAAGAACCGAGATCACAATCATTTGTAGTATCAATAAGAATCTTAATAACATATGAAAGTATACTTTCTATCCTTAAAAGTAGGGTATTTTTTGAAAACTTGGGCAGCATTTCCCCTATATGATTGACTACCAGTCGGACTCAAGCTGACACCATCAATCAACCAATCCATCCACAACCATATCAATCCACTTTCATTCTCCAAACTCATCTTGTCACCATATTTCAGAATATATAATGCTGATCACCACATATACTACTAACTGACATAGTATGTATTTTTTTAATTGAACTAAGGTCATAAACAAAATTATTAATATATCTATACTTTTTCTCAATTATATCAGAATATCACAAAATATATTAATGACTTTAAAACTATCTTATCGTTTCTCAAAAACTTTATCCCACGATTCTTCTAACCTATCTTTTAAATCCAATCTCTCTGATTAATGGTTCATATCACTTATGTACATTCATAAATTCGTCTTAAGGATATTTTTAAATTTTATTTCTTACCATTAATATATATAGCGTTACTTTTTGAAAATTATACTGCATCACACCAATTCATTTTCATTGATTAACATATTTACCTTCTGATAACCAACACATGGTCTCAACCAACACTATCATAATCTGCTGGAAATTCGATTGGTTTTAAAACATTACGTCTTAGAAGATTTCCTAGTTGAATTACCGTTCCTTTATCTCCCCTTATGTTACCGTAAAGAACCTTCGTCGCTGACTCAGCTATGAGTGTCAATTTCCCCATCACTCATTTACTCAAGTTAGAGAACCTAACAATTCCCTGAAGAAAACACTCGAAATTTATCCGTAATATAAAATTTCTTTGTGACAAGTATTTCCCTCATGATTAAAGTATGCTTCGTCTTTTCGTATATCAATTGCTGATCCGAGTTATTATCAAGAATTCCTTAGTCTTCGATTATCGTCCCGATATTCATTTGCTTTGTCTGGTGTACACAGTTTTACTTTCTTATTTTATAATTACTTTACTTACTACGGTTCGCTAACTATTCATTTCACGTCAAAATATTCTAACTTGAAATGCATCGCGTTAATGACATCTAACATACTAATGAAATTCCTGTAACAGGAACAACCGTCTGATTAGATGTCTTTGTAAAAACCACGTTATATGTGTATCAATTTTCCCTTACACGCAAATGTCCACCATTTATTGGTTTGCAATCATATCTATATTCGATATGTAATTCCAGCTACTACACGGGACTATTCCACTCCTTTTAAAATCTTCAAACAATAGACTTTCCACAAGAAGAGAGTTTGTGTATATGATTTTGATTAAAAAGCTATGTAAAGAACAATAATACAACAAAATAATTGGAAGATTCTGTAAGTCAATAAATCATAATTGAAGAAGGAAGAATGAGTGAGGATTTAGATATGAATGATACAACCATATTTGTACTTAAGACGACCAGTCTTTCATACTATATGGCATATAACACATGATTAGGTGGCATCCCACCAGACTGTTCGTCATTCCAACAAAGCGTCACACCACAACACTGTTTGTCTCAATCAGAAAGCAATATTTTAAGAAGAGAAATAATTTAAAAGGAATACAATAAATCTTCTTTCCTTCTCGCCTCATATAATTTATTAATAAAAGAAGCTTATACGTATTCAAAAATCAAGAAGAATATATGTTATCGTATTAGAGAAAAGAATGACACTGTTGGTCACCGCCACGCTTCACTTAAGTATACATTCAGGGATCATTCGAATAACAAATTCACAATTTAGGTCACATCATAACTTCATAATGTCATCTGGAAATGCCTCCATATTAAATACTTTAATAATTCGATCATAATCACGCCCTTACAAAATTTATAGTCATTGCTTCCAACTTCGTCTATGCCGCCTAGAATAACCATCGATCACGCAACATTTCAACTTCGTCGATAGGAATATTATTTTTCTCCAATCATCCTCTGTCTTTTTGAATCACGAATCTTGTTAAATTTAATAATTTCATGAATTGGGTAAATAATATTTTAACATGTTGATTCAATTGTTGATATTATTAAACAAGGTTTACATTCATCTTTCACGGATAAACTTTAAAATTCTCTATAATAGTGGGTCTACTTGGTCCTCTGAACTAACAACACTGAGTCTAGATCCATTATTCTTCTAGGTCATTGTCTACTTATAATAACAAGAACTTAACTAGTAATTTGACAACCAAATTTTGAAACTCATTTTATTCTAAGATCTTCTGAAAATTTATTAAGAAATTTTTTTCGAAAACTCGTTTTAAAATTTTGAAAATCTCATATTTGGTCGTCATTACTATATAAGTTGTTTGTTATTCTCATAGCGTACCGCTAAGGTAGCCGATTAAGGAAACAATCATATAAGGGTCCATTCACCTTGATATATCTTTTACTCCTCCTTAGGTTCATTTCACATTCATTAGTCGACGAAAACTTCATTTACCATTGCCTACTATCTTATTCATGATCCTAATCTAATGTTGACATCTAGTACTATTTTTGATATTCTCAGCATCGTCCCTGATGCCATAGTCACAACCAATTGGTGCCATCCGATGCTAGGTCTATAGATAAGGTCGTATCATCTTGCTAGTCTTGATTATACCTAATGTGGTAAATGTCATTCCCTACTCAGCGCCCGAAAAGTGATAAGAAGTTTCTCGCCACAATGGTGCCTTTAAACTTGCGACGTTGGCTCTTCTTTAACTTCAATCAACTCGTTACTTCAAGCCTGGATCATACTAAAACTCATCTATCTATCCTTATACGAAGTTCCTACAAGAATAAATCTCCCTTTTTCTTTAAAACCACGTGAAAAATAGGGTAATTTACCCAGTCTCCGTCGAGCTATCAACTTTTCACAACTATAAGATCTGAGAACCCAATACATCTATATCGTTAATATATTCACCTTACACTTCTCTTAACAATATCCTATCTTACTAATTCATATCGAATCTACTAAACCTAATTCACACTCAATTCGAACTCAAAATGAGTATACCTAGGGTCTTTCCTATCTTATATGGCCTGTTACTCCTATCTTACTCTCACATATCCTTATTTTAGGGACCAATAACCTGTTGCTCTGATACCAACTTGTATCATCCCAAATCCGGGGTCAAGATTGGGTGTCACTAAACAATCTTTACAAAATATAAAATAATATACAAATGACCCCTTAATTCCGGATTGTTTACAGGTTATGGTATGAAACAAGAATCTAACCTTCTAAAATCTACGACAACTAAATTACAAATTTTTTACCTCTGTACTAACTCCCTTGTCTTATTCATTCTAAGATCTTAATCCTCTTGCAGCTGAGATCTTTCGAACTCCTGCTGTCTATTAAGAGCTATTCACTTTTATCCTTATTTATTTCTGAAAGAAATAAGAATTCACAAAGCAAGAGTGAGCCAAAAATGCCCAGTAATGACATAACTGATTTCCAAGTATCAATATCAAAAGAAATTTCTGGACAAAATTTTTAAATAATTTATAAACATTTCTATTTATTTGAAGTAGTTGAACAAATAAACATTGGCCGTTACTAGCCCTTAATTATAAATCAAAAGTGACGAGCAATTCCCAGATTCATCTCCTGAATTAGGGTTTTGTCCGGTTTCGTAATCATAAAACGTTTCAAGAGAGAATGTCATTAATAACGATCAACAATAAATTAGACTGGATATTAGTTCAACGTTCACACTCATATCCTGCTGATTAGTCAGGATATAGTGTAGACCTATACCTACTTGTATAGATCCATTCGGGTACCCAGGAACTATGGTCCAAGGGTCCGGTCCATCCCCGGCCCATAGGGTCCAATTTATCACTGGCCCTTATAGTAACCATCCAGCCCATAGAGTATTTTAATGTCAGATCATTTTGATTTCAAAATATCCCAATTCAGGGTTCACAAATAACCCAGAATAATAGTTATTTGTGCAAGAGATCAATCGATAATAAAGGAACAATAATGAAAGGGACTTGCATATTTAAGAGTAATTACAGCGAAATATATAACAGTTAACTATTCTAAACTTAGAATAAGAATGAAGTATTTTGCAGTATATCATAAGAAAGTTCAGGAGTACATGCCTTGATAAGCTTTAATCACTATTACTGGTTGACTTTGGACCGACATGAATGTTCGGCTTTAATGTCTAACCAATAACTTATCCTGGATATGATTCCAACACTCAGGTACTTCGATTGGAACCTTGCTGAGCTTGACGACTGACCACTAAGCTATTTTTAGTCCGACGTCAACTCTCAGGTCTTCCAACTAGAACCTACAGAGTCGAAATACCCTAATTCAGACAATCGTTTATGCTTAACATAATATCACTATCACTTCTACCCATACGATTTCATAACCCGACTCGTATTTATATGTATTATTTGAAATACACATAACAATCAAGGTTCAAGTCTGCGAAACTCGTTTCGGTACTTATTTTTGGAAAATACGTATACCCGTCATTTTAAAAAATAGGGTAATCAATTATTTATAAAATATCTTGTCACAACACATAATTAGGTCTCGTTTAATATACTTATATATTTTTGTTCAACGTTTCCGATAATTGTAGGGTACGTCCCCGTATTTTTGAAATTAATTTCTCGAAAATCGGGCAGCGTCTCCTCTGTTTATCGGCCTACCCGTCGAAACATAATCGATGTCAATATCCCAATCAATTCAATCACAATCCAACAATTACCATTCACATTCCAACTAACGATACAACTTTTAGAATTAATCAATCATTTTCATTTCGAAAGTAACTTCACGAATTAATTTATTTATTTATAAATGTAGGACTCGGATAAAAATCATCACTGTCCACTGCCAGCTCATCGAAATTCATCGTTGACGGCGGCGAATCTCGGAGGTACCCGATTCGGATGCCAGTCACGAGTTTAACCAATTAATTCTCGAGTACTAATAATAATTATTTGACTAATCATTAAAAATTCATTTGATTTTTTCCCAAATTAATTCGAATAAATATCATAATAATAATCGAATAATTCATTCATATTTTCGTAACAGAACTTAGGACAATCACAAGATCAGTTCGAATTATTCGAATTAATCAAGCACGCAGCAAGGCAACACAGTAAGGCACAACAGACAACAATACTGAAACCACCGTAAAATTTGCTCGACCGGAACCAACACCACCCAACACATACTCACGGTACTCACACACACTCACATAACAACATACAGTAGCCACAGTACACGCACGTATACGCGCCACCACCTCACCGGAAAACAGCGAAGGGCGGCGGCCGGAATAAAAGAACAGAGGTCGGACTTACCGGAAAGAAAAATAGGGGAAAACAAGGACGAGGAAGGGGGAGCAGAGTACATACATGAGCAGCGTACGGCATGAGCAGAAAGAACCAGAGAGATTGAAGAAATAGAGAGAGAAAGAGAAGAATCGTGAGGGAGAGAAGGAAGGATGACCGAGAGATTGATGTGCGGGGGAAGGGGGTAGCGAGCATGGGTAGGGGGATTTGGGGGTTTTTATTATGTATATTTTTTTTCTTTACCTCCAACCTTGGTTTCGCCCCGAGATTTGTAATGAAACGAATGTATGCAGTGATAAATAAAGCCAGAAAACTGTCAAACTAATTTTTAGAATTTTAGAATATATAAAAATTATCAAACTAATTGTTTCATAATTTTTAACCCATTTTTTACTCGCAATTTATACCCGCATTAACAAATTAATGAACAAACGTGCGGGTGAATCAAAGCCAGAAAATTTTCGGAATAATTTTAAAATTCTCGAAATATTCCAAATTTAAGAAAATGTGAGTTTCACAATTTTTGAAGCATTCTGGAATTTCATATTGAATTTACACTTAAATGAGATCAGAAAATCATTTAGGGCTAAATAATTGATGAAATATTGATTTCTAAATTTTATAATTTCCCAAAAATAATTATTGAAATTATAAAACCATAAAAATAATTTTAGAGACAATTTCAATATTTATGAAAATAAATCTTCAATAAATCACTTTAAAAGTAAAAACAAACCCATACAGCTCAATAATTAATTATACAAATAATCATCGTACCCAAAAAATCACACACAATTAATAATAAGGCAACATACAGCTGACAGAACCATTACATATTTTATTTATTTAATAATTTCATGATTACACTTATATATCGGATCCGGAAATAGATTACTTAGCCGCTAAATAACTATAAAAATGATATAGTTTGAAACCAGATTTAAATAATTATCAAACCCGAGCTCCTTATAAAACACCTTACGAGAAAATAATGTAAAATATCCCATCTCTCGAGAATACGGGTTTTATTGATTTACCAAAATGACTATCATATCAAAAACTTTGCGCCGGGACTCGTACGGTTCAAACCGTACCCCGGATCGAAAAAGTCAAAACACAGAAAGTGTTCAGAATCATCAGATTAGGTTAGAAAGGAGTTTTCCGAAGAGTTCCGGGTTATAAAAACACAAAAACGGTTGAAGTTGAACGATTCCCAGTTTTATAAAGTAGTTTTATAATTACTTAAAAATGATAATTATTACTTCTATAAATCCTTATAAAATCATATAACAATCCATAAATTACCAGAAAAATATCAAAATTATCTATATTTTATTCTGGATAATTAAAAATTAAATATCCTAATTTTATCATATATAAACACCCAAACATCAATATTAATCATCAGATAATTCACCAAAATTCATGTAATAATCACATAATAATTATTTATTGATAAAAATAATTCCGCGATATATCCCGGATATTACACCCCATTTGCTATTATCATATCAAATTACCTATAAGCTTAAGTATTCCAATTTCCATGATCATAAAACCCCTATTGATTTGATACTATATTCTTATACCCTTAATACCTTGAGATATTAATAATCCAACTTCATACTTCTTCATTACTCTTTATTATCATACCAAAACTTTGTAACTAGATATATGCCATGTATTACCCTCAAAACTTGAGATCCCTATCTTGTTGATTATTGTTATGATCCTTTTCCAATACTTTCTTCCCTGGTCGATAAACCATTGATATTCATATTTGATGACCCTGCTACTGAAAAGTTAATTTATTTATGATAAAAGTTCCATAACTCCAATCCTTGACTGATAATTTAAATTCTATCGTTTAGAATTCTTGTAACTTCTCCATGGCATCAGTTTTATAAATGATAATCGCTTTTGCAAACAAAAGATTGTTTTCTTGAGATCGGTGGATTGGACTAAGACGCAAGTCCTTTTCACACTTATTATATTAGGCTTAAAAGTTGCCTAGGGATCCCATCTAAAATTTGTTGAAACCCAGCGAGGTTCGGGATTACTTCGCGGCTGATCACCGGCTGTAATCCGTAGCGTCATAAAATGATTTTTGAGCAATTATTTGGTTAAAAATGTTTTTGACTTGAATAATGATGCCATCCACCCCAAATTTCGAATTATGAATTGCCATATTGTTAATTTCTGTCTTATGATGTAACTTGCTAAGTGTTTGGCTCATTTCTTGCTATTTATCCATGTTATTACAGCTAGCAAGTATGGCTAGATTCAAGTAGACTGCTCGTAAGTCTACCGGTGGAGATGCTAAAAGTTTTGTGAGAGCTCAGGTAGTATAGTTGATGTCTGTATGAGGACCGGTAGTTATGTAACAGTTGTAATAATTGTAGTGTTGGACTGTTCAAATACTGGACCTTTGTGATCTTGGATTTTTTGTAAACAGCCGTTTGTAATGACTTTATATTTATCAGTTGTAATGACTTTATATTTATCAGCCGTTTGTAATGACTTTATATTTATCAGCTGTTCTCTGTCAGTTCCTCAAGCAATCAGGTAATCACTACAAACCTAACACACCTTTCTAAAGATGAGTATAATGATGACATAAATGACATGTCTACAGAATTTTATCACTTGCATGTAACACTTAAATCACTCACTAAAGAAAACAATAGAATTAAAGATAATAACTTATTTTTAAGTGAGAGAAATTCTGTTAGAAACTCAATTCATTGAGTTTGAGAAACTGAAAATAGAGTGCAAGATTGCAAAGGATGAAATGACTGAAACTTTGAAGATAGAGGAAATTTTAAGAAAGCAACTTGAACGTGAGAAAGAGTTGATCAAGGCCTGAAAATCATCAAGGAATGTAAGTGCCCAAATTGCTAAAGTTCAAGGAATTGAGTTTCTGTGAAGAAGCCTGGTAAAAGGACAAGAAGAAACCGGACCTTGTATTGATTGATGGCTTATCAATAGATTTGGAGTCAACGGATGATGAAGCTTATCCGTCGAAAGCTGAGAGTAAATATCCGTTGAAAGATTGGGATTCACATCCATCGATAGAAAAGAAGCCAATTAACAAAGCCAAGCTAGATAAGCTGAATGAGAAATATAGATTAGTTTCTAAGAACTTTGTTACAGGAGAATCAAGTCAAGTCAAGGAAACAAAGAGAATAACAATAAAGCAGTTGGGTTATATATTGGAGAAAATTGAGGTCAAGGCAAACTCTAAAAGGAAAAACAACAGGAATAGGAAAGTAAGAATTAACAAATATAACAACTGCACACCTGATAAATATGCACCTAGAAAAACTTGTGTAAAGTGTGGTAGTGTTAATCACTTATCTGCTAATTGCAAATCTGTTATGCCTACACCCATGTCTGCACCTCTCTCTTTTCCCAACATACCCACATTACCAAAGAATGTCATGCCTATTATATCTGCACATAATTTAAATACACATTTTTCTAATATGCCATTTGCACAAAATCCTTATTATGTTGTATTCAATATGCTACAAATGCCATTTAGTATACATTACTCGAGTAACAGGTTTACACAATCTATGCCATATCATGTTATTCAAAATGTGCATGATAATTCTATAATTGATCATGGGATTTATAGTCAATCCCCTAGGAATAAGGTTGATCCCTTATGAAAGGCATATGTCATAGCCTACTCGTTTATTCGAGTATTTAACTCAACTCAAATAAGAATGTAATAAGTAAATAGTGGATCAAGCATCAGAGAGATCTCACAAAGTAACATCTGTCAAAGAATAAAGAAACATTGTTCATCTGCAGACTTGAAGATTCACTGGAAGAAGTTCAAGAATTTGATCATGCCTCAGTGATATAACTCAAGATCGTGGATTTAATCAAGTGACAGAGATCTCGTCAAGGTATCATTTATTACAAGGATTCAATGAGAACAACAAAGTCAAGACATGAAGAAACGTCACGAAAGTTAGTCACTCATGAACCAGACAGTACATCGAGTGTCAGCATTGAAGTGGCGGAATTGATTCATAAGTCTCAGTGACTTTCAGAAGATTGTCAGAAGAATGGATGCTGCTCAGGGTTAGTATTAATTCTCTATTAATTAATTAAGTCATATAATTTTAATTAAGAAAATAAATTATATCTGCAAGGATTAATTTATTGATTAATTGAATTAAATTGATTAATTAATTTAGAATTAATATTAAGGATTTACAGAATTTTAATTGGTTAAAATCTGTTTTAATTCTAAAAAGACAAGTAATTGTACTAGTATGACAATCGGTATGACAATTGATAGTCATACCGAATGTCATGCTAATTCAGTTGATTGTCTTGATAGAATTATTATTTAGATTAAAATCACTTATTAATTCAGTAAAACAATTTAGTTTGAACTAATATGACAATCGGTATGACAATCAATAGTCATACCGAAAGTCTTGCTAGTTCATTTTAATTGTCTTCCTAGCTCTAATAGATTGTCTCACCGAAAGTCCTTCAAGCTCAAATAGATTGTCACACCAGTTCAATAACTTCGGCTGTGATTGTTTAAAAGAAAGCAGAAGACAATATCATCCAATTATTATTCAGCAATCAAGAGAGCAACCAATACAGAACAAGAGAAAACACAGCAGAAGACAAAAGAAAATATTTCATCATTCATCTGCTTATTCAAGATCAAATATTCTAGTTTGTTAATGTTAAATCCAAACCACTAGAATTACTTATCTTGTTCTTGTATATCAATCTAGCGGATTAAAATCCCTAGAACTTAATCTCAAATCGCTTTTAGCATTTGATCTTTTAATTACAAAAATAGAAAAAGTTCATGTCGAATTTATTCTAAATTTGTAATAATTGATTTGAGATTAATCCCTTGTAATCGATACCGTAGTTGTAACACCTTTCAAGTTTAATAAAAGTTTTATTTAACTTGAATTTTGTTTCACAATTTTATTCCGCATTTTATTCGACGAAACGGTATTGTTTGCATTCAACCCCCCCCCCTTCTACAAACAAATTGGGACCTAACAATTGGTATCAGAGCCTTCTGATTAACGTACAAATCAAGATCCTAGACTTTTGTGTTTCTTTCACTTCTTGAATTTTTATTCACTCAAAAATTCATAATGACTACACAAAAAGTTGGAACCGTTAAAATTCCACTTTTCGATAAAGAAAATTATGTGATGTGGAAGAAGAAGATGCTACTGTTTTTACAGGTTGCTAATCCCAAATATTTGCAAGTGTTGAAGAAGGGTCCAAAAATTCCTATGGTTATTGAACCAGAGGTAATAGAGAATGATGTGGTGATCACCGAAGCGAGAACTTATGTGAAGGATCCTGAGGACTTCTCTCCTGCTGAAATAGAAGAAGCTTCCCTGGATGCTAGCCTTCAATTAATCTTAGTAGATTCCCTTAATCCCCTAATGAACAGACATGTGATGAATTGTAAAGATTCTAAACATATCTGGAAAACTATTGAGATTATTAATGAAGGCACAGAGGAAGTTAGGGAGAACAAACTAGAAATCCTAACCTCTGAGTATGAATACTTCAAATCTAATCCAGGAGAAGGAATCACTAAAGTGTTTGAGAGGTACAATGCATTGATCAACAACCTGAACATTAATGGTAAATACTATTCCATCAGGGAGGTCAATAAAAAGTTCCTTTTAACACTGCCAACTCATCTCGAACATAGAATCACTGCCATAAGAGAAGCAAGAGATCTGAGTGAGATTTCTTTGGAAAGGCTCTATGGTGTGTTAAAGACTTATGAGTTGGAGCAGATTCAGCAGAAGGAAGTTTACGGGAAAGGAAGAGTGGTCAGCACGTCTACTGCTCTGGTAGCTGATGAACAACAACAACAACAACCACTATATCAACAACAATCTCAACAGTCAGATAGAATGGTACAGTCTTCCAAGGTTGAAGATAATGTGATAGTAGCAGAATTTGATTCACCTACTACAAATCAATCAGGAGATGATTATTATTCCTTGGAAGAACTGGAGCAATTGGAGGATGAGTCAATGGCCCTGATTGTCAAGAGATTCTCAAATGTCAGATTCAAGAGGAATCCCAAGTTCAAGTACAAGTCCAACTACAACAGATTCCAGAAAGGTGGATCTTCATCCTCTAACACCAGCAGTGGTGGGTATAAAACAGGGATGGTTGATCGAAGCACCATTCGATGCTTCAACTGTAATGAGTTGGGACACTTTGCCACAGAATGCAGGAAGCCAAAACAAGCAAGGAAGAACTCTTACGATTCTAATCAGAACAGTAAATCTGAAAGGGCGTACCTGGCAAAGGGAAGAAGCTGGGATGATACTGACAGTGAAGATGAAGAAGTTGGGAATCTTGCTCTCATGGCTAGTGATGCAAGCACCTCATCGTCAAGAAAAGAGGGCATTAAACAGGTACAACCGGTAGTGTGGATTCTTGACAGTGGATCGTCAAGACATATGACCGGAGATAGAGCCCTGCTATCAAATGTGGTTGAGAAAGCTGGCCCAGTGGTTACCTTTGGAGATAACAGCAAAGGTTTAACGGAGGGATATGGCTGTTTGCAAGCTGGAAATGTTATCATTGAAAATGTATATCTTGTGCAAGGACTTGAACACAATCTGCTTAGCATTAGTCAGTTCTGTGACAACGGCTACAATGTTTTATTCGACAAGCTGAAGTGTCAGATTCTGCACAAGAAAAGTGAAAAACCCTCCTTAATGGGAATACGGAAAGGAAATCTGTTCGTAGCTGACATGAACTCTGGAAGCAATCTTGAAGTCAATTGTTTCTATGCAAAAGCATCGTCAAATGAGAGTTGGCTATGGCACAAGAGACTTTCCCATCTCAATTTCAAGACAATGAATTCTCTTGTCAAAAGAGAATTGGTAAGAGGTCTGCCTCAGCTGGAATTCTCTCCAGAAGGACTATGTGAGGCTTGCCAGAAAGGAAAGTCAAAGAAAGCAAGTCACAAAGGCACTGACACATCTTCCATAACTGGTGTTCTGCAATTATTGCACATGGATTTATTTGGTCCAGTTAATATCCTTTCTATGTCAAAGAAGTGTTACTGTCTTGTGATAGTTGATGACTATTCCAAGTATACGTGGGTTTTATTTCTTCACTCTAAGGATGAAACACCACAAGTTGTGATTGATCATATCAAGATGATTGAGTTAGATTCTAACGTCCCTGTTAGAGCAATAAGGTCAGATAATGGAACAGAATTCAAGAATGCACTTCTAAATGAATTCTGTACAGACAAAGGGATTACCAGACAATTTTCAGCTCCTAGAACCCCTCAGCAAAATGGAGTGGTAGAAAGGAAGAATCGTACATTGATTGAAGCTGCAAGAACGATGTTAAATGAATCAGGTCTTCCAATGTACTTTTGGGCTGAAGCTGTCAATACTGCATGTTATACTCAGAATCGAACTCTAATCAACAAAGACTTCATGAAAACTCCTTATGAGATTTTGAATGAACAGAAACCTTCTATCAAATACTTTCATGTATTTGGTGCCAGATGCTTCGTGCTCAAGGATGGAGATGATCGTCGTGGTAAGTTCGAGGCAAAGGCATATGAGGGTATTTTTGTTGGATATGGAAGAAGATCATATAGAGTGTTTATCATTGATCAACACAAAGTAACTGAAAGTGTCAATGTTACATTTGATGACACTAAACTCCCTAGTATCCAAACTGAAGATCCTTCTGAGAAACTGAAGTTTGATGATACGTCAGATTCAGAGTCAGAACATGGTCAAGAACCTGAGGTTGTTGCTGTTGAAGAACCTGTTAATCCTGATAATACTCAAGGTAATAGTGATGGAAACTCTGGAAACAATGGAGATACCACTGCTACTGACGGAGAATCTTCAAGTCAACATGGCAACAACTCAGGGGGAGATGCTGAAGGATCATCTAGTAGGACACAACATCACAATGAATTTCAAGGCGAATCATCAAGATCAAATCTTCCAAGACAGACTGTCTGGAATAAAGCTCACCCTTTTGAGTTGATTATTGGTGATCCAGATGTTGGAGTCAGAACTAGACGTGCTACTCAAAATGAGTGTCTGTTCTTAGGATTTCTTTCTGAGATGGAACCTAAGAAAATTGAAGAAGCACTAATTGATCCAGATTGGGTGATTGCTATGCAAGATGAACTCAATCAGTTTGAAAGTCAACAAGTCTGGAAACTGGTACCTAGGCCTGTACACAAGAAAGCTGTTGGTACAAGGTGGGTATTCAGGAATAAACTAGATGAAGATGGTGTGGTTACAAGAAACAAGGCAAGACTGGTAGCTAAAGGGTATTCTCAAGCTGAAGGTATTGATTATGATGAAACCTATGCTCCAGTGGCTAGACTTGAGGCCATCAGGATATTTCTGGCATTCGCAGCATTTTCAAACTTTAAAGTTTATCAAATGGATGTCAAGAGCGCCTTTCTGAATGGAAAGCTGGATGAAGAGGTATATATAGAGCAACCTCCTGGTTTTGAAGATCCAGATCATATGGATTTTGTCTTCTTTCTTTTCAAGGCTATTTATGGGCTAAAACAGTCACCAAGAAAATGGTATGACACTCTCTCTGAATTTCTTATTGAAAATAGCTTTATTAGAGGTGTCATAGACAAAACTCTCTTTTCTAAAAAACATAAGAATGATACTATATTAGTCCAAGTCTATGTGGATGATATAATATTTGGGTCTACTAATGATAATCTCTGTAAGAGATTTGCTAAGTTAATGCACAGCAAGTTTGAAATGAGCATGATGGGAGAGCTGAAGTTCTTTCTTGGATTACAAGTAAATCAAAGGTTAGATGGAACATTTATTTGTCAATCCAAGTATCTCAAGGAACTCCTCAAAAAATACAATCTAGAGGATTCTGCATCAGCAAGGACTCCATCAACTACAGCTGTCAAGCTTGGACCATGTGAAAACTCCATTAAGGTAGATGTCACAAGCTACAGAGGTATGATTGGCTCGTTACTCTATCTTACTGCGAGTAGACCAGATATTATGTATGCTACATGCCTATGTGCAAGGTTCCAAGCGGATCCTAGAGATATTCATCTCGTTGCTGTTAAACGAATCTTAAGATATCTTAAGGGAACACCAAATCTAGGTATTTGGTACCCTAAAGAATCTGGTTTTAACCTTGTCGGATATACAGATTCAGATTATGCAGGAAGTGTTGTTGATAGGAAAAGCACCTCAGGAAGTTGTCAATTCTTAGGAAGCAGGCTAGTCTCATGGTACAGCAAGAAACAGCAAACAGTTTCCAACTCAACGGCCGAGGCTGAATATATTGCTGCTGGAAGCTGCTGTGCTCAGATCTTGTGGATTAGGAACCAACTACGAGACTATGGCTCTGTATTGAACAAGATTCCTATTTTATGTGACAACACAAGTGCAATAGCCATCACCAACAACCCTGTGCAGCACTCGAGGACAAAGCACATTGACATCAGGTATCATTTTATTAGAGAGCACGTCATGAATGGTACTGTTGAACTATTTTTTGTTCCAACAGAAGAACAAATAGCAGATATTTTCACTAAACCACTTGACGAATCCACATTTACCAGATTAGTTGGTAAATTGGGCATGTTAAATAGTTTTTGTGATTAATTTAATTAATATCTGGAATCTGTTCTTGAATGAATTTACAAATGAATTTTTCATAAATGAAAAATTCATTTGCAAATTTATTTTATCATTTTATCATATTTCTTGCTTATTTCTATGTAATATATATTATCTTATCTATTTTTATTTTTTCCCTATTTGTTAATTTAAAAAATCTCAGGATATTTTATTTCCTCTAAATATATTCTTCTATGAATTTTATTTGCTAAAATTCAATAAAAATCTATTTTTGGAATAAAAATAATAAATTCTGATATATTATCTTTGTTTCTGTAAAAATTTTAAGTGTTTATTTCAGTTTTACTATTTTGAAATATAGTTTCAGTACATAAATAGAAGTCTGTACATATTTGAGTGTTTTTCTACTGCAATGACAATCGGCAAGACAATTGAATTGTCTTGCTGAAAATCATTTCAGTACTTATATATATATATACTTATTTTCATAATTAATTCTGTGTGAAAACCTTTTATTTCCAGAATGACAATCGGCAAGACAATTGAAATTGTCTTGCTGAAAGTCATTTGCGAATATAATTGTTATTTCAGTTTAGTTTTATACTGGCAAGACAATCGGTATGACTATTGATTGTCTTACCAGTTATAAACATTATATATATATATATCTATTTTATTTTATTTTGCCTGGTATGACAATCGGTATGACTATCAGATTGTCATACCAGTTATAATTTTAATACTTATTCGTGTATTTCATTTCCTTCTTTTTGCCTGGTATGACAATCGGTATGACAATCCCGGATTGTCATACCAGCTGTTATATAAAGGCGTTTGGTGTATTGTTTTTAAACCATTTCATCAGTTCACTTCATTTCAAAAAATTGAACAGTTTCTCTCTTCAATTTTCTCTCTTCTCTCTCTTCGACCAAACAATCAATCTGGTTATTTCCTTGCTCGAGTTTTTACTCAGCAAACTTAATCATCACTTTAGTGATATATACATATAAGTATATACATAAACAAGTGCTGTTGAATTTTCTGTAAATTCAGTTTGCCCCTTCAATTCCTTTTTAATCTTAATTTCTTATTTGTGTCTTTTGGTGTGTCAAAACTGTGTTAGTGATTTAAGAATTTTAACGAGATACATTTCTGTCTAAATTTTTCGATTATAATTAATTTAATTCGAATTATTAAATTAATTTAATTAATTCAAATTTTCTTAATATTATTCTTAAAATTCTGAAAGTGTGTGCCTTATTATTATTTTAAAATGGCTCTCAATTTCCAAATTGTCGCGCATAATCTAGTTGGTTATTTCAATCCGGAAAAATGTGATGTTGAAAAATTTAAGCCTTGGATTAGATTTTTAAATGACCATTCGATTGTTAGCTCTGCTATTAAATCAAATGTGATTTTAAATATCGATCTTCTTAGACTGATTTGCACAACCTCTACTGTGGCCGATGATTCAAAATCTTTTTCATTCACCGTGGCAAACACACAGTATGTAGTTGATGAAACAGTCGTCAATCGTGCGCTAAATTTTCCACTTGACAATTTCTGTAATTTACCCTCTGAAAATGATATCACAAATTTTTTCAATGCTATTCACTATCAGGGGGTGATCAATTTAACCAAACTTTCTAAATCAAATTTGGTGTCTGAATGGGATATTTTCTTCGATACACTTTCCAAAGTGTTTGCCAACTGCACAAAATCCAATTTTCATAACATCACTTCCACCCTGCAGTATATTGGTCTTGCGGTTGTTTTCAATCAAAGGATCAATTTTGGCAAACTACTTTTTCCCATTCTCTTGAGACGTCTAACTTCTGCTTTACGTGATCATTCTACAAATCGTAGGGTATCATGTTACTATGCTCGTTTTCTTATGCTCATAGCAGATCATCTACTCACCCCTGAACACAAAGCACTTTTTGCTAACTCTGCTGTAACCGAACCCCCACCAGTTAGCAAAAAGATTTACACTCGCCAAGACACAACCTTCAAATTTATGCAAGTACCAGTACTTGTATCTGCTTTCATGACCAATTATATTCCCTTGCCTATTTTTAATCTTCCCGGCCATGAACAGCAACCTCAACCTCCAGTGGTTCAAGCCACCCAGGCTCTTCCATTACAGGTAGTAACTCCTCACACTCTCTCTCACTCTCTTCCTACTTCTGTTAACAGACCCTCAGTGGTTGATAGGGCTGACCATGAAGTTGTAGAACCACAGCTTCAATCCCAGGTCATAGAGCCAAACACAGAGTCTCATTCTATCTCACCCTCTCCCCCACTGTCTAAAATGTTACCCAGAAGATTATTAGGAAGTAGTACAATGTCAAATATGAGTGAACCCTCAGCTCTGCCTCCTCCTAAGAAAAGAAAAACCTATTCTGAGGCATCTGATAGCTTATCCTTGTCCTCCCAACAGGATATGGACTTTGAAATGGCCAATGAACAGTTACTAGAGGCATTCTCTCAACAGGATGCATCTATTGAAATTCGCCATCGGGCCATGGCATCTTGTACTGAGTCAAGCACAATTCCATTACTCACAATGGAACCATACACTTCCCCAGATAATACTCAGGACACCCAGCGAGGAGTGCACGTAGAGTCGGTTACAGTGCCTGCCATAGTTACGGCAGAAGAGCAGTCACATGCTTCAGAGGGAAAATCTGACTCTCCGCCATCTTTAATAGAGTCATTTTCTCCCCTCCCAGATCCAACAACTCTGGCTCCCTTATGGGATTCTCCACTCGCAGATTTATCTGGAGAAAGTGGAGGGCAACTCGGTCAATCTATCCCTGAAGCAATTCAGACATCTATTCCAAAAGATTTGATAGTATTGACTGAGGATCGGGACTCGCGAATTCCCATTGCACCACCACTGACCTCTCTTGAAGAGGCTAGGGTGATTTTTAATGCAGGTACACAAGAACAGCAATTGGAAGACTCCTCACGAGCAATCATATTGAGAGAAACACATGCACGTGAGATGAGTGAACCAAATACGAGTGAACTTCAGGTGAGAGCACACACAGACACTGATACTATCAACCTGTTAGCTCAGATTGCTGCCCTGAAAGAAGAACTTGCTAAAAGTCAAGCTGAAGCTCAAGCATTCAAAGCACAGGTGGTTGAACGGTCTTCTTCTTCCACCTCTGTCGACAATCAGCTTGCAATCATAAGGAATGACATCTCAGATTTAAAGACTACTGTAATACCAAAGCTCAATTCTATTCAGGACACTCCAAATTTATCAGCTGATGACATATCCAACTTCTGCTCCCTACATACAAGAATGACTTCTCTTGAAGACCTCGTTGAGATGAATCATTCACTGGACAACTCAAGATTTCTAAAGATAGAGACGGGCATGGAACATCTAAATGAAGGCATGAAGCACTTATATTACATGATCAAGAATTCTCATTGCCCTAATGAAGAACAAAGAGCTTATTTTGAAGGACCGTCTGGTGGAGGATCAGGCTCAGGAAGTGGTGGAGGTTTCAAAGGAAAGTCAGTAGAGGATCCCTCAACTAAGGGGGAGAAGAAAGGGAGTAGTTCCAAAGGGAAAGAAAAAGATACTTCTGCTGGAGATAAAGGAAAGGCTGATGATGCCTACTACAGTGGAGAACAGGATGACTTCGATATTTTTGACATTCCCACTGAACCAGTTCAGGAAGATAAAGATGGGTTATTTGAAGCTGAAGAAGAAAGTGATTTTGAAGATTGGGAAGAAGAAGATTCAGTGGATCCTAGGTTTGAGAAAGAATTTCAGAAAGAGCAGTCAGAGATGCAAAGAAAAGAAGCTGAACTCAAGAAGGTCTCACAGATCATTGATAGGAGAAAAGACATACAAAGAACAGAAACTCTTCAAAAGCAACGTCTTCATGACATTAAAGCTCAAGAAAGGAGAAGAGATGTCAGACTGAAGATTGGTGGAAAGTGGGATGAATCTAGGAGAGTACTCGATATGCCTCAGCTATGCACTAACAATGATAGGCAGTTCTTACATCTTCTTGACAAGCTGGAAATCTCAAATCCTAACAATGACATGTACATGAATGCTATCAAGACTGAAGTCTCAAGGATCACAGCTGCTTTTGATAGATCCCTAAATGAGATGAGCATTTTTGTATATTGTCAGAGTGAAGGATCATTCAAAGTGTCACTTCATCTATTTGAGAATCGTTCGTTGTCAGAGATTTGGGTTCTTTTAAACAAAGTGAAAAGAAGCTCAGAGTTGAATGAAGTTCTTCGGGAAAGGCTTAAAGAGTTTGCCAGCAGGGCTAGTCCTCAAGTGGTCAACAATCCTCATCAAGTGAGATTCTTTAAGTCTGATTGTCTTCAAATCTGTCAGCTAGATGTACAATCTCTTAAAGACTACTCAGCTAAGCATCTGGTCTGGATGGAACATCATTTGAGAACTGCTGGATATTCATCCATGTTGAAGACTCAAGCTGCTGACTTGATTCAAGCTTATTGTGAGAAGAATGTTAAAAGGTACAATCAACTCAAGAATAAGTTGAAGACAGTTGGAGTTCAACCAGTCAGACCTGCAAGCTTCACTTCAGAAAAGGATCGTGTTTTTGACAAGGAATTGCTTCAAGATTTAGAAGAAGGTGAAGTCAGAAGAGAAGACAACTAAAGTCAATTAGCTCAAAACTCAATGTAATATGATTAGAGCGTTATGAATCAAGATAGACTAATGTAGTTATATGTTCAGGCTAGAGGAACATCTATCTTGTATTCACTTGTAAATTTCATTTGGAATCTGGAAAATGTTAAATATAATCCAGAACTTTTCTGCTATTTACTTTACATTACTGTTTATATCTTTTTCTTATTTGTTAGTTGAGTTATCCTCTAGGTATTTGTTGTTATTGTCTAACAAGCAAATAGGGGGAGATTGAAAGGCATATGTCATAGCCTACTCGTTTATTCGAGTATTTAACTCAACTCAAATAAGAATGTAATAAGTAAATAGTGGATCAAGCATCAGAGAGATCTCACAAAGTAACATCTGTCAAAGAATAAAGAAACATTGTTCATCTGCAGACTTGAAGATTCACTGGAAGAAGTTCAAGAATTTGATCATGCCTCAGTGATATAACTCAAGATCGTGGATTTAATCAAGTGACAGAGATCTCGTCAAGGTATCATTTATTATAAGGATTCAATGAGAACAACAAAGTCAAGACATGAAGAAACGTCACGAAAGTTAGTCACTCATGAACCAGACAGTACATCGAGTGTCAACATTGAAGTGGCGGAATTGATTCATAAGTCTCAGTGACTTTCAGAAGATTGTCAGAAGAATGGATGCTGTTCAGGGTTAGTATTAATTCTCTATTAATTAATTAAGTCATATAATTTTAATTAAGAAAATAAATTATATCTGCAAGGATTAATTTATTGATTAATTGAATTAAATTGATTAATTAATTTAGAATTAATATTAAGGATTTACAGAATTTTAATTGGTTAAAATCTGTTTTAATTCTAAAAAGACAAGTAATTGTACTAGTATGACAATCGGTATGACAATTGATAGTCATACCGAATGTCATGCTAATTCAGTTGATTGTCTTGATAGAATTATTATTTAGATTAAAATCACTTATTAATTCAGTAAAACAATTTAGTTTGAACTAATATGACAATCGGTATGACAATCAATAGTCATACCGAAAGTCTTGCTAGTTCATTTTAATTGTCTTCCTAGCTCTAATAGATTGTCTCACCGAAAGTCCTTCAAGCTCAAATAGATTGTCACACCAGTTCAATAACTTCGGCTGTGATTGTTTAAAAGAAAGCAGAAGACAATATCATCCAATTATTATTCAGCAATCAAGAGAGCAACCAATACAGAACAAGAGAAAACACAGCAGAAGACAAAAGAAAATATTTCATCATTCATCTGCTTATTCAAGATCAAATATTCTAGTTTGTTAATGTTAAATCCAAACCACTAGAATTACTTATCTTGTTCTTGTATATCAATCTAGCGGATTAAAATCCCTAGAACTTAATCTCAAATCGCTTTTAGCATTTGATCTTTTAATTACAAAAATAGAAAAAGTTCATGTCGAATTTATTCTAAATTTGTAATAATTGATTTGAGATTAATCCCTTGTAATCGATACCGTAGTTGTAACACCTTTCAAGTTTAATAAAAGTTTTATTTAACTTGAATTTTGTTTCACAATTTTATTCCGCATTTTATTCGACGAAACGGTATTGTTTGCATTCAACCCCCCCCCCCTTCTACAAACAAATTGGGACCTAACACCTTATCACCTAATTCCGATGGTGGAAAGCCTAAGAAACCTAAGAAAAAGGCTAACAAGGCAGGACCCAAGGAAACTTGGGTACCAAAATTAACTTGATTTGATTTTGATGTGTGCAGGGAAACAGAAAGAGTCTATGGTATCTGGACAGTGGATGCTCAAGGCACATGACTGGAGACTCTACCCTGCTCATCGAGTTCAAGGAGAAAGATGGCCCCAGTATTAGTTTTGAAGATTACATCAAAGGCTACACTATGGGGTATGGCTTGATTTCAAAAGATAATATCATCATTGAAGAAGTTGCTCTAGTGGATGGACTCAAACACAATCTTTTGAGCATCGGCCAACTATATGACTAAGGAAACTCTGTAACCTTCAATACTGAAGCCTGTGTTGTTACCTGCAAGGAAAACAACAAAGTGGTTCTCACTGGAGTGAGAAAAGGAAATGTGTACCTAGCTGACTTTAACTCATCTAAAGCAGATTCTATTACTTGTCTTTTCAACAAAGCAAGTCAAGATGAAAGTTGGCTATGGCACAAGAAGGTATCTCATTTGAACTTTAAAACTATGAATGAATTAGTTAGGAAAGACCTAGTAAGAGGCATTACTCAAGTTGAGTTCTCAAAAGATGGATTGTGTGATTCTTGTCAAAAGGGAAACAACTTAAAATATCATTTAAAAGGAAGCTTGAATCAACAATTGAAGAACCACTACAACTGCTGCACATGGATTTGTTTGGACCAGTCAATGTATTGTCGATTTCAAAGAAGAGATATTGTCTAGTGATTGTGGATGACTTCTTAAATTTCTCTTGGACATACTTTCTGAAATCTAAAGATGAAGCTAGTGAAATCATTATCAACCATATCAGGCAAGTCAACAATCATCATGATCTCAAGGTTAGAAGAATTAGGAGTGACAATGGAACTGAGTTCAAGAATTCTGTAATGAGGTTGTTCTATGAAAAAAATGGGATCATGCATGAGTTTTCAGCAGCAAGGACTCCACAACAAAATGGAGTGGTGGAAAGAAAGAACAGATCCCCAATTAAAACTGTAAGAACCATGTTGGAGGAATCAAAGTTACCAACTTATTTTTGGGTCGAAGCAACATGGAAAGTTTGATGCCAAATCAGATGAAGGTATCTTTGTTGGATATGCGGTCGGAAAAGCATACAGAGTCTACAATCTAAGAACCAACATTATTATGGAATCTATACATGTTGTGTTTGATGATAAGAATATTGAAGGACTACAAGATGAAGGTTTCCATGAAAGCCTCAAATTTTACAATGTTGAGATGAACTATGATGACAGTGATGATGAAAGTGATCAAGAAATAATTTCTAAGGAATATGCAGAAAGATCAACAAATCAAGCACAAAATTCTACATCCGTCGAAAGATAAAATGTTGTATCTGTTGAAAGATCAAGTACAACATCCGTTGAAAGATATGGTGCATCATCGTTTGAAAGACAAACTGTATCATCCGTCGAAAGACAAAATTCAGCATCCGTTGAACCCTCAACAGGAGCTAAAAGTCATTTTAGATCACAAACTGAAAGAACTCCAACCTCAAATCAAAGATCCATAAACTCAAGGGGATTTTCTTCGAATCAAAACTCAGTCACACATCAAGACACCTATGAGGCCTCTTCATCTAGAGCTAATCTACCTAAACAAAGGAAATGTACTAGAGATCACCCATTTGAATTGATCATTACTGATGCATCTTCAAGAGTGCAAATAAGGAAAGTAACTCAAGATAAATGTCTATTCAGTAGTTTTTCATCTCAGGAAGAGCCAAAGAAGGTAGAAGAAGTTTTATTGGATCCTGATTGGGTATTAGCTATACAGGAAGACCTAAACCAATTTGAAAGGAATAAAGTATGGAAGCTGGTACCCAAACCTAAAGGCAAGAATTCCATTGACACCAAATGGGTATTCAGAAACAAGATGGATGAGAATGGCATAGTCATAAGGAATAAAGCAAGATTGGTTATTAAAGGCTACTTTCAACAAGAGGGAAAAGATTTTGATGAGATGTTTTCCCCTGTTGCAAAACTTCAAGCCATCAGAATTTTTCTAGCCTATGCAGCCCATGCCAATTTCAAAGTCTATCAAATTGATGTCAAAAGTGCATTTCTGAATGGAGATTTGGAGGAGGAATTCTATGTCAGTTCTTTTCCAGGTTTTGAAGATCACAAATTTCCATATTATGTATACTATCTTTTAAAATCACTTTATGGATTGAAGCAAGCACCTAGAGCCTGGTATGATACTCTATAAAAGTTCCTTTTAAAAAATCAATTCACAAGAGGTACTATTGACAAAACTCTTTTTCTGTAGAAATGTTAATGGATCTAGTATACTTGTTCAGATTTATGTAGATGATATTATATTTGGCTCTACAGATGAGAAACTTTGTACAAAGTTTACCAAATTGATGCAAAGTAAATATGAAATGAGTATGATGGGAGAACTAACTTACTTTTTTGGCTTACACGCTAAGCAAATTAGTGATGAAACATTCATTAGTCAAACCAAATATATTCATAATATTTTAAAGAAGTTTGACTTAATGGACTTCACGTGAACAAAAACTCCCATGACCACTGCCACTAAACTTGAATTGAACACTACTGAAAAGTCTGTTGACATTCCAAGCTATAGAGGCATCATTGGCTCACTTTTATATTTGATAGCCAGTAGGCCAGATATAATGTTTGTTACTTGTCTTTATGCTAGATTTCAGGCTGATCCTAGAGAATCTCATTTAGTAGCTATTAAGAGAATTTTCAGATATCTCAAGGGTACACCAAAACTTGGCATTTGGTACCCTAGAGGTTCTGGCTTTGATCTAATTGGTTTTTCATATGCAGATTATGCAGGGTGCAAAATAGACAGGAAAAGCACAACTGGCACATGTTAGTTTCTAGGAAACAAGCTCATGTCCAGGTTTAGTAAGAAATAGAACTCAGTTTCTACTTCAACAGCTGAAGCTGAATATATTGCTGCCAGCAGTTGTTGTGCACAGATCTTATGGATGAAGAATCTAATATTGGATTATAGTCTACATGTGGACAAGATTCTAATTTTCTTTGACAACACAAGTTTCATTGCCATCAGTGAAAATCATGTACATGATTCAAAGAAAAAACACATAGACATCAAGTACCACTTCATTAGAGAACATGTTATGAATGGTACAGTGGAATTACATTTTGTTCCAAGTGAGCAGCAACTTGCAGAAATCTTTACCAAGCCACTTGATGAATCAAATTTTACTAGGTTGGTAAGTGATTTAGGTATGCTAAATTATTCTTGATTCTTTTTTATGTCTTTGCAATTTATAATGCAGCCAGAAATAAGTTCGACTTTATTAAAGTTATAAATCAGGATTTGCAAGTTGTCAGATCCTGACACCAAAATCAGGATTTATAAAATGTCAGATCCTGACACTAAAATCAGGATTTTCTTAGGGTAAATAATGATAGTATTCAACGGATAAGAATTATTCGTTGAAAGTCAAAAATATTTCTGGGTACCTTATCCCTCGACGGATAAAGGCACAATGTGTATCCGTTGAATTATTTCAATCATGGCCGTTAATTTTAAACCCTAGCCATCGACTTTACTTGTAATGTTTATGTATAAGTCGATGGGTAAGTTTTAGAATTTCTATAGGCTGCTTTATTTTTAAACAGTTATTTTTGGCAATTGTCATTGGATACTTTATTTTATATTTAATTATTTGTTTATCTTTTTCAGAGACAGTATAAAAGCCTATTATATTTCTATATTTCACTTTTATCTTTCTCTGAACTACGTAGAAACTTTTACTCTCTTCATCTTCAAAACCCACTTTTCTCTCTGTAACTACATACTTAACAACAATGGCACCAGTAGTCAAAATCATGTCTCAATCTGGGTTCATCTATGAGAAAAACAACTTCATCGCACTTGTGGACAAGAGTGTTGGTTCTGAAGACTTTCACAAAATGATGGACTTCATTAGCAATTACAAATTGAAGTACTCTATGCTCGAGTCTCTGGTGATCTACTGTGAAGTTGTGGAGGAAGTTTGGACCACAACCATTTTTAACTCTACAGACATGACCATTAACTTCAAACTCAAAGGTATTGATTACCATGTTAATTGTGATGAAGTTAAAGCTTATTTTAAACTTCCTAAAAATAACACATATGTTCCACACACAGACACTCACGTGACTAAAGCTATCAACGACTCGTCTGTAAGGCGTTTGACGTCGTTTACTGCCCGTAAACAGTGATTCTTGTTTTCTGATTTGATTCTAATTTTTCTGATTTTTGTCATATTTTTTTTATGATTAGATCATGGATAATATGATATGTTAAGATCAGATCGTGTATTTTAACATGCTTTTATGTGTTGTATGAGCATGGTGGATTTTTATGGCCTTTCGACCTTAGTGTAATGGTTTTGGTTTTGGTTTTAAATACGACTTGCATGTCGTCAATCTTTGTAATCATAAATCTTGAATGTAACTCGAGTTATTCTTGTAAGTTCATTAGATTAGTTTTACTTTCAATCTATGTAATGTAATTGAAGACTCAAGAAGGCTATTCAATGGAGGTAATACAAAGAAGAAGACGAGGCATACAAGAAGTCTAAACAAAGAAGAAGACTTATGTAATAAGTAGTTGTATTTATTTCCATCACCATATTAGATTGACCTTGATCTTTATCATGAGCTTGATAAAGATCACATAGGATGGGGCCATAACCAAACACATTTACTTTATTGCACTTTACATTTACTTGTTTATTTAATTTTATATATGAGATATATGCCTATGTTTACCATGCGATGATAGATTTAGGTGAACTTAAATCAATATAAGGCGTGCTCTAGAAAATCTAGAATAGGAATCGTTTCTTGCCTTAACAATAAATATTATGAATACGATCATGAGATTCTTGTGTTTATGAAACACGTAATTGAATATAAATTTTCAATATTGAGAGAAAGGATGATCCTGTCAACAACAGATTTCTATCTGTAAGAAAGAGTTATTAAGTGACGCCTCTTGACAATGCTCCACCCGATCTGGGAATCATCTGATTATTGATTATTGATTTGAAATATTTAATTTAAAAGGAAGAATCTCTTTATAATATGATTATGATTGTAACGTAATATAATCCCTCTAAAATTAAATAATATCAAGTAGTAATTGGCCAATGACACAACGGGCTTGTGTCGGTCATAGCCTTCCAACATGATAGAAAGTGGTTCTTATTTTTAAATCATTACCGTTTGTGCCACAGCCGAAGGCTTTGATTTCGAAATAAGAAATACTTGTCTATTACATAGAGATGTGTACATTAAATTAGAATCTAAAGGTCGTTACGTGTCACAGCCGTGGGCCGTTAGAGACTGATTCAATTATACGAAATGTTGGGTTAGACTTGACTTGGAATATTGAGTTTGTCGTGCCACAGCCGTGATTCAATTATTCAAGAGGCTAAAGTTATATTAGGGAATAACATAAGATGCAATTGACAAGAGTTGTCTGCCTATTGAACATCACGTGACGTTTCGTGCTACAACCGAGGTTGTGTGATGGAATGTAGGATCCCTATTCCCACTAGCATTATGAATGCTTAATTTTCACTTAGGGGGTTGAATAAATTAGATAAACTAGTGGGAGACACTTATGAATAAAGACCCGATTCATATAGTGTTTTGAAATGAAATTGAATATTTGCTAAGTGTTGTTATGTGTTTATCATTTACAGATTTACTATATTCGTCATGTCTTCTTCACTATCACTCCGGAGCATACTAGATGCTCACAAGTTGACTGGTCCTAATTTAGCTGTTTGTTTTCACTGTAACAAGTTGGGGCACTGGAAGAGGAACTACAAGGTTTACCTTGCAGAATTGAAGAAGAAGAAGGGTAGTAAGACTACCGCTTCTAATTCAGGCATGTTCATGATCGAAGTTAATATGTCACTAGGTTAAATTTCTACTTGGGTATTAGATACCGCCTGTGGTTCTCATATTTGCAATTCGTTGCAAGGACTAAAGGGAAGTAGGACTCTTGAAAAAGATGAGGTGATTCTACGTATAGGCAATGGAGCAAGGGTTGCGGCCATATCTGTAGGATCATTTAGTTTACATATGCCTACGGGTAAGACAATTATTTTGAATAATTATTATTACGTTCCCTCTATTGTGAGGAATATTGTTTCTATTCCTATGTTGGATTTGGATGGTTTTTCATTTATTATTAAGAATAATAAATGTTCTATCCTTAGAGATAATGTTCTTTATAGACGTGGTATTTTAAATAATGGTTTGTATGTATGTGACGTAGAGCATGATTTACTTCAGATTGAACAAACTCACAAAAGAAAATGAGATGATGAAAATCTGACCTATTTATGGCATTGTAGGCTAGGTCATATTAGTGAAAATAGACTGCGGACATTGCATAAGGAAGGGTTACTTGACCCCTTCGATTTTGAATCATATCCTACATGCGAGTCTTGTCTATTGGGTAAAATGACCAAATCTCCATTTAGTGGACATGGAGAGAGGGCTGTAGATTTGCTAGGATTGGTACACACAGATGTAGACATGGGTGGATTTCGTACTTCATTACTTTCATAGATGATAGATCTAGATTCGGATATGTGTATTTGATGAAACACAAGTCTGAAGCCTTTGAAAGGTTCAAAGAATATAAACATGAAATGGAGAAATAAACCAAACACAGTATTATAACTCTTCGATCAGATCGAGGTGGTGAATACTTGAATGGAGAGTTTCTAGATTATCTCACATAAAATGGTATAGTCTCCCAGTGGACTCCTCCATATACTCCACAGTTAAATGGGGTATTTGAAAGGAGAAATCGAACTTTGTTAGACATGGTTCGGTCCATGATAAGCTATGCGAATCTTCCAGTATTCCCATGGGGTTATGCATTGGAAACCTCAACATATTTACTGAATAAGGTGCCTTCCAAATCTGTTCCTCAAACACCATATGAGATATGGAAAGAAAGGAAATCGAGTCTTAAACACGTTAAGATTTGGGGATGTCCAGCTTATGTCAAGAAAGTTGCCCCAGATAAGCTGGAATCTCGATCCGTAAAATATAATTTTGTGGGATATCCTAAAGAGACTTTGGGATATTACATTTACACCGATCATCGGGTGTTTGTCTCCAGACATGCTACCTTCTTGGAAAAGGAGTTTATCCTTGAAGGAAACAGTGGGAGCAAAATTGAACTTGATGAAGTTCAAGAAGCACAAACTACTACGGATCAAGTGGAAACACCTGTTCAGACCGAACAACCTTCTGTGGAATAGCTCATTCGTAGGACAGGGAGAGTGTCTCACCAACCTGAGAGGTATTATGGCCTTGTCATTGAGAATGACAATGAGTTGTCATCATTGATGATGACAACCCTGTGACCTATAATGAGGCTATGAGTAGTGTTGACTCAGAGAAATGGCATAGTGCCATGAAATCCGAAATGGAATCTATGTATACAAACCAAGTATGGACTCTGGTTGAGGCGCCTGAAGGTGTTAAGCCTATTGGGTGTAAGTGGGTATACAAAAGAAAAATTGGAGTAGATGGCCAGGTGGAGACCTATAAGGCCAGGCTCATGGAAAAAGGATTCAAACAAAGGCAAGGGATTGACTTTGATGAAACTTTTTCGCTTGTAGCCCTGTTAACATCAATTCGGATTTTGCTTGCGATTGCTGCTTACTACGACAATGAGATTTGGCGAATGGACGTGAAAACGGCCTTCCTCAATGGGGAACTTGAGGAGGAAGAGTATATGACACAGCCAGAAGGTTTTCTTTCCAAGGGAAATGAACACCTAGTGTGTAAGCTGCTGCGAAACCATATATGGTTTAAGGCAAGCTTCTCGTAGATGGAACATCCATTTTGATGAGATAATCAAAGAGTTGTTTTTATCAAAACATAGATGAACCAGTGTCTACAAGAAGGTTAGTGGGAGCGCGTAACATTTCTTGTATTGTATGTGGATGACATACTTCTTATAGGAAATGATATACCGATGCTATAATCAGTCAAAGTATGGCTATCAAATAACTTCACCATGAAGGACCTGGGAGAAGCAATCCTACATTCTCGGTATGAAGATCTATAGAGATAGGATCTAGAAGAATGATAGGTCTTACCCAGGGTACATACATCCAGAAAGTGCTTAAAAGGTTTTAGCATGGAAAACTCCAAAAGAGGTCTCCTACCGATGATCCATAGAGTGTCCCATTCCGAAAAATGTCTCCTAAGACACCTGAGGAAAGAGAGCGTATGAGTAAGATTCCTTATGCTTCAGCAATAGGATCTATCATGTACGCGATGTTGTGTACTAGGCCTGATGTTGCTTATTCAAGTAGTGTGACGAGCAGATATCAGTCCAATCCAGGTGAAGACCACTGGAAAGTAGTGAAAAAACATCCTTAAGTACTTACGAAGGGCTCAGGATATTTTTCTTATTTATGGTGGTGAATCTGAGTTGAAAATAGAGGGTTATACTGACTCTAGTTTTTAATCAGAGAGTGATAGCAAATCCATGTTAGGGTACGTGTTTACTCTGAATGGTGGTGCGATTAGTTGGAAGAGTTCCAAATAGTCTACAACGGCTGACTCCACATCGGAAGCACAATATATAGCTGCAAGTGTGGCTGCAAAAGAAGCCGTTTGGATGAGGAAATTTGTTTCTGACTTGGGAGTTGTTCCTAGCGTTGAAGAGCCTATGTGTTGTATTGTGATAACAACGCAGCAATAGCACATGCCAAGGAACCTAGGTATCATAAAAAATTCCAAACATGTCCTGCGGCGGCTTTCATTGATTAGGGAGATTGTTGAAAGAGGAGATGGCAACGTCGAGAGAGTTGACACACATAACAACGTAGCAGACCCACTCACAAAGCCACTTTCTCAAAGTTACTTTGATCGTCATAAAGACAAGATGGGTATAGATACCAGAGTGATATGGCTTTAGTAACAAGTGGGAGATTGAAAAAAGATATGTCTACGTCCAATCATGTATGAGGATTTAGGAATAACTTTTATGTAATCTGTTTTGATTTCATTGATATTAATAAAGACTTGTTTTTGTTTTTATTGCGGGCTCTATCTATTTTAAAGTGTTTTAAATATAAATGTACCACAAGTTTAGAGTAAAGCCTTTTTATGGATTGTGATGGATCATAATAATGAGACCTAAAAGATGATAACTCTAAACTTAAAATAGTTCCGGGTCGTAGGATTACTAACTGGTAATTAGTAATCCGCAAGATCGGTATATAATATGTGTGCTTCATTAGAAGGATGTCTGTTCTCATAGACAATTTGTGTGGTGACACTATAGCTCGTATGTAGGTGCTTATTGTAGGATAAGTTCACTGAACATGACTCACACAGCTGAACAACTGATGGAGTTCACTCACGTGTCAGCAGTTGTTCACATAGTGATAGTTGTACAAGTATCCTTAGACTTGAGGTCATCATAGTCATCTTGTGTACACTAAACTATGCTTTGGTTTAGTTCTTAGTCTCCAGGGACAATTATAAGGGCTCTATTGGGTATAAGAATTTGTACACGAAGATAGTGTATGATCAATAAAGGATCTACCCCTTCCAGTGAAGGTAGAGAATGTTCAATGCTGATCCACTTATGCTAGTTCAGGAATCTCTGGCCAAAGTGAATGAAATTAGAAACGGGTTTCTAATTTACATTAAATAGAACTAAGCATAGTGAATGGGAAAGCAAATGATTAAATAAGATAGGCTTGACACAAGTTCCATGCCTTGTATTTAATCGTGACATTGCAGGGTAGAAGGAATTGATTATACGGTACTACTCACTGAATAGGTTCTTGGTATTCTAAGCAGTGAATTCGTATTATCCGGATAGTCGCAATATGCAGATAAGTATCCCTCACGATGTAGAATAAATATGATTAATTTATTAATTAATCATATTTAATGAATTAGAGAATTTATATAAATAATGATAAAATAGTTTTATTATTATTTATTTCTACTACCGGCTTAATATTGAACCTACCGGGTCACACAAAAAAGAATGATTTAATGGTGGGGGAATTAATTAATAATGGATGGTAATTATTTATTTGTGAAATAAATAATTAATTAGCAGATTCAATAACTGATTAAATGAGATTTAATTAATTCTTATATTATTAATTAAGAATTTAATTTTGGAAATTAAATCAAGTGAGAGAATTATTTTTCTAAAGTGTTTAGAAAAGGGATTAATGATTAAAAGGTGTTTTAATTATTAGTTAATTGGTTAATAAGAATAATTAATTAAAGGGTTAATTATAATAATAATATTTTATGGAAAATTTTCAGCTGAAAATTTTGCCTATAAATATACTATTATAAAGCCTATTTGCCTCAACCCAAATAATTTACCCTAATTCTAAAGTAGAACAAGAGGGAGGCAACTAAATCTCTCAACCTCTTCCTCCTCCATCACATTGTACTCTTGGTGGATACCGGTGGAGTGCTTCACACTTGAGGAGCAGCTACTAGGGATCACCGCTCATCGTTCTTGGATCGCTATTAAAGACCTCCATCTTTCCATTAACGTAAAGCTTCTTAAGGTAAACATAATGAACTACGAATTAAATATTATTTTTCGCATGGATCCTGCGGAGGGTTTCGTTTTTTTTAAGATTTAAATTCACGTTTTCACTGCGTTTATGTGCTAAAAACCCTTCACTTCCATGCTTGACATGGGGTACATGCTCTTAAATGATAAGTATTTTAATTTCGGTAATTATGTCATGCTTGAGTCAGGGTATATATTAAGGGATATTAAGAAAAGGCCCAGATATGTATATTATGATAGATTCTTGATGATATTAGCTAACTTTGTTTCTGAAGTCCTTGTAATTGAGAACCCAAACAACAAGCTTGCTTGTTGGGTTCAAGAAAAGGGATTTCTTGCATATTTGAGCAGGAATAACCTCAACAATGAAGTGCCCATCAACTATCTTTCAATTTTTGGAGCACAACAGGAAACTGAGGTAAATATTTCTGCTATAATCTCTTCTCCACCTATTACTTCTTCAACTTCAATTGTGGCAATGGCATCTATGACAGCGACCACACAGATGCCTACCCAAGCCATAAAACCTATATCAAAATTCAAGTATAAGAAGCCAACCTTTGTTGTCTCTCAAAGGACATCAGTTGTAACAACTACCACTTCAGTTGAGGGGAGTGCACAGCGTAGTAAGTTGGGTGAGGGAAGGGGTGAACATCAAAGAAACCCCAAGGATAAGAGGGTGAGGTAAGTGTGACCCAAACCAGCCACATCACAGTCTCCCAACAGATTGTGGTAGCTAATAAGAAAATAAGCTCATTACTGGTTGCATCCTCTCAAAATGATGTAGCTATTGAAACAAGATCTCAACCAAGAGCACAGGCCAAACGGGGAAGGGACATAGACCAAACTCAAACTTATATCAGAAAGAAGAATAAAAACCAATAAGGGAGTCACAGGGTGCACACACAGTGTCAACTGCAGTCAAAGACTCAGTTACTGTACCATCTCAAATTCAGGTTAATGTGGCTCCAATAAATGTGGAGTCACAACCGAAATCTCTCATTATCGATACACCAAACACACAACAAAATTCTCCCATAAACTCACTGGATGTGGATATGATAAACACATCAATTCCTGATTGTCCATCTTTAAAATTCTTGGAGAAGTTAAAATCTACGTCAAGTGAGCATCATCTTATTAAAACTAATGATGAGTCTTTGCATAAAAATCTAAAATCAATATCCAGAGACTCAACC